>NC_068356.1:78137949-78452949 GCF_020536995.1 Dreissena polymorpha
CTCTGTACACTTGTTCTAGTTACTCCATGAGACCATGCGGACCATTACCATTACAAATAACGATTTAAGAAATGGCAGCCAAATGCAAATCGATAAAGTATTAGCAAAGTTGTTTTGTTTACATTTATACATTAATTAATGTTTGCAAGCCCAGACTTGTCGAAAGGTATTATGTCTTTTTAAACATAATAGGAATACACGTTTTAATCAATTATGGTTTCAATTTTGTAATTGACCAAATATTTAAAGTATTACATGAAATTTTATATGCAAAGTTTACCAAATAAACACAGTTTTATAAGCAAACCAATTAAAAAAAAAAGTAATACCATCCATATGATTTGCGACTTGAATCTGTTATTCTATAATCTCTCGTAAAACTTTTCGAAAAAAACATAGCCAGAAGTTTAATTTATACCTTAAACTTACTTCATAAATTATAAAGGTGAAACCTTATGTCTGGTCTCGACATTCCACCTTATATCAACTTAAGAGTTTAAATTTGATAGTAAAAGTTTATAAATGTGATGCTAAAATGGACGAAATGCAAAAAAGACGGAGAAAAAACGAACGTACAGGTAGACAAATGAATTTCTAATACTCCTTAAAAATTGTGTGCGTAGCTTCGATTTTTGTTTTATATTTAAGTTAAAAAATCCCCCTTTTTAAGTTGTAATATTTTACATCAAGTCGGATATCAAGAATTCATTAATTGCTTTGAATGTATTTGGTAAACATGTACATCGACGGTATAAAATATTTAATGTAAATGAGTACAGCATTCAAGCAATTGTCATAAAAAAAAAGGATAAACAGAAAGACATTGCAAATTTGTATTAATTTATCAGCTGGTCAAATACCTGAGGTAGCAGTGTTGCTTGTTGCATATAGCAACATCAATATTTGGTCCTTCACAATGATGACCAAATGTGGAAGGTCTAGGATTTGTGCAAGAACGTGTTCGCTGGTTAAGTCCAATACCGCACGTGACTGAGCACGTGCTCCATGATGACCACTGGGTCCATCCACCATCTTCGAAAAATATCTCAAAGGTGACACCATGGAAAAGTATGAAATATTTAATAATTCAATCAAACCGTCTGTCTAAAAATGGTATGTACAATAAACAATATAACTATGTAATATTTAAAGATAAATAAACTGCGATACTCAATATCAACTACAGATTCAAACATGATCAATAGTACGAAAGTTAATATTTTAGTTAAATTATATCCCGATTTTTTTATCTTAATAATTCCTTTGAAATATCCGTTTAGAACTATGTTGAACAAAATTAAAGAGCATGTGTGTGAACAATTTCCTTTAACCAATGGGCATCATTCACATTCTAATTTTAAGCGATTATCGCCGCTTAATTATGTATAATATTGATGAATCCAAAACGAGGCTCACGATGTGACTATGGCAACATAGCGGTCATTTTACGTCTACTATCTACACATCTTTGATATTTTTGTATTTATATTAACAATATAATTTATCGATAGCATCAACCCATGCGAAAGTTGTCGGAAAACGAACATTTCCGATACAATTTCTTGAGGTCCGGTTTTATTTCAGAAACGTTCGGTCCTCGTGCCCTACAACACGATTAGAGTAAACATCTTTTGGTTGGAAATAAAAACGAAACTTTTGATTTGTTAAAACATTGTTTGTTTTACTTAAAAAATACGATAAAATATGATGGGTTATTACCAACCAGTCAAGCCAAGTTGCTATTTGTTCGTATGACGTAATAAACTCTTAGCGCTTATATCAGAACTACTGAAATATGGAGTTTTTTACGTAAGCGAAACACAAACAGTTTTGAATTCGTGTAGTGATTGTAAAGCGAAAGCGGGGAACGATACGAACTCCCAATATTTCTTTACCTTGTCAACATATGATGCGAAGGTTAGCGTTGTAAACGGCTGCACAGTTTCTACGAGTACTATTTAAAATAGTTAAATTTTATTTATTTTTACTTTTATAGCTTTCTTTACTTTTAGTTGAAAGTTCAAACTATTGTATAAAAATTCACTGAATTTTTATTTGCAATAACATATGAACGGCAATATGTTAAGATAAACTGACAAAACAGCATTTTTCTGGTTTGCGTGAAAAAAAAGAACGTGGTTCGTTTAAATCTGGCGAGGTCCAGTTAATTTTTAAAGTTACCCGACCTTATGTCCGAAAAGATGTGTTGTCGTTAGCATGGGTTGAAGCATAGTATGATATTTGATATATCCTTTTCATTTAATTGGTATACAGTCTTTAAAATAACATATATGTATTCATGAACTGCCTATGATCTTTACTTATGTACACTTCCATGAAATAACACAGCAACATTACTCTTCTTTGACAACAGCACAATTAAAATAATATTAAAATTAAAGTTTTCAATTAAAGCATCATGTCATATAAAGTTTGGTTATCAAATTCAGCTACATTGTAATCGTTAAAATATATTCTGTATTATTGTATAAACTAAGTAACCAATACATTATCTATTTACACAATTAAGTTATGCAAAACGTGAAAGGACTAAAATCAACTGCATTATTTTACTTAACAGTTTTGTTTACTGAACATGGTAATGTCTCTATTAGCAAAGCAATACATTACAAAGTCAGCCTCGTTTCCGATTCGTTTTATCCAGGAAGAAAATTGCTATAATAGTCGATATGGAGCGTGTAAATAGTGCCAGTTGATGCTTAAAAATATGTTTGTTATATTTGATGTATATCATACCGAATGCGCTTGGCATACATATCTGTACGTCTGTATAATCGCCATCACATAAATCATCTATACTTGTGAAGCTGGGCCAAGAATACCAAGACCTTTTCGATGTTGTATTCCTACACCACTAGTTGACGAACATGAACTCCATTCACTCCATGGTCCCCAGCCTACATGGAAATATATAGGTAATTAAGACGCTATTAGTGCATATATATGTGATTTGAAAAGCTGTTCATGTCGGCGACTTAATCATCTTGTTAAAACATTTATTTCACATACTTAAATTTGTCAAAGATGTTATGTTCGATTGATGTAGTAATATATAAAGAAATATTACATGCACACTTATACTTGAGCGAGCACTCGATTTAGTAAGTTTTATACAATTAATGTTTACTGTGCACACTGAACTTTATAAATAAACTATACTCGTATACCTCGACAGGGTTTATGTACGCAGGACTTATAATCCTCCGATGCACCTTCACACTCTGTGCCCTTGTGTGCAGGTGGAGGGCTGATACAAGTTCTTATTCTAGTTTTTGTTGCGCTTCCACGTGTTACAGAACAAGCTGACCAGCTTGACCAATCAGTCCAGTTGCCGTCAACTAATAGTTATGATTATTTAGTTAATTATTATTGTTTCATTTTGAATTAATTATATTAAAGACAAGGCACGCTTTTTGTAGTTGTGTATGCGACCATTAAATAAGAACACAAAGACAAACATACGAAGCAAATGTGATTAATCGTTGTTTTTTTAGCATAGCATTTCATCTGAGTTAAATACAGTTGTGTATACATATACCCGGACAAGGTTCTCTAAGGCATGGCTGGTAATCATCTGAAGTCCCTTCACAGTCCGTCCCGTTGTCGGCAGCTGGAGGGTTAGTACATGCTCTACTTCTTGTTTGCGTGGTGTTCCCACATGTGATGGCACACGCTGACCAAGTTGACCAATCCGTCCAATTGCCATCAACTAATAATGGTGTATTTAAATTTAAAATGAGCATACTTGTATTATTTAATTCTTAAATGCAGTCTTTAATTTTCTAAGATTTAGAATTCCATTATACCACATAATAAAGTGTCAAAGATTGTAGTAAACTTATCGCATTGAATACGTTGATACAAGGCTTTCGTGTGCGTATGCTGTAATTTACAAATACTGTGACAAAATGAGATACTAATGGACAACTAAATTTTATGATAACGTAATATTTAATAATATTTGACACTGGTAGCATGACTTTTGCTCAATACTTTAACTATTTATCATCGCTCTTGAGGTTGACGTCAGATAACCTCTATATTTAAATAAAACATACATCTAAAATATTATATTACAATTAAATTGGTGAAACAATTATATATTTATTTATTCGTAAACACATATAAACAATACAATACAACCTAAATACTTATTTTGATTTTTTTTTTTATATTATATTACTTTAAAAATATTACTTCCCTTTTGAAAATTATCTGTACCTGCCAAATGATAAATATAAATCATCTCCCTTTAAAGCTTGTTACTTCCCCTTGGATTTGTTTTTGACCTTGAAGAATGACCTTGACCTTGCACCTCTCAAAATGTGCAGCTCCATGACACAGGGATCGTTAGGTTAAAAATACTCTTTTATACTATATACATATATACAAGGGATACAACTGTCAAATTTCCTGCACAACATCATGGTCTGAACAATAGCAAAAAATCGCTTCCAAAGCAATAATTACACAAAACAAAAAACTGTATAACAACAGTTCAGACATATGTCTATCAGATAATAACTATGTTTATAGCAGTAAAAGTGTTCATAGTTGTGTTTGAAACGAAAGTTTCGTGAAAAACGGTAAAATTTTCGAAATGCGACACAGGTGTGCACACCCACTTTGACACATTTTGTTTCATAATTTAATAATTACAGAGAAGTTGAGCAAATTTTACCTTGTTTATTATCCTAGACACTTTATTAATCAAAGTAGACACCTTCCATAAGTTGCATGTAACTGCAGTATATAGTAAAACAAACCGTAATATTAAATTTGTTTACATTTCTACTATCTTCAAGGATTTGTATGCAATTGTGTCAGGTAATGTTACGTGGAACGTGATGGCTGGATTTTATTACGTGCAGTGGAATTTCAACCAATCAAATTGCAGTTAGAAATACATGTGAAGTATCCAAAATGAAAGTAAAACATTGTCATTGTGAAATTGAAGCAGATTGATATGAATTCTAGCAAAATATGCCTCACTAAAAGTAATTATGTTCTATTTTTACTATGAAAAAAAACTATCCAAGGAATATGTACCAGCAAAAGAGCTTTATAACAAAGGAATACGAAAATTACTTCTAGAATTCTCAGTTTTCAGCTGTGCACCACCTGTGTCCAAGTAAGGATTTTTGAGCATTTTGAATGAAACTTTCTCTCTTAGTTCAATGAAAAGCTTGTACTGTATTGCCAAGTGATTATTTTCTGAAAGATAAATGTCTTGGCTGTTGTAATACAGTTTAATTGGCGTATTTATTGCGTTTGGAAGCAAATTTTTCGCTATTGTTTACACCATGGTTGTGTGCAGGAATTTTCACAGTTGTATCCCTTGTATATATATGTAGTATAATAGAATATTTTTACTTAACGGTCCCTATGCTCCATGAGATGCACATGCATGTCAAATATCACAGGAGTTTGAATTCTATCCATAAAGCTAATCTAATGGCTAAATAAAAAATACCCCTGAATAGTATAAGACTACTACACTACACAGGAGTTACAATTTCTATCCATAAAGCTAATCTAATGGCTAAATAAAAAATACCCGTGAATAGTATAAAGACTACACTAAAGGAATGAAACGCAGCAGACACCGGACCCGCCCATTTTCCAGTAAACAAGGGAAATTACTGGAAAAACAGGGTACCCTACATCGACCCATGGTACAATAATCAGTGCTTACCGTGAACTACCTTCCTCTTAATTCACAATTATTCAACACTTTCCGCTCATCGTCGGATCCATTGCGTGATGTTGTTGTTCTTTAGGCTAGATTGCACTCTACCGGTACGCAGTTGTTTACAACTATCGACAAAGCGGGGATTTGGGGGCGGTAGCTCCCGATACTAAGGAAATATATAGGATAAAAAGGATTATTAGGTTTTGCGTTAGGTGTTAGGTATTGGGCGCTTAGCAACGATACAATATACGCTTTTCCATTCTTTTTACGTACCGGTAACGTAGCTATCGTCCCGTTATTCACTGCGAATCTGCCATGTACTTCGATAACGAAAACAACAAGAAATATATTCTTTATTTAATATGTTATAATAAATATTCCTATAAATTAATAGAATGTGTTTGTTTTTATTTGTCAGTCAATTAAAATGTTTATTTATTCGAAGATGTTGTTGTTTGATGTTGTATTGACGAAAACAAAAGACATGTAAACCAATGATCATGAAGCGGCGAAATTTGAAAATTGGAAAATTTTCCTAGCGAGTGGTATTTTATCATGGTCAGTCATCTAAGCAAAGCGATAAGGTATTTTTATAATGTGTTTTATGTCAAGTAAGGTTGTAAAACTGACCACTTCTGTGTGGAAACACAAAGATATGCCATAATTGGATCACAGTCTATGACTTAATACGGGGGGGGGTGTCGAAAATGGCCACCTTTTTTAGCGCTCCCAGGTATATGAATAGCTTCCCTTTTCAGACATGAGAGGCCTCATTTTCTTATATGGATGCCCAACTTTCGGACTCTGACTGGCTGCGACCTTGGTAGTCCTACTAGAACCACCGACCTTCCGCCGCTAGTCACATGGATGTCTTCATAGACCACTCCGGCTTGGCACAGATTACTTGACTGTATTACTTACCTTATGATTGTCACGAATTTGATGATTAGTGACTGGGAAATGATATAGTTATTTTTAAGTAAATAATAACGAACACCCTTAGTAAATATCACCACAGCTTTATGATTACTATACACGCAAATACTTTGCGAACATACAAGTACTCGTATTCGTGTACATAATGCCATCATCAACATATAGAGTATATCCTGTCTAACAATCGTTTATAGCCACTAACAGTACATGTATATTGATGCATGAGTTTGAAATTGTATTCATAAAGTTAATGTAATGGCTAATAATAAAAAATAGACCGCCCCCCCCCTATATAGTCCTCTATAGACTATATAGGCTAACTCCTGGTGATATTATTATTGTCATATATTGTCTCTTCGGAGGATATAACTCCACACCACGATCGGACATTTCCCTAGAACCGCTGATCGTTCAGTTTGGTTACACCAGCACTTAAACCAGATGGACACCAATCGTAAGGTCTACATCATCGGACATTGTACTAATTAATTAAGCAAACATGTATGTTTAAATGCATAAAGTAACGACACATCTAAATGTTATGAACACAATTAAATCATCGTTATTCAGTGTGTGTGTTTTGTTCTGTTGTATGCGCACATGTCTGATTATTTATGCATTTACAGTTTATCAACTGTAAGCTTATTTAGTAAGCATGTGTTACATTTTCGCAACGTGTGACCAATAACATACGAAAATAACAACGTACCTGATGTCGCTCCAATTAACATTTTAAATGCTAAGCCTAATCAATACTGACTATATTAAACATATATCACACATATCAATATCCTGATGTCAAAAATTGCTTATTGTAATCAACATACAAAATAAAAGAAATAAGTGATTGGAATTAACATTATATGCTAATCAACACTGCAGGGCTCGACAATAAACGGTAGTCCGACTGTCCGGGACAACCAATTGTAAGTCCGGACAAGTAAATAAAGAATTTGCTAGTCCGACGGGGCACGTGGTCATTATACTTTAATTACTTAGAACAATCCGTTATTTCTGTGGAGTTACCCGCACAACTTTTTAGATTATATTTTGCTTATGTTTAAACGACAAAGCGGGAGATATTCGATAGTTCCATCAGCGTTTTTTTTTACCTCACCACTTTGGGACTTGCCTCCGGTACCGGTCAAATTGGGAAAATTAGCGTCGTTTTCATCAAAATTGGGAAATTAATTGATTAAGCTCAACTCTTAATAAATCATATAATAAACTTTAATATTGTTATTGAAATGGATTACTTGTGTTCGGTATGCTCCGAAACTTGCAATGCCCATCGCATCTACAGCGATGTAAGGCTTAGTGATGTATTTATGTACATGTACAAACGTCAGCGTATATTCCAAAGAAGTTTTCTTTTTTTGTTCACAGTATGACATTGTTTTAGTGTGTGCTTTTTATGGGGGATAGGGTCAAAAGAGATAAAGCTGAATAAATTTTTGTCTCAATAACTTTCCAACTTAACTGGTGCAAATCAATTAACATGACGCATTTAAACTTTTGTCATATCCCATGACATCATGTTTAAATGAAATTTGATTGATATGAGCATTACTGAGGCTGTTTACAATTAAATACATTTAAAGATAATGATGATGAACGATGTTATGACAAAGTGTTCTGTTGATAGTAAACAAAGTGTTGGACAAACAACAATTGTGAAAGTGCAAATCATGTCTTAAAAATGCAACAAAATGGCGACATCTAGATTTACCACGATTTATTAATACGCTGTACAACCTCGTCAAAGGTGAACAGGAGGAACGAGTAATAGCCATACACAGGAATTTGCTCGTCTATTTCCATTACTCATATCGTAAGACATTCAAACATATTTTAAAATTAAACCATTTCTTGATGGATTTGAATGAAATTTAAAATGTAAACATAAAGTAACGTTTCGTTTATGAAAATGCAAATGCTGTTTGAATTATAAATTGAAAACGTCACACTTGCTTACGAATAATAAATCTTTCGAAATACGGACAGGATGTGATGACGTTGATATCGACTGCAATTTGTATATACATTTTCCTAGCAAGATTTTTCGCTGTGTCTATATTTTGATTCAGGATGTTGGGAGTGAATTGTAAAACTACACCATGTTGTTTGTATTATAAATTGAAAACGTCAAACTTGCTTACGTATATTAAATCTTTCAAAATACGGACAGGATGTGATGACGTTGATATCGACCGCAATTTGTATATTTAGAAACAACATGTGTTTATTTCGTTTCTATACACATATCTAAAAGCGACATCAGGTACGTTTATATTTTCGTATGTTATTGGTCACACGTTGCGAAAATGTAACACATGCTTACTAAATAAGGCTTAAAGTTGATACACTGTAAATGCATAAATAATAAGACATGTGCGCATACAGCAGAAACAAAACACATACACACACACACTGAATAACGATGATTTAATTGTGTTCATTAAATTTAGATGTGTCGTTACTTAATGCATTTAAACATACATGTTGCTTAATTAATTAGTACAATGTCCGATGATGTAGACCTTACGATTGTGTCTATCTGGTTTAAGTGCTGGTGTAACCAAGCTGAACGATCAGCGGTTCTAGGGAAATGTCCGATCGTGCTTGGAATTATATACTCCGAAAGAGACAATACATGACAATAATAATATCACAGGAGTTAGCCTATATAGTCTATAGATACTATATAGGGGGGTCTATTTTTATTATTTAGCCATTACATTAACTTTATGAATAGAATTTCAAACTCCTGCATCAATAAACATGCACTGTTTAGTGGCTAGAAACGCTTTGTTAGACAGGATATACTCTATATGTTGATGATGCATTATGTACACGAATACGAGTACTTGTATGTTCGCAAAGTATTTGCGTGTATAGTTATCATTAAAGCTGTGGTGATATTTACTAAGGGTGTTCGTTATTATTTGCTTAAAAATAACTATATCATATCCCAATCACTAATCATCAAATTCGTGACAAATCATAAGGTAAGTTAATACAGTCAAGTAATATGTGCCAAGCCGGAGTGGTCTATGAAGACATCCATGTGACTAGCGGCGGAAGGTCGGTGGTTCTAGTAGACTACCAAGGTCGCAGCCAGTCAGAGTCCGAAAGTTGGGCGATTCATATCGTATGCCAAATGTGAAAATCAGGCACCCATATAAGAAAATGAGGCCTCTCTTGTCTAAAAAGGAAGCTATTCATATACCTGGGAGCGCTAAAAAAGGTGGCCATTCTCGACCCCCCCCCCCCCCAGAATTAAGTCATAGAGTGTTATCCAATTATGGCATATCTTTGTGTTTCACACAATGGTGGTCAGTTTTACACCTAACTTGACATAAAACACATAGAAAACATACCATATCTCTATGCTTAGATGACTGGCCATGATAAACTACAACTCGCTAGGAAATTTTCCAATTTTCAAATTTCCCGATTCATGGTCATTGGTTTACGTGTCTTTTGTTTTCGTCAATACAACATCAACAACAACATCTTCGAATAAAATAAACATTTTAATTAACTGACAAATAAAAACAAACACATTCTATTAATTTATAGGAATATTTATTATAACATATACAATAAAGAATATATTTCTTGTTGTTTTTGTTATTGAAGTGAAAGTACATGGCAGATTCGCAGTGAATAAAAAACGGGACGATTGCACGTTACAGGTACGTAAAAAAGAATGGAAAAGCGTATAATTTTATCGTTGCTAAGCGCCCAATACCTAACACCTAACGCAACACCTAATAATCCTTTTTATCCTATATATTTCCTTAGTATCGGGAGCTACCGCCCCCAAATCCCCGCTTTGTCGATAGTGGTAAACAACTGCGTACCGGTAGAGTGCAATCTAGTCTAAAAAACAACAACATCACGCAATGGATCCGACGATGAGCGGAAAGTGTTGAATAATTGTGAATTAAGAGGAAGGTAGTTCTAGGTAAGTAGTGTTCGTAGTTTCTTTCACCGGCCTTTTGACTATTATACCATGGGTCGATGTAGGGTACCCTGTTTTTCCAGTAATTTCCCTTGTTTATGCTGCGTTTACACCATGTTCCCGGCGACCACGGCAGTCCCGTTTGTCCGAAACGTATCGCGCCGTGTGGCTTTTGCAATTTTTGACCTTAAATCCAAGGTTTGGTAGGTTGTGCTAAGTTTCCTCACGGTTTATCAAAGTATCCGTGACGTGCCGTCGAAGCGAAAACGCGGCCCTTCGACGGTGCGCTAAGTTTTCATCCACGGTTTGCCACGGATGTATAAATGTTGCTTCAAGGTACGATGCGTTCTGTTAAGTTCCCGCACGTTGTTTGCGTTTGTCATGCAGGTCTGATACGTTGTACACGTTTGCCATTTATTTGTCACGTTCTGTCAAGGTACCGTGCGGATCAAACGTGGACATCCGAGAGGTTTCGGGCACGATTGTGCTCCCGGTATAAAAGAAAACTCTCAAGCAACAGTATTTATTATAACAAAAATAATTCCAGTGACATGGATGTGAACGACGAGGATGATTTTATGTTTGCCTGCTTATTTGCAGCATTAATAAAATCTTTGCGTTGTAAAGAGCTGAAAGAAGCAAAAAAGTCCGGGAAAAGACGAAAAAGGAGGCCAAGGTCCCTGTGGGTTCGTCCATGGCTATCGGAAGCTAGAAGGCAGCAGCAGGGGCACTTTGATGCATTTCTTACCAGAGAACTCCGCAAAGAAGATATCAACACCTTTCAGAATTATCTGAGGATGCCCCCAGAACTATTCGACGAGATCCTTGAACGGATATCTCAAGTCATCTCAAGACAAGATACGAAGTATCGCTCCTCCCTTACACCTGGATTGAAACTGGCACTGACTCTGAGGCATTTGGTGGAAGGCAAGTACTTTCAGGTTGTTCCTCTACTTGAACGTCGTTTGCAGCGCGGGGGGTAGCCTTTGTTCGGCGCTTTCTTGGTGGCATGTTTGCTCATCGAGTGTTCAGACTGAAATGAAATTTTCCTGAGAAGCACGGCTTTTATATACTCAGCTTCAGACCGCGCGAATCGTGTCAGACCGTACAACAACTCAACTTGCCGTAACGCATCTGCCTGCAAAACGCAACACACCGTAACGGGTCGGATTAAACACGTAGCAAAACGGCTATCAATTATCCTAGCTTGCCGTAGTTATCTTGACAAAGCGTAACAAAACGTAACACAACGTGGTAGAAAACTTAACATGTCGGGGAAAGAAAAGGATTCCCGTCAGAGTACGGACACTTTTCGGGTTCTGTTACGGCCTGCTACGTACTGTCAAGTTGTGTTGCGTTTAACAAGTTCTATCACGTTTCTCATTTCCGCCGTGACTGCCGTGGCAAATTTTTTGACAGTTTAAAATGTTGGCACGGCAACCACGGCAACCCCGTTGTGTCACGTTTGGCTATTCCGTTCCCCTACGTTGCCTCACGTTCATCCCGTTTCCTCCATGGTGGCCCGAAACGTGATTGCCGTGGTCGCCGGGAACATGGTGTAAACGCAGCATTATTGAAAAATGGGCGGGTCCGGTGTCTGCTGCGTTTCATTCTTTTAGTGTAGTCTTTATACTATTCAGGGGTATTTTTTTATTTAGCCATTAGATTAGCTTTATGGATAGAATTTCAAACTCCTTAGTGTAGTCTTTATACTATTCAGGGGTATTTTTAAATTTAGCCATTAGATTAGCTTTATGGATAGAATTTCAAACTCCTGTGCAAATATCAAGTTGCTATCTTCAATATTGCAAAAGTTATGGGCAATGTTAAAGTTAATATTCGAATTACACTTATATTACACTTAGCACATATGTAAATAAACTATTGATTATAACCTTACCTTTAGACTGAACCTCTGACTGGAGCAAAGCTGCCAAAAAAATTAAGTATCATAAGTTTAAAAACAGTATGAATTACAATTGTGGAATTCTTATCGCGTGCAGCATAACCAGAAAAGCATATGGCGTTATAAAATGACGTTGTTTGAATTGTGTCGTGACAATTAGGCCAATCACTCATATAAGATTTTCTCATTGCAAAAAAACGAAGAAAAAAAGAAAATTATAAAAAGAACACCCTAGCTTAGTTGGCCCCAGAAAGTGTTTTTGGATTAGTCTTAAAATCTTTTCTACGGCTATTTTTAACGAAAAACAATAAGAGCGATTCACAGTTACTGACATGAATTAGCACACGTAGTACTGGTAAAGAAATAAGTTACCCCCAGGAAAAGTATAAGTTAGTAAACTACCGCCGTGACATGACTAAATATTCAAAACGTCGTAAAATCCAACAAAGAAACAAATTGTTAAACACAGTTTTACATACAAGTATTAAGTGTTTAAAGAATACAGATTTTTTCCGCGTTAGCTGTATACGCCAGCTTTTCACCTTAGCCTGACCTTTGTTAGCGTCCAATAGAATTCAAAAAAAACTTCCCGCGGCCAAGTACAGATGAATACACTTCATTGACTGCATTGGCTGATTTGATTACCACTAGAATATTGGAAACATGTCCGCGTCTTTGTAACACTGTTTTACTGCGTGTTCAGCATGAAACAGTTTTATCTCTAATAAAAAGGCTTAATAGATAGAACAGTTTCACACTCAATCTCGACATCAATACAGTTTGTGCGTGCACCTTTTATTTTCAGAAGATTTTCAGCGCGAGAACGTTGTGTACTTAAAGGCCATGTTCTCATATTTAGTACTTACTTCCATATTCCTGTCAACATGTTATATGTAAAAGTATAAAGAGCAGTGGAAGCGATGCCTCACTTTAATGCATTGCATTTCATCCCGCGAGGTATAAGGGGTCAGTTCGTGGTTAGTGTGTTTGAATGTCAGAGTTAATATAAAGGTCAGACCTTATGTGCTGTTCGGAGTTCGCGGTCAGTAACATAATAGTCATATAATAAAGACGCTATAGCGTGAACTAGGTGAACTGGAATTTTCTTTACCACCAGAAAGATGTGAAATGAAGATATCCAGCGATATTATTTTATGGCATGTCAATAATAGATTCTTAATGTGTTTTCAACAATACCATGATAAATATTATTTTTAATTAATTAACAAGAATTATTCCATCATATTTACTAATGTATTATTGCAGCATATTGACTAATGTATTAAGTATGAGCGCGATGATTCTCGATACTGTTAATAATCGAATCAAATACACGTAGCAATGCCCGATAAACCACTCAAACAGGTTTTATCGAAGAACGCGCGTATACATATTTAAAATATGTACGGAGACTTCGCGTGTGGCCGGTTGACTTTGGTTTTCTGTTTTGTATCTATAGGTTTATGACCAGCAATATGTAATAATGTAAAATAAGCCGCGAAAACTCCGCGTAACATCCCGTACTGCGTTTAATGCAGCTAAAAACTGCACAGAAAAAGATATTAGCTATCCTTGATCTCATTCATTTAAATCTTTACCTTCCATAAACTCCAACCACAATCAACGCCGTATATCTTTTTTAAAGATATTTCTTGTTAATAATAACACTATTTGGAAAGATCAGTTTAACACTTGTATAAACTAATGTTATAATTTACTAAAATGCCATGGTAAAAATATACACTGTCCTCAAAGAACTTAAACGTTACATTAACCATACACAGAGCGTGTATAAAGCATCGAGTCAAAGTATGATGCAATTATTTTAACACAATTATGCAATTAAAGACATCAATATGTATTGAAATCGTTGTACGATACTTTTTACTGACGCACCTACCTATTGTTAAAATTATTATCAATATCGTTCCCATGTTTTCAACCAAGTCCGTTCACAACAAAGTTTCAGAAATAATGCTCGAAATGAAGTGAAATAATACCGCTTACTTTGATGTTTAATGTTATCAATCATCTGTGTTTTGTCCTCGAAAATCAGTTTTTTAACTCTTGCAAAATTTACAACCTCGCTTTTCCTCAAATAAAAAAACATCGTTATTTCATTTTATAACGCATGACATAAGCTGATTGATTGTATCTGGCCGTGTCCGTTTTTTAAGTGAAAGCACCGTCATTATCATACGATAAATTGTTAACAGGCGTATTTCTTCATTTACGTATGAACTAATTCAAATGTTTATCATGCGTGTTTTGTTAATGTTAAGATATTTTGAATTAACGCTGGGCGGGAACACACAAACATGAAGATAAAACATGTGATATAAAGGAAATGTGTTAATTTATATGCAAGATTAAATGTTATCCCACGAATTCTTAGGGCAACATTTTTTATCAAGAAATGATTTAACTTTAGACTATTTTTGAATGCCTTACGAAATAAGAAACGGAAAAGGGCGAGCACCACGGAAAGGGCTCGTATCGGAAAGGGGCCTCGGCCTTCGGAAAGGGGCTAAAATTATTTATTTCTAAAATTTTAAATACATTAATTGGTATTTTCATAAACGAAACCTTACTTTATGTTTACATTTGAAATTTAATTCAAAGCCATCAAGAAATGATTTAATTTCACAATATTTTTTAACGCCGTACGATACGAGTAACGCGAAAGGCGAGCGCCACGGAAAGGGCTCGTCGCGGAAGGGGGCCGCTGTCTTCGGAAAGGGGCTAAAATTATTTATTTTTAAAGTTTTAAAACATTTATTGGTATTTTCATAACGAAACCTTTCCTTACTAATATAGCAGTCTGGTATTTAAAGTCATTAAAAAAGGAATCCAGAATTCGTATTAGTTTTGGTAATTGTTTAACCTTAACAAGTCAACTGAATTGAAAATCAATTTGATTTGTAATCAAAATGATTGGTCCATTGCACGGTTAACGCAAATACAAATACATATACAAATTTTATTTAAAGTCGGTTTGTACAAAACAAGTATAAAATTAGCTATGTATCGCTATCGACCGCATCGGTCATAGATTAAACTTGTTTATCTAATGCGCTTATTTTATTACTTTAATGTTAAAGTGATATTATGGGCATCTTACAGTTTATAGGTGTCTATCGCAACCGTTGTTTATTTTTTGGTGTTTTCCCTTCATATACATTGTACACTTATATTTCTTAAACAGCATCAACATACTAAAACAATATTCCGGAAAGAGAAAAATAATGCATTTGAATATCAACCGTACTTTCGTTTTACAACTGATCATGCATGTACGACGTGAACCTAAATTTAGTTTTAGTGCAGATTCGTTTATACGACACAAAGACACAATTTTGTTTTACGGTCATTTCGAATTAGAGGACTGGGTGGGTCACGTAAGAATATCGAATATAAAATATATTTTTATAAACAACTGGTAGCAAGAGGAGTTGCAGATAATTGGTCAGTAACCAGATTTTTACTAACTGTTTTGATCTGTTAATTATTTTCATCTCAATTCAACTGTGTAAAATGCCCATAATATCACTTTAAAGGGGCCGTCCAACAGATAAAGCGTCGTATCGACGCGATTCGGGATTTTGGGGAACTACGAGAATTGCTTATATAGCTAAACAATACATCCTATTTGTATATTAGCTTGGATTGTCGAGTGGTCTAGGCGGGAGGCTTTTTACTCCAAGACTCCAGGAATCCAAGGGTCAATGGTTCGCGCCCTGTTGAGGGTAACTTTTTTCCTTTTTTTTAAATTGTATTCTTGTTTTTTTACTGGAGATTTTTTGTTCAAATGTTTAAAACTATCAATATAAAGCATTTAATGACAAGCTTCAATACATGCCAAAATCTGTTTGACGGCCCCTTTAATAGACATAACAATCTCGCTAATATTCAAACAGTGCATCATGACATTCACTATGATTTTTAAACGTGAAGTGAAAGTGAATTGAAAACCATGTATTTTGTTCATTCTATGTATACATCACATATAAGAATATAAAAAAGATTACAAGGCTGTGTTTTCTTTTTTTCTGGACATGTAAATTAACACAATTTAATGTGTATACATGTAATAGCTATGTTCTGAATTTACAACTGAGTACAACACACATACGCACACAGTATAACACGTATTCGCTACAACGAAAAGTAGACTTGCAAGTTGAACTCTATGCATTACTTACAAATTTAAAAGTTGGTTCATAACAATATTTTCATCACACGATACAGTTACATGTACATACAGATCTTTGTACACAATTGATAGCCGTTTACAACATTTCTCAACAGTGTTAAGTCCTTCATTTAAATATCTTTTTCTCGCTGATTTAAACAAAGATCCTTTTAAAAGATTTTCCGTGTTGTTACTATCTCTTTGGTGGGGAAGGGCGTAGTATCGACCGATGTTCTGGTTTTCCCTTTTAAATGGTATCATCGCTGCCTTTGCTCTAATTTCAATGTCATCATCCGTCCCTCCCCACCCGAAGTAGGCGTTACTAAACCCGTTCAGTTTCTTATAATCCACGCCCCGTAAGCTGATAACACCGCCCACATACGTGGAATAAGGAAGAGCCTTGGCAATATTCACCTTCGCGTATTTCGTGTTGAATGCGGACATGTGTTTAGGAGACACGTCGCAATGGTATGCAATTCTGTCATCTAGAGGAATAAGGTCGACATCATGGAAGACAAAGCAATCATATTCGCTGATATTGTTTGCCAATAAGAACCCCATGTTCATGAGGACTCCTATGTTGAACGTGGTGGGTAGCGACAGTTCTATGACAAAGATTCCGTATTTCAGCTGCTGCCTCTGTAGAATCCTGTGCAGATTGTTGATGATAATTTTCAGATGCTGCTCTCTGTTGCGATACGGTATAATAATCACAGTACGTGTCAATGGTTCACAATTTTCAGGTTCGTAAAACCCGCCTTTTTTTACAGGAAGAAAGTCGTGCGTATTGAGTACATTCAAAGGTAAATCGGTTAATATGTCTGGTTTAGATATATTAAACAGTTCACCTTTTAGTAGCAGTTCGCGTTTGCACTTGTTTGATATAACATTCAATATTGTTTGTTCTACTGAAGACAGGTTATTGGGATGTGGATTTCCATTTGTCGAAGTTGCCAATCGAATGTCTTTAAGCGACGGTTTTGTCTCGTGCTGAAAGAGCTTTGGGGTAACATAGGTGTACAAACCAATCACGATAGCACCTGCCAAAACTAGCAACAGGAATTTTCGCATTACTAAGCAATTACCTGTGATATATTAATTGGTACACGTCGGGCGAGCATCTTCGCATGACACGAAATTAATGTCATCACAATTATGACACAATGAAAAAAAAAGTTTAAATATTTGATTAACACTTATAAGAAGGTAATAATGACCTTCAGCAAATGATATTTGCCAATTGAGACTGTATCTTCATTATGATATCATGATAACACCAAGACAGACAGCCTTCAAAGAATGCCGCAATCTTTGCATATGTCCCTTTAGGAGAATACTTGTCGACGAAACTTACTGGAGTTCTATTCTCTAAACACGAGATTAAACGTTCTATATTTTGGTGTCTTTGTGTGCATCATTTCACCATGTGTGACGTTTCATCCATTATGGTTGTGTAATGAAGATTCTGATTCCTTAGTGTGTGTGTTTTTGTTTTCATTAAAACAACACTATAGCAATTTCCGTTGTTATATCCGCGTGTATTCGAAATGGTCCTCTTAAAAACCGATTTGGCTGCTTAAACATTCGCTTGAATATTCACAGTGTTGCAATACGTCCTTTTTATCCGTTCATGACATTTCAACGTCACTTATTTAACCATAAAACACTTCGGACATCTCAAATAGTTTCGTTTCTAGAGTTACTCCGATATCCGAGTCGTATTGAAATAGTAAAAAAAAGAGTCAAAATGCACGTTGTGGTGAATACAGATAAAGAACGGAAAATTACACACTAAGTTTTCAAACCACTGTCTCATATGTAACAACTGAAAATATTTATCTCGCTAACCATAATCAAAGTTGTTCTTTTATAAGAGACATGTAAATCCAAATGCTTAACACAGTTCATTCGGCGACAATGAAATCGTTATCAATTTCCTTCACCTCGTAAAACATGTTTAAGTGGATAGATTAGACAACATGTCGCATGAGTAACATACTCTTAACCTTGCATACGATTTAAGAGAATGCCTCCGTCCTTAAAGGGGCCTTTTCACAGATTTTGGCATTTTTTTAACTTATTCATTAAATGCTTTATATTGATAAATGTAAACATTGGATCGTAAAAGCTCCAGTAAAAAATTAAGAAATTTTTTTTAAAAAGTAAAAGAACATTACCCGGAGCAGGTTTCGAACCAGTGACCCCTGGAGTCCTGCCAGAGTCCTGAAGTAAAAACGCTTTAGCCTACTGAGCTATTCCGCCGAGTACACATTCTTGACGTATTTTATACCATATATAAGCAATCTTCTTAGTTTCACAAAATTTAACGACAAAAACAGAACTCTCCAAATTATTCAATCGTTTCGCGTTGCAACGCTTTATAAATTTTAGGTTTTAAAATCGTCAAAAGATGTATATAATGGCTATATTAGAGCATGGTTAATGTTCAGTATTACTGTTTCTTCACAAATATCATAACTAAAACGAAAACTTACGAATCTGAAACAACTTTTTTCAATTTTGTCAATTTACCAAAGCGTGAAAAGATCCCTTTAAGACATTTGAAGTACCGTAATTAGCATATAATCTTTATTTAGAACTTGTATTTTTGTTCCTGTATGTTTGTTTAGCTTGTGTGTTATGTTATATGCACTTCAAGAGATTGCTCAGCCCGCAAAGGGTGCTCCATTTGTATTACTTTGCATTCTAGTTGGATGAACAACATATAACAACACAATTCGATACTCAATAAACTAAATAATAGTTTAACGCCGTATTTAAATGCAAATGCTCAAAGTAAGACAACATATAAATTTTAATTTTAGCAATCAAAATAAATATCGTTTGACACCGTATGCCCGAAAAATCCTTTGCAAACTATTGACCTATATTTTTGTAATTCAAAGATATAAGCGACATCGTTAAAAGCAAAAACATAAATATACTAGATATATTACAAACACGTCATATTTGGACGGTATAAGTTGCGTCGTGCGAAAATTGGTCTTATGCAATATACTGCCTGCTTCGTTTAAGACCCGTCTGCGCATCCTGGTCAAGTGCTACCTTGTCCGCTAACGAGACCATGGAACCTTGAGTCAAGTCAGATATATAATTACCTTATATTCACAACGATTAATTCAGTTGCAACTGCATATTTTTTAAGTTCTTAAGTTTCTTACAATTTTAAGCAAATAAACACTGTATTGCCCAGTTAATTGGAGCCAATTTCCAGGCAGTGTTACACAATAATCACATGGGTATTTAACTGCAACAATGCAAGCACAGGTATAAATGAGTTTTATAGAGATGTAACAATTCTTATTGTTATATTGGTTTTACCACTATTTGTAATTTCTGCAAAAATAAAGATAACAAGAGCTGTCTCCATAGGATGACATATGCCCCCTATAAACGCTTTGATAGAAGTTATGAGCATTTTTCGAAACCTAAACGCATTTTTCGAAACATAAACGCAGACCCTAAGTTCAAGGTCAATATCACAGGGGTCAAAATGTGTGTGCTTATGGAAAGGCCTTGTCCATATACACATGCATACCAAATATTAATGGTACATCTGAAGCGACAAAGAGGTTATGAGCATTTTCGAAACCTAAACGCAGAGTGTGACGGACAGACGGACATAACGTAAATATGAATTGGATTTGTTTCAATTTAAGGACTTTTAATAAACGTATTCTAGTATAAACAAATGAATACGATAGTCGTAAGGGTTAGTGAACATATCGGCAATAACAGGACAATTGAATTGTGAGCATGAAAACTACTTAGTCTAGACGTCTGGACGTAAATCGTATCTCTTTTTCGGGGCATAACTTGACCCGATAAAGTAGATAGATCTTAGCGGCGGAAGGGTCACAAGAACCATAACTCTTGTTGTCTTGTTTTAAATTATTGCCCTTAGATTCTTTATAAATACATTTTTTCGAATAATACCTTGACACGTATAAAGATATACTGACTTGAAACTGTATTAGAAAATAGAACATTAAATCTTGCTTCCATATATTTCCAAATATGTTGAGCTATTCCTCTGTGCTCATGTTTGTACTTATAATTTAAAATTTATCACGCATTGAGAATATAAGGTATCAACTAAGAACATGAAATGGAGGTATTTCTGATTAAGAGCTCATGAGCTTTAAGTCTTCCTTTCGCATTTAAGAGTGCTATTTCCCGTATTGTATGTATTTGCTATGCTGACCGGAGGATAACTAAATTATGTCTCAACCTTAAACTTCGTTGGTAGACTGAAACCATTATGGGGAAGTGCAGTGCTCAAGAGCCATAACTCTTGCTTGTATTTTCGTTGTCCATTGCTCTTGATTTCATACTTACCTATTGTCCGGTGAATATCTTGAAAATTTTATAGGTATTAGCTTGCAACTTACTACTTATGTAGATCTAATAGAGGGGATGTGCAGTGACAAATTGTCATCACTATTGCTTCAATTTTTAATGATATGTCAACGTAACTTATTTAACCATAAAACACTTCAGACATCTCGAATAGTTTCGTTTCTAGAGTAACTCCGATATCTGAGTCGCATTGAACTAGAAAAAAGAGAGGCAAAAAGCTGGTCGTGATGAATACAGATAAAGATTGGAAAATTACACACTAAGTTTTCAAAACACCGTCTCTTTATGTAACAACTGAAAATATTTATCTCGCTACCATCATCAAAGGTGTCCATTAATATGATACATGTGAATCCACATGCTTAACACAGTTCATTCGACGACAATGAAATCGTTATCAATTTCGTTCACCGCGTAAAAACATGTTTGAGTGGATAGATAGACCACATGTCGCATGAGCAACATACTCTTAACCTTGCATACGATTTAAGAGAATGTCTCCGTCATTAAAAAAAATAGAATACCGTTAAGAGCATATAATCTTTATTTAGAACATACTCCTCTGTGTTTGTTTAGCTTTTGTGTTATGTTATATATGCACTTCAAGAGATTGCTCAGTCCGCGAAGGGTGCTCTATTTGTATTACTTGGCACTGTAACGTAGTTGGTATTTATAAATTAATAATTGTAGAAAATTATTAATAAATCTTTTACCACAACAACCATAATTTCATAAATAGGATTCTTGAATTTTGGAGATTATTTATAGATGTTTAATTATAAAGAATATAATGTAATATATGTTTAATTATAGAGAAAATAATGGTTTAAATAAAATTATAGAATCTTAATTTAAATATTTACCAAATCTTAAGAGAACGTAATTAAGTTGACATTAAAATGTACTTAAAGATGTCAAAAGAATAGTTATGAAACACAGTCCGGATATAATTATCTTGAAAAGCCATCAAAAATATTCGTTGATATGGTCAATAAGATAATTTCTGTCTAGCACCTGCTAGCTTCATTATATCGGAAGATAAGAGAGTCGGTCAACCGACATATTTATAATTGCCAAACAAAAAAAATATACAGCCCGTTTTGTCAATTTTGGTTTCTCATTTTTCTAAAAAGGAGACTTAGCTTGACAATCGAGTAGAGCAGTCACGTTTCCTTGTCGTTGCTGCCATATTGGCCGACGTGCTGTAAAATTGTATTTCACGAACATTAGCCAGCGTTGTATTAGAAAATATTCAACAGAAATAAATCGCGATGAAAAGAGAAATGAATTTTGTTTGTTACTGTGTGTTCTCAACGAACAATGTGTAATTATCTTTATACACAGCCTTCTTGTTGGATGAACAACATATTACAACACAACAATTCGATACTCGCTGAACTAAATTATAGTTTGACGCCGTATAGAATATTGAGTCATGTCAGGTATATAATAACCTTATATTCACAAAAAGATTATATCAGTTGCAAATGCATATTTTTTCAACTTTCTTACGATATAAAGTTAACAAACATTATATTGAAATACGAAAGGTCCAATATAATTTTACTGCATGTGCACGTTGCAAAGTAAATAAGCTTCAAAATATTTGGTCGTTTTATTTTTTTTTGCGATAACAAAACAGATATCGTAACGACAGATCGTGTAGTTCATAATGATATAGCTGCAAAAAATAACGTTAATGCGAGAGTGGAAATATATACATGATTTAACTTTTGATTATACAGCAAACACTTCAACGGCATCCGGTTGATAATTGCGTAAAATGTAAACCACTTTGCTGTAATACACTACGAATGGTTGACATTATGATTGATGCCAACACTTTATGGCTTCAGTTCATCGTTATAACTCCTATGTTTTGTAGTTAGAAATAAGTGTTTTATCCATAATGTGCTGTGAGGCCTAATCACGCAGAATGTGAAGTCACATCTGTAGGTCCTCATTGAAAAAGAAATGATTTATTGCAAACATTCCTGATTTCTTTAGTTAAAGTAGCATACTTATATTTGAATATATTTCATATGAAGTGCTATACACTACAACAATACCATTTATTTTGTTATCTTCATATAGCAATGCCATATCTTTGTTATCTTCATGTTTTTATGTATTATTTATTGTGTTAATCTATGTTTATCTCCATCCTTTGTGCTCAGCTGAGCTAACAATTATAATAACAATAATAAATTAATTTTACAAATGATCATGGACATAAGTTTGACATTATGTTAAATGATGGGGTTGCAATAAAAAAAAAGCATAAAGCAAATAATTTTTAATTTTGAGTAATCAATTTAAATCACTATAAACCCAGTGCACTTTATCTTCATGCAATGACTCTTCATCTAAAATACAAGAGTTGTAGTATTCATAAATATAGATTAAGATATATAGTAGTCTTTCATTGTTTCTATTATAGATATTGGTCTTACATGTTGTTTGTGTATTATATGTTCCCAAACGGTTATATAATTATGTGCTCTATTTAAAAAAGGCAATTAAACATACAGAAGTGGACTTTGATGTCCGTTTTAGATTAAACCTACATTATGCGTAAAACTAATACATTTGTGAAAACAGCTTGGAGGCTTTAGTGCAGTGTATTGACTGTGATAATTGTCGGCCTTTTCAATCGTGCAATTTGGCAACTTAGCAAACACAGCAAAAATAAACGGCAGAAGGCAGCCAAAAAGGCATAGCATGCTATATTTGCATGTTCATATACATTCATACTCAATAAAAATTCCTATTTTAATTTCCCCCCACTATAGATGTTTTCATTTACAATCCAAATGCTCACACTATTCACTGCATACAAAAACATCCAATAGTGGACCTTTATTTAACTTACGTTTTTCAATCAATTAAGAGTGCTGTTTTTCCAAATAATATTGACATAATTAAAGTCCCATTCTAAAAGAAGCCCGAGTTGCATCCGTTTATTTTTTACATGTATTTTGACTGGATGGTTAAACATGGGAAGAATTCTTAATAGGCCGATGAATGATGAATTTAAAGGCTGGAATTCTTTATAAGGAACAATTTGAAAATCATAAGAATATTTCGAACATGTGCACATTTCATTTATTATTCCTAAGGAATAAATGAATCTCCCTATGGCATAAAAAATCTTCCTTTAAAATTCATATATCTAAGGAATAAATAAACATTCCTTACAGGAATTTTTTACTTGAGAACCTAATGGTGCGCCACTTAAAATAACCTACCCTGTCATTTGAGGAATGTATAGCCGCTCCACATGCAAGTCCACTCAATGTATTGATCCACCATAAAATAAATGTATCATCAAATGTTCTCTCAGCTGACTTATCAGTTATTTATTGAACAGATTTATCTGCATCTGTATATAAATCAATTCTGATACGTGAGAATTGTGATCACAGCAGGCATCAATAAACATGTTTAAAATTCACCAGATAAATATGTTCAAATAAAGAAGGATAAAACTAGGCGCAAAGACTCACCGAAAATCCTAAGCATGAAAACAACAATACTGGGTATATATATATATGACCTCTAACTTACATGATGATCTGAAAGACATCTGAAGTATAATTGAGTATTTGTAGTTGTTACAGAGAAATATAATTGCTACATGCAAACTTCGAAAATAATTTCAACTTGCACATAACCACAAGTACAAAAGGGGGCATAATTTTGCTTCAAGGCTGGTAAGTGATATAAAGTTGTTGAACACAAATGTAAACCTAACTTTTCTTAATGAGAAACTGAAATATTTCTGCTAAATTGAAGGTAAGAGTTATGGGCTTTGGTCAGTGACCTTGCAAGATGCGCTAATATGTGTGAAGTTTAAATTAAATATATTACGTACTTACAGAAATATGCACTTGTTGCATGCAAATCTTTAACCTGAATTTAAACTTGAAAACCAACCTAAGCTGACTTTTTTAAAGCAGTTATTAAGCAACAAGGGGACAAACTCCTTATAAAAGCTGATCACAGTTATATATAAGTCATGGTCAGTGAGTATTTGTAAAGACCCTGAACACATAGGTAAAGACCATGAACAAATACCTAATGTTTTCATTCAATATCTGTAGTCAATATAGAGATAGAGTAATTGCATGTTGTATTAAACATAAACAAGGGTGCCAAACTGTCACAAGATACGCCCGTTTGAAGGTTTTGGACAACTTAATAACTTTACCATTTGAGTGGCAAAATGATATCTTTTTAAAAATTAAGCTACACATAACTTTACCATTTGGGTGGCAAAATGATATATTTTTATGTCATAACTATACAATACAATACAATACAACATAGTTTATTCGTATTTTAGGGCCTCCAGACCAGAATACACAGATTTATCATATACATGTATGTAACATTGATATTATAACTATATATATATATATATATATATATATATATATATATATATATATATATATATATATATATATATATACATGTATATTACTTCAATTAGAGAGCGGACACCATGCTAAATGCTTGAATGCACTAAGTAACCTCGTGACCTAGTTTTTGACCCGGCATGACCCATATTTGAACTTGACCTACATATCATCTAGACACAACTTCTGACCAAATTTGGTGAAGATCGGGTGAAAACTACTTAAATTAGAGAGTGGACACCATGCTTAATCCTTGAAATGCACTAAGTGACCCAGTGACCTAGTTTTTGAGCCGGCATGACCCATAATTGAACTTGACCTAGATATTGTCTAGACACAACTTCTGACCAAGTTTGTTGAAGATCGAATGAAAACTACTTCAATTAGAGAGGGGACACCATGCTAAATGCTTGAAATGCACTACATGACCTCGTGACCTCGTTTTTGACCCGGCATGACCCATATTCGAACTTGACCTACATATCATCTAGACAAAACTTCTGACCAAATTAGGTGAAGATCAGATAAAAACTACATCAATAAGAGAGCGAACACTATGCTTAATGCTTGAAATACACTAAGTAACCTCGTGACCTATTTTTTGACCCGGCATGACCCATATTTGAACTTGACCTACATATCATCTAGACACAACTTCTGACCAAATTTGGTGAAGATCGGGTGAAAACTACTTAAATTAGAGAGTGGACACCATGCTTAATCCTTGAAATGCACTAAGTGACCCAGTGACCTAGTTTTTGAATCGGCATGACCCATAATCGAACTTGACCTAGATATTGTCTAGACACAACTTCTGACCAAGTTTGTTGAAGATCGGATGAAAACTACTTAAATTAGAGAGGGGAAACCATGCTAAATGCTTGAAATGCACTATTTGACCTCGTGACCTCGTTTTTGACCTGGCATGACCCTTGTTCGAACTTGACCTACATATCATCTAGACACAACTTCTGACCAAATTAGGTGAAGATCAGATAAAAACTACTTCAATTAGAGAGCGGACACCATGCTAAATGCTTGAAATGCACTTAGTAACCTCGTGACCTAGTTTTTGACCCGGCATGACCCATATTTGAACTTCATCTACATATCATCTAGACACAACTTCTGACCAAATTTGGTGAAGATCGGGTGAAAACTACTTAAATTAGAGAGCGGACACCATACTTAATCCTTGAAATGCACTAAGTGACCCCGTGACCTAGTTTTTGAACCAGCATGACCTATATTCGAACTTGACCTAGATATTGTCTAGATACAACTTCTGACCAAGTTTGGTGAAGATTGGATGAAAACTATTTGAATTAGAGAGCGGAAACTGCTCAATCGGACACCGCCAGCCCGCCAAGGGTGAAACTATAATACGTCCCGTTTTTAAAAAACGGGCGTATAAAAAGGGAATAATTTTGCTATGTTGCATTTAAGATTCATGGAACTTTGTCAGTTACCCAACACAATTATGAACAAGATGTGTTTGTGAAATATTATGTCCCCCCCCCCATATATTTGACTTTTGACCTTGAAGGATGACCTTGACCTTTCACCACTCAAAATGTGAGATACACATGCATGCCAAATACATGTATCAAGTTGCTATCTTCAATACTGCAAAAGTTATGGCCAATGTTTAAGTTTGACGCAAACCAACAAACAGACAGGGCAAAAACAATATGCCCCCCAGTATAGACTGGGGGACATAATAATGGATGAATTTTTCAAAGTAATGCATGTAGTAGAATTAGTTATCCGGAGATGTTGCATGTTTGCCTTGACTAATATTCCAAGTACAACAAGAAATGTGTTTGTCAGAAACACTATGTCCCCTTCTGAGCCGCTTTGACTTTTTTTTCTTTTTTTTGGACCTTTGACCTTGAAGGATGACCTTGACCTTCCACCACTCAAAATGTGCAGCTCCATGAGATACACATGCATGCCAAATATGAAGTTGCTATCTTCAATATTGCAAAAGTTATGGCAAATGTTAAAGTTTGACCAAACAGACCAACAGCCCACTATACTGACGCCAACATTTGGGAAGGGACCTATACAAGCAACTTGTGCATCCCTTTGTATAGGTCCCTGATTTGGGTGAGCAGTATAGCTAAGACTATTAAGTGATAAATTGAGACAAACAATTGTGCTAGCATATTTTAACAATTGTTTGTTACTAGTCTTTACGTTAACACAAGCTGTGCAAAATATCTTCAAACAAGGGACAAAATTGTCACAAAACCAGGTTTTCAATTTTAAAAAAAGTCTGATAATGGGGGACAATTCAAAATGTGCATTGTTACTCCCTTGTTTCAAATTCAATCTATTTTTACTCGTGGCAACCTTGATTTCAATTTGAAACAAGAAACCACCGGAGACGGGTGATGCTCCCCAAAGGTTTTTTTTTGTCACAATATTGCACTATATATTCAGATAAAAGGAAACATCTAGTAGTTGGGGAGACAAGCATTGCACTATATGTACAGTTTATGGAAAATTTCAAAGGGCCATAACTCTGTGAAAAATCATCCGACCAGAACCGGCTGATAATATGCACATCTCCTCTTGGTAGTGAAGCTTCCCATAAAGTTTAATTGAATTCCGGTCATTCATTGCTGAGAAATAGCCCGGACAAAAATTGTGCACTGACGGACAGACACACGCACGGACAGACGAAGCGGCGACTATATGCTCCCCCCCAAAAAAATTCGGGGGAGCATAACAAGCGATGTGTTTGTGAAACACTTTGTCCCCATATATATATATGACCTTTGACCTTGAAGGATGACCTTGACCTTTCATCACTCAAAATGTGCAGCTCCATGAGATACACATGCATGACAAATACCAAGTTGCTAGCTTCAATATTGCAAAAGTGTACATTAAATGAGCGATTTTGACCCAAATATTTTACCTTTGACCTTAAAGGATTACCTTGACCTTGACCCTTCACCACTCAAAATGTGCAGCTCCATAAGATACACATGCATGCCACATATGAAGTTGCTATATTCAATATTGCAAAAGTTATGGCAAATGTTAAAGTTGGGGCAAACAAACAAACAAACAAACCAACGGACAGGGCAAAAACAATATGTCCCCCACTATAGTGGTGGGGGACATTAAAAAAAGTCTGATAAAGGGAGACAGTCAAAATGTGCATTGTTACTGATTGTTCATAGTTACCCCCCTTGTTTCAAATCAATATATTTTTAGTCGTGGCGACCTTGACCTTGGAGATATCGACGTAATTCTTTCGCGCGATACACTGTCCAGAGATGGTGAACAAATGTGCCAAATAATTTAAAAATTTCAAAATGAACGACATAATTATGGCCTGGACAAGCTCATTTATGGCCATATTTGACCTTTGAACTCAAAGTGTGACCTTGACCTTGGAGATATCGACGTAATTCTTTCGCGCGACACACAGTCCAATGATGGTGAACAAATGTGCCAATGATTTTAAAATCTCACAATTAACGACAAAGTTATGGCCCGGACAAGCTTGTTCCGCCCGCCTGCCAGCCCGCCGACATTGGCCAATCTAATAACCAGTTTTTTCCTCCGGAAAACCTGGTTAAAAAGTTGCCCAATCACAACACAGCGATTCAATATGCCTGCAACAAGTATTGATTTTATGCACAATTTTTTTACACAATAAAAAACAATTGTCCTAATCCTCTGTTACAGTCATACAACAGCTGTTAAGAATATAATCATATTTATAATGATATTTGCCCTTTACAGTGCCATGTGCACTCACATCATATTAGTCTATGACCATTTGTTTAGTGTAAACATAGAAGACATCTCTTCCTGGAAAGTTCTCCATCATATGATCATCATATGTAAATAGAGGACAAATACACTCATTGCTCAACACATGATAACAGAAGCTGCCGTGTGTAGCATAATTAAATCATGTGCTAAAAAAAGAAAACATCTTGATACAGGTAGGATCATGGCATTTTCGTATTTTAGTTCGCACAAGAAAGTCTCTATGTTACATCAAAAGTACAACAATACTAATATTAAAGTAAGCTTTGAACGTGAACAAATATCCCAAAAGAAAGTAATTACTAAAACTAGTTAAGATAAGTAACTTCATTAAAAAAAACAGTAACATGAGGCTGCATTATATAGTTTTGTTAGAGGTTCAAACAACAACAAAACCAAATATATATAAAAGAAGTTAAGCACAGTTGTTTGATCTCCATTCAAACAAAAAAGCATACATAACATATAACTGACATTTAGGTGTACAGAACTGTATCCAACAAAATGGTGACATTTGCCATTTAATCTCATGTATCTTTATCCCTAGTCAGCAAGCGTTTGTGGGCACAGTAAACACACAAACTTGTTACAGAAATGTAGATTCTAAAGTTGCTCAGCTGAGAGACATAATGATTTTCATGTTCATCAAGCATCAAACTACAGAGATTTAATTTCTGGGGCTGTTTCTTTTAGTTGACCTTTTGGCCCACCTCTAACTCTATTTGACAAAATTTTGAATGTTCTCAACATATAAATGGTACAGAAGAAATACAAGAAATTTAACTAGAGCTTTGTCAAGGGCGTGACGAATACCCCCACATGCTGCATTGACACAGAATATTTTGCATGTCGTCTTCACAAAAAACAGCGGACACCATGCTCAATGTTTAAAACCCACTAAGTGAACTAGTTTTTGACCCGGCATGGCCCATGTTGGAACTTGACCTACACATCATCTGGATACAACTTCTGACCAAGTGTGGTGAAGATCGGATGAAAACTACTTGAATTAGAGAGCGGACACCATTCTGAATGTTAAAAAACGCACAAAGTGACCCTGTGATCTAGTTTTTGGCCCGGCATGGCCCATGTTCAAACTTGGCGTAGAGATCATCTAGATAAAACTTCTGGTCAAGTTTGGTGAAGATATTGGATGAAAACTACTTGAATTAGAGAGCGGACAACATGCTGAATGTTTAAAACGCACTAAGTGACACCGTGACCTAGTTTTTGACCTGGCATGACCCATATTCAAACTTGACCTAGACATTATCTAGATGCAACTTATGACTAAGTTTGGTGAAGATCGGATGATCACTACTTGAATTAGAGAGCCGACACCATGCTCAATGTTTAAAATGCACTAAGTGACCTCGTGACCTAGTTTTTGACCTGCCATGACCCATGTTCGAACTTGACCTAGACATCATACAACTTCTGACCAAGTTTGGTGAATCTCGGATGAAAACTACTTGCATTAGAGAGCAAACACCATGCTCAATGTTTAAAACGCACTTAGTGACCCTGTGACCTAGTTTTTGACCCGGCATGACCCATATTCAAACTTGACCTCGACATCATCTAGATACAACAAGTTTGGTGAAGATCGGATGAAAACAACTTGAATTAGAGAGCGGACACTTAATTACAGACCGACCGACAGACAAGTTCACTCCTATATACCCCCCTAAACCTCGTTTGTGGGGTTATAACAATTATCCAGCGAAACAAAAAGCTTCTAGTGTTAACAAGCTTTTATTCGACTTGGTGATTAATGCCATAGTTTCATGCCCCCCCAAAGGAGATCTCTGAAACAATATTCTGTGTAAATTTCATAGCAATTGTCTTGTCCTGATCTATAGAGAATTAATTAAGAAATTATTGACCTTAAATGATTAATGACGAAAAAGAACCAAAAGCGACTAAAAAACTCTTAATCAGCAAGCCAATATCATGAAATGAATTCTACAGAAAGGAATAATAATTATACACCCTTGTTGCTAAAATGTCACATGTAAACTGTCAGATGGTACATGACAAATATTCAACAACATTAAGGCAGGCCATAATCAAAACATCAACCACTTCCTGGCCGTTGTCTCTACCCTTCCTGTTGCACGAAGGGGTTTGCTATAGATTCCATGCCGTCCGACGGACATATCAACACCACAGAGGTACCCCTACACACAACTAGGCCCAGACTTCTTGTGTCCTCAGTGAGCTTGAATGGATCATCAGGATCTGTGAAAGAAACCAAAGAGGATATAGGTGCAATAACATATTTTATGATCTTCACTAGTTATATTTTAAATACCGTACATGTACACATTTTACTTTTTTTCACTATGCTAAAAACAAGCCTTCACTTCATAAATACGCATTTTATACTGTTTACTACTTGGTTCAAACAAAAGGGAAATATATTATGTTGCCTGGTTTTGTTATGTTATAGTGCATTAATCAATATTCAAATGCACAGAATATGTTGAACAAAGTAGCATTATGGAAACTGTGTTTGATGAACGTTCAGGACCATAAATGTTTAACATTACTATGACGAGTCAAAACATAATTGTTTTTTGAAGTGTGCTTTTTCTCTTCTTCTTTTTTTATTATTATTGTTAATCGTTATGATATGAATAATAATATCTTTTATTTAATTTAAATTATTTATTTGTATAGAATTGTGTTGTTGTTTTTCATCTATAGAAGTAGGTAATCAAACATGTATTTCCTTTGTATTTGGGAGCAGTCACATGATTTTCCCTCAGTACATTGGGCAGCCGCACTATTTTGAACAGTTCCTTTCAGCCTTACAGCTCCAGGGCAACAGTTAAAAATATTGCCTTCTACTTTGGAGACATAATTAATATTTGGCTGTCCCCTAATGTCAATACAATATCTGTATAATGTTATATTGCCCTCCATAATATTCAAACTGCACACAATAATGTGTAAAGTAACATTAAGGTTATTATTATAATTAATTACTATTATTATTATTATAATTATATATAATATGGTAATTATTTTCATAAGAAGTAGATAATAAAACAGATATTTCATGGTCATTTTAAGACAGTCTGTCAAATCATTTTCCGTCAGCATCCTGGGCTATATTTTTAACTCTGTAATGTTCTAAATATTGCCTTCTCCACTTTGAGAAAACAATTTAACTGTTTTAATATTAGTTTGTCAAAAAAGTTCAAAGATCAATTACTAGTATTTAAATAAGTAAAGATCCACTTATTAATATTTTGTATGCAATAAAATTATTAAATACAGTGTTTTTGACATAAACAATTAAAATTGAATTTATCACTTAACACTTTTCTTATTATCATTATAAATGTATATTAATTATAACTTACCTCTTAAAAATTCTGTGGTGTCATCTAATACAAGGTTCAATAAAGGATCATACCCCTTTAAGATGCCGCTAGCTGTAAATACAAACATAAACAGTTAATGAACTCTCTAAAGATGCATCACATATGCATAACAAACCAGTTTTTATGTTGAGTTTTAAAGTAAGGAAAGTAACTGCTGGCATATAAAGTTTTCTAATAAAAATCTTTTCATGGAAGCACTCTTGATAAGGATTGAGGAAATTATTTACAGTTCTCTTCAAACACAGGGAAAAAGGAGTAACCACAACATAATTTGACAGGAGTAGAATGGTATTACTATTTATTTTAAAACAAAACAATGTGTTAAGGCATAACTTATTAACTTATCTCTAGCAATAATGTTGACATAAAGTCTCGAATAATGAAGAAAAAACGTACCATATCTATCTTGCACTTGCGCAAAAGCCTTTCTCGAAACTACCTTATCATTAAAACTTGCCTACTAATGACCTATCGAGTATCAATTTCTGCTACACAATTTACTACTTTCTTACCTCATACAATAGAGTGACTAAATAAGGTGACATCCCTAATACAATTTCTAATAAGAGCTATGTTCGTGAAATACAATGCCTCTTACTGTGCCGTTTTAAAGCCATATATTTGACCTTGAAGGATGACATTGACCTTTCACCACTCAAAATGTGCAACTCCGTGAGATACGCATGCATGCAAAATATGGAGTTCCTATCTTCAAAATTGCAAAATTTGACCTCGACCTTAAAGGATGACCTTGACCTTTCACCACTCAAAACGTGCAGGTCCATGAGATACACATGCATGCCAAATATTGAGTTGCTATCTTCAATATTGCAAAATTTGACCTTTGACCTTGAAGGATGACCTTGACCTTCCATCACTAAAAATGTGCAGCTCCATGAGATACACATGCATGCCAAATACATTTGTATCAAGTTGCTATCTTCAATATTGCAAAATTTTGACCTTTGACCTTGAAGGATGACCTTGACTTTAACCTTTCACCACACAAAATGTGCAGCTCCATGAGATAGGCATGCATGCCAAATATCGAGTTGCTATCTTCAATATTGCCGAGTTGCTATCTTCAATATTGCAAAATTTGACCTTTGACCTTGAAGGATGACCTTGACCTTTTACCACTCAAAATGTGCAGCTTAATCAGATACTTATGCATGCTAAATATCGAGTTGCTATCTTCAATATTGCAAAATTTGACCTTGGACCTTGAAGGATGACCTTGACCTTTCACCACTCAAAATGTGCAGATACATGAGATATGCATAAATGCCGAATATCGAGTTGCTATCTTCAATATTGCAAAATTTTACCTTTGACCTTGACCTTGAAGGATGACCTTGACCTTTACCTTTCACCACTCAAAATGTGCAGCTCCATGAGATACACATGCATGCCAAATATCAAGTTGCTATCTTCAATATTGCAAAATTTGACCTTTGACCTTGACCTTGAAGGATGACATTGACCTTGACCTTTAACCACTCAAAATGTTCAGCTCCATGAGATACACATGCATGCGGCAAAAGTAATGGGCAATGTTAAAGTTTTCGGATGGACGGACGGACTGACTGACGGACGGACGGACGGACTGATGAACAGACAGACAGAGGACTGACAGACAGTTCAAAAACTAAATGCCACCCATCGGAAGCATAAAAAAATTATGGCGAATATTAAAGTTTTCGGACGGACGGACAGATGCCATATGATATATTTGACATTTGACCTTGAAGGATGACCTTGACCTTTCACCACTCAAAATGTGCAGCTCCATGAGATACACATGCATGCCAAATATCAAGTTGCTATCTTCAATATTGAAAAAGATATGGCCAATGTTAAAGTTTTCGGACAGACGGACAGATGTCATATATTTTACATTTGACCTTGAAGGATTACCTTGACCTTAACCTTTCACCACTCAAAATGTTCAGCTCCATGAGATACACATGAATGCCAAATATAAAGTTGCTATCTTCAATATTGAAAAAGTTATGGTCAATGTAAAAGTTTTCAGACGGACAGACAGACGCCATATATTTGAAATTTGACCTTGAAGGAAGACCTTGACCTTTCACCACTCAAAATGTGCAGCTCAATGAGATGCACATGCATGCCAAACATCAAGTTGCTATGTTCAATATTGAAAAAGTTAAGGCCATTAAAGTTTTCGGACGAACGGACAGACTGACTGACTGACGGACAGTTCAACTGCTATATGCATCCTACCTGGAGCATAAAAATCATTCCACTTCTCCTAAAACTGGGCTAAGGTCTCATTTTACCCAATGTTTATCAGCAGAACTAAAGGTAAGCATCATGGAAAAGCACAATTGAGATAAGTTTACATATGGGCTGTGCTATGTGAAAAGGGGGTTTATTGCATGTGCTTACAGTGACGTCCCAGATTAGCCAGTGCAGTCTGCACAGGCTAATTAGGAACAACACTTTCTGCTTTTATAATAACTTTCATTTAAAGCGGGTATATACGATTTTTTATGTGTTTAATTGTAATATATTGATAAAATATGTTACAATAACACAAAATAAGCAAGAAAAATTATACATTAAAGCCGAATTTCATAAAATGCAGCAAAGACAAATTAGCCCCCCGAGCCGATAGTGACATACATATTTTCCTACAATAACCGAAGCATTCGTCTTTGTATTAGGATCGGAGTTAGTGTTTGTGTGTCATAGGAATAGATATCGTTGCAGGAATTCAAATAAACTGCTAAACTAAGTTTCGATTCAAATTGCACATGTATGGTTTACATGCTGGCAAATTCAGCTGTACAGCCGTGTTCAATTTCAGAATTAAAAATCTGGTTTATTTCGCATTTTTCGACACAAGTTTTTCTTATCTTTTATTTTAATTTAAATTGAACTATATATATAATAAGTTTTTTACACAGTTTATATAAATTCATAAATATTTGACAAAATCGTATATACCCACTTTAAAGAAAGCCGCTTCAAGCAAAAATCCAGTTTAGGTCGAAAGTTTATGCCTGATTATCCTGTTTAAACATTAAGCCCCTTTTCACAGAGCATGGCAGATTATGGCCCATATCATTTACAAAATAATACTGGGTTTACCCTCACGACCACCACTGAACTTCACACGGATTGGCTTTTCAAGGTATTTTGACAAGTCAAGGATGGTCTCCTTCTTCTTCTTTTCCTTGTCCACAGCACTGCCTTTGTCAGTCTGAAAAACAAACATTACACATTCATGTACATTTGTACCTCTTAATAGTCATAATTGTTGGATAGATAACTTGTATAGCTTGTTGGTAAACATACAACAAAATAAGTAATATAACCCAAGGCTCAGCCTGCTAGTAGGTTATTATTTGAGGAAGAGGTGACATCTCCGTCAGCTGAAATTAGGGAACAGTGAGTTACATGTAACTTATAGTAGAATCGGTTTCTGTTAAGCGTTAAATCAACTCTTCACTTTTTTCATACCGTGGTTACATACCTCATAACACCATGCCCCTCATCATTAATCAGAAACATCAGAAACAATTAAAATTTTGGGGGATAACATAAACAAATACAAACAAGCACACTTAAGTGTTAATGTTGTGTTCTTGATGTATTTAACTGAGATAAATTACCTTATTCAAGCCTTAACCAGCTTTGTATGTAGTAAATGATAAGCCTCATTCCTGTGTAATTAATTTCTTTCATAGAGGTTGAAATGGGTGGTTGATTTCAAAAGGCCGCATTTCATTTATTTAAAGACATATAATTAGAGTATAAAAGCTATAATTTTGTTTTTTGTCATTGATTGTAGATTATGATGGTACTTTTATAATGTAGATTTTTTTTTGTACAGGAGTATAAACTTATAAAAACTGTAATAAAACCAGTAACGTTCAATATCTATTTACTCCATTGAACACTTAAGCAAATTAGCATTGGATCCAATTTAAATTTCGTTGCAAATATTTTATTATATCAGAGATTCCAGACAATTCTGACCTGTAATCAAGCAACATATTTATTGCTAGTGCCAGGAAAAACTTTTTGCAGAAGAGGTCTTCTAATTTCCATATTCGTGAGTGTGGTTTCAATTGGCCATTTTTATAGCTTTGCAGAAGCATAGTTAAATAGCATACAGCAATTAATCAAGAAATCATCTAATAACAACTACAAGGACTAAATGGCTCCGGACAGTCCATTTCAATGCTCAACTTTGCACAACCTGTAAACCAGGCAAAATAATGGCAATAACTCCTTTATCCAGCAATTCCATAAATGAAATGGATTTTAATCAGTCAATTTCTGGCACAAAGTAAATCATTACATGTAAAAGGAGAAGAAGTCACTTCTCACTAACCTAATTAAAGAGCAAAATTAATATGCCTCTTGCAAAGTTATCTCCCGTGTCGCCCTTATGGCTTAGCCTTAATATTACAATATTATTTTTCACCATTTGGGTAATGGTGCCAGGATTGGGAAAAATAAAACTATTTCAACCAAAATTTGGAAATTCTTTTTTTTTTTATAATAAATGTTTCAAAGATCAGTGTATTATGATTGGTTGAATAGACACAATATCTATCTCGCAGGGTATTCCCGAGATAATCAATAGTGTATTTTCAAATTCGGAATACTTGGCTTTTTCCATTGCAAAAACTTACACATGTTGATGACCTGTTGAGGTGTTTGAAACTTTGGATTAAAATTAGTATTATGCAAGCACACCACATCATGTAAGTTGTTTTGATTTGCCCATTAGTGATACATATATATGATCTGTTTGTGTTTATTGATGCAGTGAAAAAATTTCATGTCCATTTTGCGCTTTTTGTGCATTAAAATTACCAAAAGCGCATGTGACAAAAATTTCTGCGTCTAAAAAAGCGAATTGATTCTCAAGAAAGACAAAATCAGAAAGATACTTGTCAATACATAACACGGCCCAAAATTTTCCACATTTTATCTGAACACAAAAGGTGATTTTTTACTGTAACACCGGCTATATGTGTACTGCGTCATACTAAATTATTACGGTAATATCTGCGTTTCATACTGGTTCTCTGCTTTGTGCATGAACTATAAGGTTGAATAAGACAATGTAAAACCATCCAAGCGTTTGCATCTGCTTTCTCTTTCTGAACTGTCAAAATGCCACCCCCAAAAAATTAAAACCCTGCCAAGATCAATTAACTTTGAAGGCTGCATTAGGAATTGCCGAAAGAAATAAACATGTAGCATCATCCGAGCTCATTGTTTTTGAAAAAAAAACGCATCGTTTCAGCACATTTTAAAAACTCATTGGTTAAAAATGAAAAATTAGCTCAGTTGATGATAGAAAATATTACAGTGTTTTTCCTCTATATAAAGTTGGTACCGTAAAACGGCACCATTCCCAATGAGACAATTTTTCCCAATGTCAAAATGATAAACTCCCAATTCACAAAAAAAATCCCAATTTGCAGAAAAAAAGTTGACAACCTGCATACGCACAGGTTAATCCCTTTTGTCAAAACATCGCAGTCTACACAATAGGTCAGTATACCTGCTAAGCGTGTTTTTGCAACAACCAACACTTAATCCAGTTGTGTCCAGATTTTCTGTTTACTGAGTACTGTCTAAAGTATACAGATTCTATAATGAATCATCTAAAAACCGAAACGATAAAGATATAGCATGTTTGATTTTTAATTAATTTTGAGGAAATGTCTATTCAAAATCATTTGCGATATAATTTAGTTAAAATGAACAACAAAAGTTTTAACCAAAAATAAAATATTTCAAATGTCTCTATGCTACTTTTTATTGGAACAAAGAATGAACCCACACACGAAATATATATGACTTGTGCACTGTTGATTTGAAGCTAGAATTTGATAACATGGCATTAACATTAAAATTCAAAAGCGTGTTTCAGATTAGGCCTAAAAAAAAAAATCGTTTATTTCCACTGACATTGCCAAAAAAATTAGGGTAGGTAGGTAGGCAAATAATTTTATTTTTGAAAATAATTTTTTTTTTAGAAATTGTCGTACATGGTGCATTTTCTTCTCATGTTTTGTGTATAACTGTATGTACAATAATTTGATGATGTCTGTAATGCTATATGACTATATTTAAATGCTTTTATGAAATAAAAACTTGCTGTTCATTAATATTGAATGTGTTGCTTTCCTTAATTCCGAGTTTAATGTTGACTTCTGGCAACGGCTTAAATATACCATTTTATGACCAATAAAAGGCATAACTATAACAAGTCACAGAGAGCTTGACCCTCAGTGTCTATAGGGATTCAGTGTTGTTATACTTTCTGGTCCTTTGGGTTCATGCAGTGTATTCTATATTATTTATTATTTATAATATATTAAATACCTCAAAAGCAGTGCTACGGGAACGCCAGTGGTGTTGCATTAAACATTATCACCATGGAAAGACCCAATCAAACCGGATGTGCTTTTATATTTCTTGGATGCAGTTAATGTTCCCAAAGGACCACATTTTCAGATTATATTATGTACTGGTGGCGTGGGGTCTATCTACCCATGAATTTCAGGAACAGAACAGAAAATGTATTATGACTTGTATTATATACATACAATTACACACACACACAAATCAATAAACAAGCACAAAATCAAATCACACCAAGCACAGAAAAGCAGAAATTTAATGCTTCTTGTATCAAACTATACTTATAAATTTAAACAAGAAATGTGTTTGTTAGAAACACCATTTCCCCTACTGCGCCGCTTTGAAGCTAAATCTTTGACCTTGAAGGATGACCTTGACCTTTCACCACTCAAAATGTGCAGGTCCATGAGATACACATGCATGCCAGGTATGAAGTTGCTATCTTCAATCTTGCAAAAGTAATTGCAAATGTTAAAGTTGGGGCAAACAAACAAACAAACAAATGAACCAACATACAGGGCAAAAACAATATGTCCCCCACTTTAGCACTATGACTGTGCTTGCCCTGAAAATGATAACATTTTTACTTATTAAATATAACTAGAATTTTGACATGGACAATTATGCTTGGACAGAGACAAATACACTATATATACAGTAGACAAAATGAAAAATGGCTGAACTGTTTGCAGTCAGAAGTCCTACCATAATGATCATCTTTACATTCAGCTGTGAAAGTTGAAGCAAAATTTGTCAAGCAGAGGAGTTGAACACACACAATTTTGTAATAATAAATTCAAAAGTGAAAAAAAAAGACAAAGGACCATAATCCTGCCAGAAATAATTCTAGGCAATATTCATTTCTTGGAGATCCAATGTAAAAGTTTAGTAGAGATGCACCCAGTCGTTAAAGAGGATTTTAAAACATGAAATCTTTAAACTTTGTATTCCATTGTGGAAAAAAAATTGCTATCTTGAATTGCCAATTACAAAACCATCCAGCAAGCTATTAAAACAGTCAGTTGCAGACCATTTGAATGACTTAAAATTGTCAAAACTTTGGCAAAGACACAAACTGGTATTACTTTTTCCTTCAACAGTACAGTCAAGTTACCATTACCGGATCAGTAGCGTAATTAAGTTGTGCTGGTGAAAAACAATGAACGGTTTGAGACTTCTTTAACACCAGTTTGATTAAAAATTACCGTTGCTAACTGATTCAGCACATAGTCTTATTTTTACACGCAGACAAAATCTTAAACATCAATCAAAACTGAAATGGACTTTTGCATGCCGAAAGACTACTAAATGGCCTTTAAAATAATGGGTAAACTTCTTACTTTCCAACAGTGTTATAGCAAGTGGCCACAAAAAATGTTCAACCTCGATTTGGAAACGAGACAGAAGTCAACAAAGTCGTATATACATGTCAGCAAAACATACCGAAATGTTTGACAAAGAGACGCTCCAATTACGACTCAATCAATGCGTTTAAATAATAGGCCTTGAAGATGCTTTGTGCAAAATATCATCTAACAATTTCAACTATTTATCGCAAAACGCAGTCTTGAACATCAAAGTGATCCGCTATGCGCAATGATCCGGTAATGGCGCTGGGCGCCGCCATCTTGTTTATGTTGAAAGTTTAATGTACGGCCCCGATAACGTTGAACGCTTATTGAGCGCGCCGAAAATATACGCGGTCCGATTTTTTTCGAATTTTGGGCTAAAAAAAGATTAGGACCGGCGGCAAAAAATTAGGTAGGGTCGGGCCACCGGAAACAAACAACTTTTTTTGTTACGCCTTACAAATTTAATTATGGTCTAAGAGAGTGCAACGAAACATTTACAGTTTTAGGTAATTAAATAAATAATAATTTGTTAAACTTCTCAACTTGGCGAAATATATATTATTAATGACGGTATGAAGAATAAATTGCACAATTTCCACGATGATTACACAGGGTTGCCATCATCAGTCTCTTCAGTAACTGGCCACAATTTTTTTCGCGGAGGAGTACACCGTAATTACTGATTAGTTTAGTAGGTACAGCAATGCCACAGAACCACTGAAACTATCCATTGATAGTGAAACAGGGTTTTTCACGCATAACTAATTCACAATCATTCACATCTTCAGTGCCATGGAGCCATACTCTTATACTATACAACTCGTTCAGTAGTATGTAACAAATTATAGTGTAAAATGAACACAGCCAAACAGATTACCGGTACTGATTATCAATCGCGCATATCTACAATGCTGAGTTTCAAAATTGGGGATTATGTATCAAATATTGAGTCCAGTGCATAGTTGTCAGATTTTGTTTATAGCAAATTTTCATTGACTGTCGAGTCTACTGACGCAAACCTTGTTCAGTCAGAGAAATATTCCTATGTTCCTATGGAACATGATGCTCAAGAGCCCCGATTTAGACCGTTGTTTCTTTCAAGAACGGCTTCAGTTAACAGAGTGTTTAGTTTAATAAACTCGTTATTTGTTGATAGAAACAGGACTTTGCAGGAAATCATTCACCACTTCAATCTAAATATGCAACTTTTTATTTGCATATGTTTTCTAAAGTTTTCAGCATAATTAATAAATTTCCCAATTTGGTTGAAAACGCCACTAATTTTCTGAATTTGGCCAGTACCGGCACCATTCCCAAAGTAGTAAGGAAAAACGCTGTATTATGTTGCTTACATAACCGATAACGGTACTGCCTGGATTCGAGGTGGAAGACTTGATATGAAATCAGATATGTAAACCAGTTGCAACTCCCAGCAACCAGAAGGGTCAATAGACCAATTCACGCGTGACGTCACGCGCACCTGCGTGTCTTTATCCGTGCTACTCTGGTAGGCAAAAGAAAGACACGATCAAAGGGGAGATATCGAGCACGATATTTATTGTCACGCTCTACATCTATATTAAATACATTATTTAATATATTTTGATATGTATACGATCATTTTTAGATTTTAGATTTAAACATCCCAAAAGTTGTTGTACTGTACTCAAACAAATAAGAATAAAAACAAACAATAAATAGATCGATTCCATGCACACAGCATATATTAACCTACCACTATGATAATCCGTAATCCATCTGTTATTAAGTATGTACAATTGCTGCAACTAAAGAACAGGGTCTGAACTAATAACACTTTGTTTATGTGTTCAGGAATCTTAGAGTATCAGATCAAATTTGTTAAATCGTATAACGTAATTTACCCATTGTTCATCTTATGTACCCCAATATACATTTGATTTATTCATACTCGTGTTTGTTGAAATATGTTTTCTGGCGCGTATCAATATCAACCACATGTCTGTGATGTTGACGAGGTACATTGTGCAAGTCAACTAAAAAAAGTCTTCCAAAACATTGAACTAAATTTTACAATTATATCATTCTGTAATCTGACCATAGCTGATTACATCAATGCACACATGATAAACTCGGTAGTATTATTGGCAAAATATTTTATTTTTAAATGCAAACAGGCAAACGGGAAAAAAACAACACCATAAATAGATTTTCTTGTGTCCTTTTAATAATATAATTTAACAACAGGAATTAATCGCGACTTTACAAAATAAATTACATATATTGTATATTCGTTGTGCGCTTTTTATGCTCAAAAAAAATGTAAATATACTTTGTGACATAGTTTCACCTACCTTAAAGCAACATATATGTATTTTTATTGTTATATACAAAATATATTATGTTGACGATGGGAGTAAAAAGGAAATTACTAAAAAAAGTATTGTCTGTCTGTCTAGGAAAACTAACACTTTGACACATTAAATTAATTTAATTTAATTGGTTTGATTTGATTGTTTGCATCAATCTTAAAATCGTGTTAGCCTTTGTATTCCGGTGTTTAATTGCCCCCTTTGTTCGGCACAAGCCGATTATCTCGTTTTGATCAGATATTGTCCCTACTTGAATAACAGCAAAGTGTCATAAACTACAGCAGGGACCTATACAAACAATAGGTCCCTGACCACAGGTGGTATATGAAAGTCTGGTCATTAAACACAATTGATGGTACCACCATGTCTTCTCTTTCTAGTACCGGTAGTATTGAGCAGTTATTTGGGGTTGAGTAATATACCGCCAAAGTTCAACTGTTCAATAAGATATGCTACATATCGTAAAAAAATATAAAATAATTTGTCCAGTATATATTAACAGAATATGTACGCTTTGAAGATACTAGCCTGTTTGCCGGTAATTTATAACAAAACTAATTTAATAAATGGTAAATGTACATATAATCATTAAACGTATTTAGCGGGTACCGGTTAATTAAAACTACGTCATTCCGTTTGAAGATTGAATGTTACGGCCATGCACAAACGACATCATGAAAACAAGAAATTACGTATGACAACCGGGGTAAATAATATTTGCGAAAAATAAAAAAACAATGTAGATATATATTATAAAATGTAAGATATTTGTCACTCATATACACTTGTAAAGGAATTTCAATATACATGAATTCACAGGTTAATTTGCATCATGTGAAGTTGTGTTTTTCAGTTGTATGTTACGATTCATCTATAGTGTTATTCACCTTAAAAACAAATCATCCAATTTAAAAGAAAATGATCATAACATTTAAATACTGTCATGCACTTCGCTTTTAATAGGGCTTTGTTGTACCGGTATGTCAGATTTTAATGCACCCCTTTTCTTTCACTCATTTTTTTACCACACTCTCATACTCATACAATTGATAATTATAATTATATAATGGGGATGCTTTATTATTTTTTGTAATTTTTGAAGTCCTTCTGCAAGAAATACAACGGCTAATGCATAGCTTTGTTTTGTGAAATTGTCGGTGTTTAGTCTTCAGACCACCTTTACCTGGATGCTTATGACTAACGAGTATATATTTTTTTTATAGATAAGAATACATGTATTAATTAAACAATATTGACATTAAAAATGCAATATCTTTAATAGTATTAAGGTTATGATGTTGTTGTTAATGTTTTCGATATATTGACTAAACACGTGCCGTTATCTATATGACATAGTGTTTATCGTAACTGTACCCAGTGCTTTTGCCTACCAGCGCATCGCGCATGCGCAAAAATTCAGAATCAAAACAATAACAATGAATTGGTCAATAGATGGGAGTTGGATTATTGCAACTATGGCAAATGCAACCCACAGCCCGCCACGTTATCATTGAACGGGTCAATTTTCAAAAGGGTGTAGAATAAATGCCTACACTGTCATTTTAGAGCAACGATATGAAATGTCAATATCGAGTGGCACTTTGTCTTGACAAAATATAAACTAAAGGGACTATCCGAACCGTAAACCATGCAACTTGTTTGACTGAATCCGCTGTAAACTTATGAGTGTCATACGAAGAACGACTTAAAACATTGTCTTTCAACTAATTGAGAAATACCTGTTGTTGTTTTGGTGGCGCTGGAGTCGACATTATTCCGAGTTTTTAATCAAAACGTGCAGAAAGCGAAAATGCCGCACCGGAAGTTTACTTTTGATTAAATTAAAGCCTTGTAAAAACAGCAAGTGGAATAACGGACGTAGGAGGTGATGCACTATACTATTCCATGTAACTCAAACAAATGTATGGCAAGCGGTTCGACGCATAATCCCAAGAAACTAGGTTTCTCATGACAACCTAGGTTCTCAGAATGAGAACATAGGTTCTCATGAGAACCTAGGTTTTCAAATTAGAACCTAGGTTTTCATGAGAACCTAGGTTCTCATTTGAAAACCTAGGTTCTTATGAGGTTCTCATGAGAAACCTAGTTCCTTGCGGTTCGACGCATAATCCCAAGAATGTTTCTCATGAGAACCTAGGTTCTCAGAATGAGAACCTAGGTTCTCGCTTGAAGATTGCACATTGCTTCAAGAACCCAAGTTTTCAAATGAGAACCTAGGTTCTCATTTGAAAACCTAGGTTCTCATGAAAACCTAGGTTCTCAATTGAAAACCAAGGTTCTCATGAGAACCTAGGTTCTCGCTTGAAAATTGCACATGGCTTCAAGAACCCAAGTTTTCAAATGAGAACCTAGGTTTTCATGAGAACCTAGGTTCTCATTTGAAAACCTAGATTCTCATGAGAACCTAGGTTCTCAGTTGAAAACCTATGTTCTCATGAGAACCTATGTTCTCAGATTGAGAACCTAGGTTCTCATGAGAAACCTAGTTTCTTGCGGTTCGACGCATAATCCCAAGAAACTAGGTTTCTCATGAGAACCTAGGTGCTCAGAATGAGAACCTATGTTCTTGCTTGAAGATTGCACATGGCTTCAAGAACCCAAGTTTTCAAATGAGAAACCTCGTTTCTTGGGATTATTCGTCAAACCGCTTGCCATACAAATGCATTTTCTCTGTTTGTGTATATTTCGATTTCCCATATTAAACGTTCTTGAATAGCTATGTTTAAAGTATTTGTATATACATGAGAAGTTAAGCGCACATTTATTCTTATTTACATGGGGCTACATTTGAAGGAATATGTTCCATCTATCTCTATTTTCGCAAAGGCCTTGATAACAAGTACAACACGTCAACAAATTTAAGTCTTTTTATATTTAATATACGCCAGGCCCGTACCCAGGCCATGGCTGTCGAGTTATGAATTGTAAAATAATGTGCCCACTGAACATTTTTTCTATCATGGAAGGGTCCACAGTACACTTTCCCTCTATACAAACAGGCCCGTACCCAGGCCATGGGCTCTGTGTCCCGCCACCCCACCCCAGCTGGCTGTCGAGTTATGAATTGTAAAATAATGGGCCCACTGCACATTTTTCTATCATAGAAGGGCCCACAGATACACTTTCCCTCAATTCAAAAGAGCAGATATGTTTTATTGACACTGGTAAACAAAGGGGTTAGCCAGTGGAGATTAGTCCCCTAGGCAATGTTTTCTTATCGCCGTGTATACAAATTGATCTTGATGGCACAATTATCCCATGAACCTAGTGTACAGACTAACTCCTCCCTGACAGTCGCCTGCCAGGGCATTTCCCAGCCAATTTGAGAAAAGAAGTCAAGTAAAAATTGGGCATTTTTTAACGCGAAAACGCTCTATTGGAATGTATCAAATCTTTAAAAAAAATCTTGAAACAAATTTCAAGAATATATTAATGTAAGTATATATTATAATTAATAAAAAAACACGATCCTAAAACAATGCGAGGAAAACAGTATATAAACTTAAAACACTTTTTTGGGGGGGTGTAAGGGGGAATGGAAGCTGGATGCTATTGGGAAAGAGTACGTTTTCCGGAGGCACACAAAGGCTAGAAAATGACTTGCGCCTAGCTGCGTTTGTTTCAGACAATCAGCTTCTCGTTAAAAAAACTCGGATCCTGATTAATTTGTTATCCGGACAATCGGCTCCCGACTTTATTTTCAACTATTGTGTATATTGTGTGACCTGTCTCGGCCGCAAAAAATGATTATATGTAAGTCTGACTTTTTGATACATAGTTGCTTTTCTTCTTCTTAAATATCATACATTTCTGAAGTCTAAAAAAATGGTCTTAAAGGTGCAGATTTACTTATTATATTCCATAAAGTTACATCACAAAATAAGGTTTTTGAAAAGCATTAAAGAGACACCTTGCAATATGCCAAATAAAAAAAAATCCCCGGTTGGCCCCCACCCCCAGAGAAAAAATCCTGCGTTTTGCCCCGTATGCAATTTCAAAACATTCAGTATTCCGCAAATACCAACAAACAAATGAATTGTTTGTAAATGCTTGTATATAACTGGCGAAAACATTCCTTTAAACTATTTTTTAAATTATTAGGTCATTGTGTTAAGAGTTTACAAGTAAATGGGTATAATACTAATAATTAAACGTGAGTAAAACTATAGCATATGCTTAAAGTGATATTATGGGCATCTAACAGTTTATAGGTGTCTATCGCAACCCTTGTTTATTTTTGGCGTTTTTACTTCATATACACTTATATTTGTTAATGCAGCATCAACATACTAAAACAATATCCAGGAAAGAGAAAAATAATGCATTTGAATATCAACCGTACTTTCGTTTGACAACTGATTATGCATGTACGATGTGAGCCTAAATTTAGTTTTAGTGCAGATTCGTTCATACGACACAAAGACACAATTTTGTTTTACGGATCATTTTGGCTTAGAGGACTGGGTGAGTCACGTAAGAATATCAAATATATAATATATTTTTATAAACAACTGGTAGCAAGATGAGTTGCAGATAATTGGTCAGTAACCACATTTTAACTAACTCTTTTGATCTGTTAATTGTTTTAAGCTCAATTCAACAGTAACAAATGACCATAATATCACTTTAAATGTATGGATATTGATTTGCACTTAATATTATTAGTAGAGTGTAACCGTATAGTTCATTAACGTGGTTACCAGCTCATAGCTTTAGTATTATAGATCAGCGGCCTGGTCCAGGAGCCAGTCAATCTCTCTCCTAGGAGCTTCCGTAAACAAATCTACTCTAGCTGGTGTGTTAATTTATTCATTTTACTTATCTCAGAATAAGCATAATATGATAATAAGGGCTTCCTAATTCACGAGCAAAAGCTTATTTGATAACCATGTAATGTTATAAAAATTTGGACAGTGTTGTGTACAAAACATTATAATTGTTTCAATACGAAAATAATGCATCAAAACAATTTGTCAATTATCTTATTTATTGCTGGATGAAGGGTTTACATCTGCCAAGCTTTTAGATCTACAGTCAAAACTGAACTTAATGGTCACTTGAGAATAAGGTCAATTGCAGAAAACAATTAGTCAGGATTCCCCCCCCCCCTCGACAAATCACTATATTACACTTGAGAATAAGAGTCAATTGTCCATAACTGCCAACGTCCAGTATATTTAACTCCCAAAGTCATGTTTGAACTGAAAACGACATTCATGCGTCAGTCGTTTTAAGTCGCAAAAATTAAGAACACAAACAAAACAGGTGCATGTAACAATAAGAATATGTTTTAGAAGCAATTATCGGCTGCATTCAAAACAACTAAGCATGAGCACGTGACAAAGTCAATAGATCTTTATCGCTGATATGGTGTTAAAAACAACACTAATCCGGCTAGTGTTGTTATAAGAGGGCGATAAAAGGATTTGTGATCATCTCTTCAGGAAAAATATACATTGAATTTCATCTTTATAACAAACTAAATATTTTAAACAAGATTTTGGCTTTTTTTTTCTTCGAATAAGAACAATACAGTTATACCGTGCTTTCGGTTTATGATAGCGACATCAATGACAGGTGACAATCTTTACTTCAAAATACATCCCAATGAATGTAATACTAACTCTCGGATTTACTGAATGAACAAGTTGCATGAGTAAGCAACAATTCTATTGTTGATAAAGATATAGATTCAGTTTGAAAATAGTTATGTTTTTTATGAAATTAAATCAATTTATTTATAAGACATTATTTTGTATTATTTAACAGAAATTATTAATGTTATCATGCTTAGGCTTAGTTATCAGTCATGAGCCTTTGTTTTACACTGTTTGCGAACGACTGGGTGGGATAACGACGTGGAAATACTACCAACTGACCAATTATCTAAAAAGTGGTGCTCCGAGTATAGCAGTAACTCGTTGACAACGGTCACTTTGACCGTTTCCCTTGACTGACTGCTGTTCTTAGTTTTGACTGTTATATTTTATAATTTTGTGCTTATTTAGTCTTTAGAATTCAAAGATAGTTTGGTGGCTGCGGCGTAGTGGATATGGTGTCCGCTTAGCGACTCAGAGGTCTTGGTATCGATCCTTTCTGTGGAAGCGTTCTTTAGGTCACCCTTTAGAAACCAAATACTGGTCTGACCCAGGACACAGATTGTTTTATTATGTCTCAACTCAACTAAAGCTGTTGATTCTTGCATGAACTGAATTAACACAGATTCCCAAAATAATGTAAAGTGTCAAATATATTTTTATTCAATGTCAGGATTATCAATGTATAATGATGTAGAACTGAGGGACAGCATACTTGTTTTGCAACTGAAATATTTCATACATATAGGTATCTCACAGGGTTTTCTTTCGAACAACTTTAAATTCTGTCGTCACAAAAAACAAGCAATTTTTAAAAGCAATTAATAAATCAGTCTTAACTGCATACACTTAGTTTGTAGCTGTATATTAAAGATTTGAATGCAAACAAAAATGTCATATAATCCATATTTTTTTTAAACATTCTTATAGCACATGGAACAAACATAGATATATCACTTATCATATGAGCTTATTTATGTCAGTCATTGTCTTTCTTGGCTTAGCCGCTAGCAAAAGCATGTAAATAATGTTAATATATACAGTAGATATAGGCAAACTTATATGGTCATGTATGGCGCTACAAAACACTTCACATAATTTATTTGAATGTAAAACAATAGTAACACAATACATAATACTAAATAAATCACTGTCATCAACTTACAAGAATGTTTGCATACATGTGCTTGCAAAGTGATTAAGTATTTTGAATAACTGTGGAATTAATGAATTATGTATTATAAACCATTCAATGCATGTTTGAAAAACGAGTATAAAACAGCATATATAATATGCAGTTTGTTCAATACAATATCGTAAAATTTATTACCTTTAATATAATAAACAATGCTGCTTTTGTACCAAGGTATTATACATTTATCATGGAACAACAAGTAACAGCCAAATTATGTGTTTCACAATAAACAGGAAATCATATTAGTGAATTAATTAAACAAGCTTGTTGCTACTGTGCACTGTCATACTAAAATGATCACAACACAGTGGTCTAGGTACTAAGTGCTTTTACATACTTGTCGCAAATTTTGTATTACTAGTTTAACATTTATTTGCAGGCACTGGTCAACGTAGAGACTAAATTTGCATGGGAACAATCGTTTTTAATTTGTCCTCAAATCGTTAATTAAACACTGTGTTGTGATCATTTTTAGTATGACAGTGTATAGCAAAAAAATTCCAAATAAATCAATATTCATGCCATACATTTTTGGCGGGTTCAGGTTTTTTTTCCTTCTTTGTGACCCGCCGAAAAACGGCCCTTTCCCCTCGGATTTTTTTCCCCCCTTAGCATATAAATTTTCCCCCAGATTTCATTGTTTTCCCACCCAAAAAAAACAAAACAAGTTGTGTTTGGAAAATGTTTTCACGATTTGTGGTACACCAGTCTTGGACTATGGCTTATTTCCTTAAGGCCGGGAAACAGAAAACGGGAAGCAAATCAAATAAGAGCAAAAAGTCGTATTTTGGTGATGAAAAACCTATAATGCAAGAAGATAGAGAAAAATGCAATACAAAATAATTACTTTCCTAGCGTATTTTTTCCAGAGGTATGCATATACGTGTGATAAAGCATTTGTTAAAGTGTCTATGTATCTCAAGTGGTCTATAAATGCATCGTGAAAATATATGACAAGGGCAGAACAAAATTGAGTCTGATAGCTATGGCTTTACAGGTTTTTTTTATCTGATTTGGGGGAAATCGTGAAAACATTTTCCAAACACAATTTGGTAAATATAACCCCAGGGTTTTTTATCTGATTTTGGGGAAAGGGCCTGGCCTTTTTTGAGGGGGGAAAAATCACGCGAAATGCCGGATTTTGAGGAAAATTAGGAAAGTCTTAAATAATTAATTTAACATATTTTACTGTTATTAAAACAAATTCAAGGCAACAGATAATTTAATTATGTAATATGTTCTATTGTCTACACTGGATCAGGTTAACCTATGTATTTAAAGTTTAAAAAAACTGCTATGTGTTTATCAGAAAAGTGATACAAATAGCAGTCAACACCCGTCACTGTGCAGCAGGTTTTTTCACAAAATATTTTTTTATATGTTTTTTTTAGATATATGCTTAATGTGAATTTAAAAAGAAATTTTGACATGCTTTATTTTGCTTTAACATTACTGATAAATGTAAATAATATTTGCAAAAAGCTCAAGTTTTTTTTGCTTTAACTTGTGTTATGTTTTATCACGATTTTGCCAATATTAAGATAAAATATACACTAATTAATACTATCATATACAAGAATTGCAGAACCTTTAAGCAGCACATAATTAATCAGTATTTTTTTTTGTAGCAATAAAAATTATTTATTGTATCATCACTGCATCTGACACAATTTTATTTTGTCTACCAGAGTAATACTAGTATTTTTTGGCTTTCTTCACATCTTGGTAATTTAACAAAAAGTAGCTTCAATTTTAAAAATCTTTTATTTGTGCACCCATCATTAATGTATCAAAACAATGTTCTGTTTAAATTGACCTACCTAATACTTGGAGCTGTTTGTAGACAGTGGATAATATACCAACTACTATAATATCTATTGTGCTTTAGAAAATTGGGCATGGTAATCAATTTCAAATGTCAACCTTTTAAATAATTGGTGCCATTGATGGTTACTATGGAGAATTTGTTTTGCATTTAAGCTTCAGATGTGGTGTCCTGGGGTATTTTATAATTTCGTTTAAAAAATTAATGTTGTGTAGTAAATTTGTCCAGTATTTAAAAAAAAAAAAATAATAATAAAAAATACTAGTGGATATAAGAACGACTTTTATATTTTCTGGATTTCATTTTTACAGCAAAAATCATCAGCCATGTCAGACTATTCAGTCTCAGACTTTGAGGAAGATATCAAGGAAGATGCCCAAGACAGCGATGTTGAGCCAGTCATGGTTGAAATAAGAGGTCGTGGAACAAAGGACAGTCCTGTCACAGCTCGGCGAAGTCCAGTTTCGGGCAGGCCGACTGGCCGGTCATCGCAGAGAAGTGCAAGAGATAATGAACTGTGAGTAGTGGTAGGTTTGTTTTAGCTGACCTGATCAGTGTGCTTATGGTGAGTTTTTGTGATCACCTTTTGTCTGTCATGTGTTAACACTTACTGGTGAACACTCTGGCAGCCAGATTTATAGCCTAATCTTTATGAAAAGTGGCCAGCACATTTGTCGCCATAATATCTTAGCAAAGCTTGAAACTGGGTCACATGGGTAAAAAAGAAATACATCACTGGTTCAAATTGAAAAATAAATTGTGAAAATTTCAGAGCTTAAGTTTTTTTAACAAAACAACATTATAAAAAAGCTGTGATATGTCAAGAATGGAATGTTCATATGTAAATGACAAACAAATTATACACTTCTATTGATATAATAGTATTTAGAAAATCAAAAACAGAAATTTTAATTATCATTCTAGGACCCTCTTATTACAACCTTTGTGGATGTGCATAATTTGATAAAATTAACAGTCATAATTTACAAACTCATGCTATTTACAGGGATTATGATTCTGAAGAACTCGGAATCATTGACGACGATGATGATGATGAATCAATTGAAGAAGTTGGTGTCGAGGCAAGACCGTCAGCACGTCCACCACGCAGTTCTCGTAATGTATCTGCACGGAATGGGAAAAGGCCAATAAACATGACCCCTCCAAACCAGTTGCTTAAAAAAGCCATAAAGAAAGCAAACAGATTATCAGAAGAAAGAAAGGTGAGACAAGCAGGGTATCGGGTAAAACTTAAAAATACTCAATATGATTTCAGTATTTTAACCCCATGACAAATAATGCTCACTTGTCTGTTATATTTTAAGTTTATGTATCAAGACTGCAACAAAACTCACTATTGTCAGTATGTTCATACATTTATTGCTTAATCTATCAGGTTTTTGATGGTATTGTGCCATTTAAAGTTGAAGTGATAATGGCGGAGCAGTTTTCCTTATATGGCTATAGTAAAACCTTGTCAACACTCTAGAGGCCACCTTTAATGTCCGATTGCCATGAAACTTTTGTCAAAATATATGTCTCAACGATATCTAGGATGAGTTAAAAAAAATGTCCAGTTGGTTGAAAAACATGGCCGCCAGGTGGCGGGGTATATCCTTATATGGCTATAGTAAAACCTTGTTAAATCACATTCACATGAGCACAGCTTTTGTTATTGCCTTTTGTCCATTGTCACTCTAGAGGCCACATTTATTGTTGGATCTTCTTGATCTTTGTAGGGCATTTTTCCTTATATGGCTATAGTAAATCCTTGTTAACACTTCAAAAGTCACATTTGAAGTCCAGTCTTTATTGAACTTGGTCAGAAAATTTTGTGTAATGATGTCTTAGATTAATTTGAAAATGTTTCTGGTTTGTTAAAAAGCATGGCCGCCAGGGGGCAGGGCATTTTTATGCCCCCTTCTTCGAAGATAGGGGGTATATTGTTTTTGGCCTGTCTGTCTGTCTGTCATTCCGTCATTCTGTCCCAAAACTTTAACCTTAGTTCAAGTTTTGCGATAACTTTTGAAATATTGAACATAGCAACTTGATATTTGGCATGCATGTGTATTTCATGGAGCTGCACATTTTGAGTGGTGAAAGGTCAAGGTCATCCTTCAAGGTCAAAGGTAAAAAAATAATAATCAAAGCTGCGCATTTGGGGGCATTGTGTTTCTGACAAACACATCTCTTGTTCCTTATATGGCTATATTAAAACCTTGTTAACACCCTGACAGTCACATTTATAGTTCAGTCTTCATGAAACTTGGTCAAAACATTTTATCTAATGATATCTTGGGCTGCACAGAACAGCTCGGTTCATGTATCTCAGGTGAGCAACTTTGTGACTTTCAAGCCCTGTTGTTTTAAATTACTTTTTGTGGATACATAAATTCCATGATTTCAGATTTGAGCAAAACAAAAACACTTCGTATGGTATTTTGAATTGGTCATTTTGTGATGTGTTTTTAATGCTCATAGAAATCATTGAGAAGAGTCTCTTCCAGTAAATGGGCCCTATCATATGCCCATCAATTAGTCCTTTGTTACGAGGTGACATTTAGCGGCCCTTCTTATTGGATGCTAATTAATTAGTGCATTGTAATGAAGTGATAGTAAATGAATTAGCAGTACTGAATTATAAGTGGTTGAAGTGACAAAGATAATTTCCATTTAGTCTTATTCAATTACAATCGTGACAACAATCTTGCCTTTATCGGCACCAGTTCGACACACACTGGGCTTGAAGGGTGTTAACAATAAGCACCAATCCTTACTTGTCAATGTAAATGAAGTTAATTGTATCTATACACATTTTTTTGGTGTTTTAAGGAAATGCCAAGTGTCTGCTAAGTACACAGTGTAATGTACTCTCATTGTTTGGTATCTGGAGTTATCTGGGTTGCAACAAAAGGCATGATTTGTGCGGGGATTACGTTGGATAATGTCTTCATGCCTAAATTAATTTGGTCTAACAAAATTAAAACATTGTTCATTATTATTTGTTAACATCTTAACTTAATGGATTTATATACCGGTACTTACAAAATCAACACAAATTTATGTCCCTCAAATTATAATTATATAACTCTGTATTGATTATAACAGTAAACAACAAGGCGCATTGTTCAACACTTAGCATCTCTTGGTATTTACCTGGTAAAAACAGCATGGTCATTCTTAAACAGATCACCACTCTGCCTTTCAGGTTGAGATGGCTATTAAAGAAAGAATAAGAATCCTAGCTCTGACCAGGATAGTGTATGGAAGCTCTTGCTGGAGACTGGCTGAAGCCCACACAAATTTGGCTGAAGATTACCTGGAGCTGAAAAGTAAGACAGCGGATAATTTATGGAGAGAAAATCACTCTAAACATCAACTTAGCCCTTTCCCACTCAGAGGCAAAGTGAAAATTGCTATGTGAAAACAGCATAAAGCCAGAAAAGCCTGCAAGTAACTCGCAGTTTGTTCAGGTTTTATGCTGTTTGCTGCTCATCAGTACCTAAGGTTTGGAAAAGAAGCCTTTAAAACTTGAATCCAGTAGGAAAGGTCTGCAATTAAATATAACTTTCTTTAGGGACTACAAAGGCGTCAATATACGTATCTATATATGAGCCTTGTTCTGAGAAAACTGGGCATGATGCATGTGCGTAAAGTGTCGTCCCAGATTAGCCTTGCAGTCCGCACAGGCTAATCAGGGACGACACTTTCCGCCTAAACTTGATTTTCGGTAAGGAGGGACTTCCTTGAAACTAAAAATACCATAAAAGCGGAAAGTGTCATCCCTGATTAGCCTGTGCGGACTGCACAGGCTAATCTGGGACGACACTTTCCGCACATGCATTATGCCCAGTTTTGTCAGAACATGACTCATATGTTAAGGGTTAAAATGTAAAAAAGTAAAACTTCAGCTGCACCAGTAACAGAGAAAATGCATTAACCTAAGAGCCACTGTATTTTTAAAAACAGCACACAATCAAAACACACTGCAAACAAATATGCATGTAACACAAGACACAAAATAATACCTTTAAAATTTAACCAATGCCACAACAAAATAACGTATTTGTTTCTTGTTATTAGATTCTACCTTGATATAACCACACAACCCTTAAGTTTGTAGCAACAGTCGTTTACCATGAAGTCTTAAATTTTCAAGTCTTCTTATTATAAATGGACTCACCGCAAAAAGTGTGATAAAGATGTTGCATTTATTGTCAATAATTGAGTCTGTATGATGGAATTGCTGCTTATTGTCAGCATGTGCAATTCTTAGGGTATTCTTGTTTTTTTAAAGTTCCCTTTTAAGAGAAAAGTACATGCAAAATACCCATCTAACAGACTTTGGTTGGTATTTTACAATTCAAAGTTATAATCATGTGCTTTTACATCACTTTGATATCTTTAAAATTTCTCCTTTGTAGAGAAGATCTAAAATTAATATTAAATAAATATTATTAATGGTATATTTTTATGAATAATAATGTATTTCTTGCCTCTTTAGCAGAGGGATATGGTTTTGGTGTTGTCCGTCCATCTGTCAGTCCAACGGTCCTTAGTCAATCTCTGTCTGTCACAAACTTTTCAGGGCTATTTCTCAGAAACTATCAGATTTCAACAAGGAGAAATGCCAAGCTTAAGAGCCATTACCTTACACTCTTTCAATAAGAATTATTGCCTTTTGTTGTTCTTTTATGATGTAACTTTTTAGGGCTATGTCTCAGGTACGATAACAGAGTTCTACTTGAAACTTCATGGGTGTATAGATATCAATGAGGACAATTGCATTTCATAACTACAATAGCTGTAAACTTCAAATAACATTTTCCTTTAGTTCTGGAACCATCAATAAACACAATTTATTCGGATGAGGGATATCAATTGAACAAATTTGCTTGTTTCCAACAGATTTCACAGCACAAGCTGAGTACCACACTGAAAATGCCATGACGATAATGCTCAACACGGTTGCTATGACTACCAGTGACCAGGAGAAGGCGTCTGTGTTCAGTGTGCTCTTCCGACTAAACTACATCCAGGGAAAGGCTCAGATTGCCATGAAGAAGTACAGCGAGGCGGAAAATGCTTTGAAAAAGGCTGGTTACTTTTCTTTCATAGTTTTATTTTTAACTTGTATTTTGCTTGTTGACATAAGTTGAAATCCCTGCACTAGGCAATAATTGCATTCATTGAAGTAAATTTCAAACAGGTTTGAAAAGCTTTTCAGCTATTGATATTTCTTTGGTTGTTGTAGTTGCTTGATAAGATGGGCAAATCTTAGCAATAAATGTCAGAGTGAGAGTCATCTTGCTAACAATCAATAAATTAAAAAATTAAGTTGATGACACTTAAAGATTTTAGTTTAGCCTTTATGACATCTGTCACAAGAAAGATCCAGGTTTAGAACATAATTTAATTGCAAATACTTTTGGTTTTGACATAAAAAAAAACAAAAGATTTCCATGGTGTAATGGATATGGTATCCGCAAATCGACGGAGAGGTAATGGGTTTGATCCCTACTGTGGAAGCGTTCTTTAGATCTCCCCCAACGACATCAAGTTCTGGTTCTAAGCCAGGAAGCGGACTTGATAGCGTTTCAATAAGCCTGAGGCTTAAGATGCAATCAGGCTAACATAAATATGTTAAAACTGAAAAAACACTTAATGTAAGAAAACATGATGTGTTTACACTGTTGGGATATTCCAACTTATCGTTGTGGATTTGTTTAAACAACAGATTGACAAAAGTTTTGATTATGCAACACATGTGACTAAATGTGTCTGTATTTTAGCAGTGCATAGCAGAATATGGTCATTATTGATTTCAAGTATGAAAAGTGGTTGATTAATGGTACAATCAATAGATGATAAATATATTTTATTTTATTTTTCTTTTCTATATTCATGGTACATTTCAGTCAGTCTTATGTAACCAATACAGTACGTTTCAGTAAGTCATATCTAACAAATACAGTACATTTCAGCCAGTCAAATCTAACCAATACGGTACATTTCATTCAGTAATATCTAACCAATACGGTACATTTTCAGGCTGACCGGGCTTACCAGGCCATGTCCAAACTGTCCTGTGTCACAGACGATGAATGTGACAATATGGAAATCAAACTAGCTCAGGCACAGGCTAGGTAAGGGGCCCAGATATTAAACACATCATCAATGTATGAAACCATTAACTTGGGCCGAGTATTGTAATATGGACACATGATTTCTTTTCATTTGAGGCAGTCTGTGGGAGATATGTGCTCAAAGCATTTGTGTTAATTAATGTCCCAAATGAGCCTTTGCATTTGCACAGGCTAATCAGATTAGCTTTATGTACTGTTGCTTGAGTCCATTCAAGTGTTTTTCATTAAATAATCAGTATTGCTTTTATATAAGTATTCCATAAGCTTTATGCCATTGAATAATGTTTCAGTTTGGCCTGGCACCACTCTTGTTTTCGTTTGCATACAATCTTACTTTAGACTGTCATTTTATATCTATTTAATGTCTAGCATGCATTAATTTGTAAGGTTTTTAGCTCTACTGGCCGAAGGCCTGAAGCTTATGTCATGGCGAGGTTTCCGTCGTCCGTCTGTCCGTGTGTGCGTGTGTTAGACTTTTTCTTGTTTATGCGATAAAGTCAACAGTTTTCATCCGATTCTATTCAAACTTGTTCAGTGTCTTTATATTAATGAAGACTCGAACCCTATTTAAAAATGGGTGACATCAGAGTAAAAAGTCCAGAATTATCTCCCCTTGAATTTGAGAAAATTGTGAAATAAGACTTGTTTACGCAATTAAGTCCACAGTTTTCAGCCAATCATTTCCCAACTTGCACAGTGTCTTTATCTGAATGATGAGTCAAATCATATCGAAAATGAGCAATATCGGAGTTATAAGTCCAGAATTATCTCCCCTTTAATTTGAGAAAAAAATGAAAAAACAGTTTTTTTTATGTGATAAAGTCCATAATTGTCATCCAATTCTTGGCAAACTTGCGCAATGTCTTTGTATCAATGAGGACTCAAACCCTTTTTTAAAAAGAGCAATATCGAAGCAATAAGCCCAGAATGACTTCCTCTTGAATATGAGAAAATTTTGAAAACCCACTTGTTTACGCAATTACATCCACAGTTTTCATCCAATTATTTCCAAATTTGCACAGTATCTTTATATCAATAAGGACTTGAACCCTATTGAATATGAGCAGTATCGGAGAAATAGGTACACAATAATCTCCCCTTGAATTTGAGAAAATTCTCCTTGTTTGCACGATTAAGTACACAGTTTCCATCTTATTCTTTCCAAACTTGCACAGTGTTTATAGCAGTAGAGCGATTCAGGCCCTCATGGGCCTCTTGTTCTATTATGCTTCACTTTCAACTGTTCACTTTTCCATTACTATGAATTATTTTGTTTCTTATAAGCTTTAAACTGACATGAATATGAACAGTGGATTTGTCATTGCATCATGTAAAACTGTATTATAGTATGGAAACCAAAGATGGTTTATGACATTTTATATAGTAGAAGGTTATAGGATACATTCAATGTCATTTAATTATATGTTAGAAAGGTAAGGTTATCTTTGTTGTACATGTATAAAAATGCCATCCTGTCCTGCTTTGATGTATTTTATATATGTGTGTACCTTGGTTGCCACTATTATTTGAAGGGAATTATCTCCCCTTGAATTTGATAAAAAAATGAAAATTCAGTTTTTTTATGTGATAAAGTCCATAATTTTCATCCAATTCTTGGCAAACTTGCACAGTGTCTTTGTATCAATGAGGACTCAAACCCTTTATTAAAAGAGCAATATCAAATAGAGATTTTGGCTTTTTCTAAGTTTGTCATTGAATCCATTAAATTTCTGAACGTCAACATCGGGAATAAAGGGTGTAATAAAGAATAGAATTTATAAAGAAAAAATCTGGGCTCGAACTACTGATCTTTTTGATTCAAAAGCTTATTCTATACCCACTCAGTCTGTTAAAAGATGTGAGACATTTGATAAATTATTGAGGTTATCTTTGTTTTGCCACAAAATACGAGAAAACAACAGAAGCACTTTTGGTTTTAAGTTTTATTTTGTTCCCTATGTTCCTGTATTTTGTCAGTGACAAAAAATTGACTTTTTGACAAGACCCTTAAAGGGAGATTATACGATTTTTTATATGTGTTAAATTGTAATATATTATGATAAAATATGTTACAATAACACAAAATTGGCAAGAACAATTATACATTGAAGACAAATTTCATAAAATGCAGCAAAGACAAATTAGCGCCCTGAGCCAATTATGACGAAGATATTTCGTACATATTTTCCTACAATAACCAAAGCATTTGTCTTTTTAGTTAGTGCTCGTGTGTCGTATGAACAGATATCGTTGCAGGAATTTAAAATAAATCATTAAACTTAATTTAGATTCACATCGTACATGCATGATTTACATGCTGGCGAATTCGACTGTACAGACATTTTCGATTTCAGAATTAAATATCTGGCTTATTTTGCATTTTTCGACCCATGTTCTTCTTACCTTTTGTTTTAATTTATATTGAAATATATATATATAATAATTTTTTTACACATTTTATATAAATTAATAAATATTTGACAAAATCGTATAATCTCGCTTTAAATATGAAGTCATGTAAACTGTATCAAAACAACTCATGCGTAAATCTATCATTGTTTATGATGTTTACTTGATTGCTCTGATATTGCATTTTGCTAATATATCCCATGCATTAACATGCCTTGTTGTCATGGTTATCAATTATATTTTATGCCATCCCATCATGCTTTAGGTTGTCATGGCGACAGAAGAAGTATGCAGTTGCTGGCACCCAGTATGACAAGGTGATTGACCTGACCAAGAGGAGGCTGGGAGATGACGCAGTAGAGCTCATAGAGCTCTATCAGGAGAGTGGACGTGTATCCTTCACAATGGTTGCCCTGGAGATTTCCAATCTGATTTATTTTTTAAAGCTTTAATGCAATAGGTTTGAGAACCTAAGAGCAATCTTTTAATGTGATTGTTCGATCTGATTAACTTTGAAAGCTTAAATGTACTATTTATCAAGACCTTAGAGTGATCTTTTACTTTAATTTTTTAAATCTTTAATTTTCATCCCAAAGCTCCTTATGGTTAACTTAAGTTCCTGACTTTTTGTTTTGAGGTCTTTTAAGTTTAGATTTCGATTTTGAATGTTGTGAATACCATTCGTAACATTTGCCCTATTTAAAGCCTTGCTATCAAGACTTTGAACACACTAAAACATAATAAATACTGTATGTTCAATTATGGATTGTACGCTTGAACAACAATAAAGTTATATTTCCAATGGCTCTTCTGTCAAAGGTTATCGTTGCAAAAGTAATGATACAGTGACCAGAGCATTTAAATATGCCCTTAACCTGCTGCTCAGTTGGAACAGTCGAAGGGTCGTCATGCTAATCACGATAAAGCTATAGAGCAGTTCCTACAGGCCCATTCCATAGCTGCCTCAAGGTAGGTCAATGTAAAATAACCATATTGTTTTTCTTCACTTCTGAATAATGTCATTACAAATTAATGGGTTTTGTTGATGATACACATTTTTTTCATGTTAAATTGTTGTCTAGTTGTCTATGATTTTAAGTAGAATTTCTGCCTGACACACGTTTATGCAAAGTGTATTATGCCTGTAAATAAATAATTTGTGTACATATTCAGGTATAAATATGCCAGTGAGGAAATTGTTGATACTGCGTTGGCCCTGGCTCAAGCATATGCATCAACTGGCAGAGAGGAGGCGGAAAGTATGTTTTCCTTATTAATTGTTAATAAAGGGATGAATTTTGTAAAGGCATTGGAAACATAACACATGCAATATATGTGAATGAAATATAAAATAGTGAAACTCCAGAAAAAAGGAGATTTGATTTCAGACAAGTTACTCATCGCATGTACAGTATACATGTAGAGATACAACTCAATACAATACAGGTTTAAAGATAGAACACAATTTGGTACACATTTAGAGATATGACATAATACAATACATGTTAAGAGATATTACTCAACATTAGATATTAAGGATATAGAAGCTGGGGTTGCTCCCTCAGAAAGATCAAATGAAAGCATTTGGGTTTAAATCTAAATAGGAATCTCAGTAAAATGTGCATGTAATTTTTAGCGAGGCTGTTTTCTGAGAAAACCCGAGGTATTGTCATAGCCTGCTTGTCGTCCGACGTCCGTTGTCGTGCTTAAACCTTTACATTGCTCTAAAATCAAAGTGCTTTCACCTACAACTTTGAAACTTCATATGTAGATGCACCTTGATGAGTTCTACATGACATACCCATTTTGGGTCACTAGGTCAAAGGTCAAGGTCACTGTGACCTCTAAAAAAAAAAAAAAAAAAAATCTGACAAGCTTTCACAGCCGAGCTTGGCACCCGTTATGCAGTTCTCTTGTTTTAGATTGCTTTCAGTGTTTTCAGAGGTAAATTTGTATTAACGTTTCCTGAAAAAAGTTCTTGAATTCTCCTCAGTTATCCCAGTTAAAATATTTTAACAAACCTTTAATCGGTTTTATCAGTTGCAATTATGTTGGTGCATATCTTCTGAAAGCGATGTTATAACTGTGAAATTCTGATGGATTTGTAGCGATGCATGAGGGAAACATATGTTTATTTTTAATTTTAATAGGATGGAATGTATTAGTTTTTGCTTTGTTCTCATGTTTAGAGGAGAGTTATCTTAGAAAATTCAACACTAGTGTAGCACTGTTAACTGATACTCTCTGTTCTGCTGAGAGCTATCTCAATTAATGTACCACTGTAAATGAAACTGTTTAACAGGTTCAGCAGAAAGCTATCTCAATGAATGTCTGTCATCCTGTACCACTGTATTCGGACCTGATCACCAGAAGACCCTAGAAGTGCAGGACGAACTGGCGAGGCTTCTCGTGAGAGCAAATAGGCAAACAGTATGTAACCTATTATGCTTAACCCTTTGCATGCTGGGAAATTTGTAGTCTGCTAAAATGTCGTCTGCTGAATTTCTAAAATAAGCATTTTCTAAGATTTTTTTCAAAGAATACTATCAGAATAGCAAACAGTTTGGATCCTGATGAGACGCCACGTTCTGTGGCGTCTCATCTGGATCCAAACTGTTTGCAAAGACCTTTAAAATTCGGTTCCAGCGCTGAAAGGGTTGAATCAGGAATTTCAGGAATATTTTATTCCATAGTTTTAAAGATCCCATCTTAATATGTTCAAGTTTATCAAACTGCTTAATGTTTTGTCTAAAATGCTTTAAAATACTAGAAGATATCATGTATATTTAGTATAAAAATCATTATATTTCTTCACAAAAAAGTACAGATTAATGTAATCAATATTGCAGTTATTAAACCACTTTTAACATCATGTGGTCACTATGTATTAACTTCATCTATGTGACATTCTCATGAAAACATACTTCCTGTTGTGTGATTGTTCTGAGAAATTATGTATGCTTTGTATTTACTCCAAACGCATGTGGTTGTTGTATATGTATGAATGACAATGAGCTGTATGCCAGTTTATGTTCTGTAACTTGATGTTACTGAGCTCTGTTAGTAAATGTACACAACCATTTACCTTATGCTGACTTAAATACGTCAATTTATTAACCCTTAACCGCTTAGATACATATTTTGAAACATTTGTAGTCCCATAGAAAGGTAAATTTAATTAAAAACCTTTCTTACTAGATTCAAGTTTTACAGGCTTCATTTCCAAACCTTAGTTACTGATGAGCAGCAAACAGCATAAAACCTGAACATACTGCGAGGTACTCACAGGCTGTTCTGGTTTTATGCTGGTTCCAAAAGCCATTTTCACTTTGCTTCTTATGAGGGATAGGGTTAAGACCAATTTCTGTTCTGTTCTGTAACTTGATCTTACTGAGCTCTGTTAGTTAAAGTACACAACCATTAACCTTATGCTGACTTTAATGCATCAATGTATTAAACAACCGCTTTGATGAAAAGTTATTGTTTTTCATATTAGATTTAAGTAACTTAGTAAGCAAGATAAAAGAATACCCCTTTTAAACAATGTATTGTGACTATAACTATATAATTTGTAAAATTAGTAAATGACAAATTCAAGTGACAATTCAGCAAACAATTATGAAAAGCTAGTATAACTCTCAAATATTAACCAGGCACATGCATGGATACATGTTTATCAAAGGACCGTTTTGACAAAATCATTAATTTCTGTACTTCAATAAATATATAAAAATAATATCCTGCACACAACCTGTTTCTGTGTACATACCCATACGAAACCTTATCAGATCAGATCCCCTATAGTGGGGACATATTGTTTTTGCCCTGTCTGTTGGTTGTTACTTTGTTGGTTTGTTTGTTCGAGTCAAACTTTAACATTTGCAATAAGCTTTGCAATATTAAAGATAGAAACTTTATATTTGGCATGCATGTGTATCTCATGGAGCTGCACATTTTGAGTGGTGAAAGGTCAAGGTCATCCTTCAAGGTCAAGGGTAAAATATATAGCTTCAAAGCGGCGCATAAGGGGACATAGTGTTTGTGACAAACACATTTCTTGTTTATGCATATAAAAGATAAAATGTCTACTGTTTTGCATATATCCAATCCCATGTCTTTATTGTGCACGTTTCAGGAAGCTATGGATCTCCTGAAGGCCAGTATCCCCCTGAAGAACGAGGTATATGGAGACTACTCTGAATCTGTGGCCGACACGTACAAGCTGATTGCCTCCATCCATCTGGCACAGGGAAATATCGAGAAATCACTGAGAGCATATAAGAAGGTATGTTACCAAGGGAAATATAGCAGAAGCATATAAGAAAGTCTATAACTCAGAATGACTTAGACAATATAGGAACACAAGACATTTTAAACAGTAAACATTTTGTTAACAAAAATTATAAATCACATTGTCACCTTAAGGTTATTGTCAGAATCCCATCTTTTGTATTTTTATTTACATCATAGAAGCTAGGTAGATGCACAAGCTGGCGGGGAGCTTTGTTTACTGCATGTGTCATAAGATGTATTTTTGAGTGACACAGCTCATTTTTAAACATCTTTTATTGACAATTCACAGTGTCACAACATCGAGGTGCTTGTGCTGGGTAAGAACCACAAGAAAACAAAGGACACAGAGAGGACTCTTGACCTGTTAATGGCGTACGTAGTCGCTATATTATGAATTCAAAAATTTATGCAAGTTTTATCAACTTTTGAAACCTGTAAGTTTGAACTTCATGGATATTGAAAGTTTTGCTTAGAGCATTTGGAAGTGTTAACCCTTTACCACTTAGATACGTATTTTGACGCATCTGTAGTCCTTTAGAAAGTTCAATTAAATTAAAGACTGTTCTTACTAGATTCATGTTTTAAAGGCTTCATTTCGAACCCTTAGATACTGGTGAGTAGCAAACTGCATAAACTGAACAGACTGTGAGTTACTCGCAGGCTGTTCTGGTTTTACGCTGTTTGCACATAACCATTTTCACGTTGCTTCTGAGTAGAAAAGCGTTAACTGTATTTTGTGATGTGAACATGCATGTTGCAATTTCTATTTATACCTGTTACATATTTGAAAACCCAAACAAGCAAAACAATTCCTTCCTTAAACTTGAAGGCTATTCAAGAAGAATATGATTTGGTTTGGGTTTATTTTCAGATCACCAGGACTATCAAAGAAGTTTGTACTCAATACAGACGACGAACTGAAAAAGAGGCCGCGTTTTAATGCCGTTTCAAAAACTGTTAAATCCAAATAGGAAACATTTAAAGCGTAAATAAAAAGTAATTGGAGCTTTTTTAGGGATACTTAATAAGGCATGCAAAGTGTCACAAATGCTAGTTTCTTGCGTCAAAAACATGCCTTAGCATCACTTTATAAATATTTAATTTAATGCTATATCAAAAAAAAGTGTACTTGACAGTTTAAGTGGTGTGATATAAGCAATTGTTGTTAATCATATTTTTATACCTCCATTACTAGCAGAAGGGGTTAAACATGAATGGCCTTGGCCACCAGCTGTCCCTCCGTCTGTTGACCAAATTTTGTTTGAGACATTTTCATGCATTTTTTTAGATAAACAATAGTTTCTTCTTAAACCTCTTTGCCCAGATTTGGTATGTAACATGGCATTGTGTTCCTCCACTAAAATTATTAGAGTATGGCCCCAGAGTCAAAACGGGTCTCACATTTGGCCCAGCACAAAGTGTTCAAAAATACACCCTTCTGTTCAAAACTGGCTACCCAAAAGAATTGTTATTCTTTAAATTATCAATTTATATTGACATGTGGCGTCGCAGGGGGGGGGGGATAATTTTGCGTCATGGCAACAAGCTCTAGGTTTATCGGTTATTCAAAGAAAAGCTACAAGTGTCATGTACTTATGGATTAAGCACATGCCTTGATACTTTCAAGTTTATGTATAAATAAATGTTTGTTATTTCTTTGTATTTCAGTTATTTCTTTGCATAACAATATTAGAATCAGTAAATGTTTTTTGTGTGTTCTGTTGATTTTTACAGAGACGTAGATTTACGTCTCTGATTTTTACAATAATTTTCTTTTAGAATGTATAAAAAAATTGTTTATCTCATTCCGTCCGTTTTCAATATAAGTGTGTAGAATAGCAAAAACTTAGATTTTTACGATGTTGTAGCGATATATGCTCTCATTTGTATCTTATACATTTTCCAACATAATCACTGTTTTAATGGTGACAAAAATTCGAATCTTTTTGGAATGTTTGATTTTCTATACATATAATCAGAGTGAAACTTTCTTAACTGATAGAAACGTTGACGGCCTATTATACTTGTAAAAGTGCGTTTATAATTATTTATTTGTAAAATTCTCCAAGAATTTGTTGTGTGAATATTATATAACTGAGTATGCTACTTGCTTCATTGATTACGGTTCAACGCAAACACTGTTAGTTTGCCTCCAAGACAGGAGCAAATGGTCACAAGTAATCATTAAGTATACAAGCAAGTTCGTCTTTACTAGGCGAAATAAGTTCCTTTGTAACAGAGGAAATAAGTACCTTTGTAGATCTACTCTTATTCTTCATAGTAAAACTTACTTATTGTGTCATTATAGCAAAATATCACTATTTGCAATTTTATTACATAGGTAATAAACATAAATCAAAAGTTATTGATTTTGTCATTTTTTGTATGAATTGGTTGATGTTTTCAGCAAAAAAAAGTTATTTTTTAAAGTGAAATGTGATGCCAAATACGAAAGCCTAAGTCATTTCAGCACAAATTTATTCGGTCGATCTTTTGTGACAATCACGTGTCCATCAGGCATCCACACTTAGTTTAATTTAGTGTATGTGGACTTTTTGGAGGGATTTTTTCCCCTTGTATGAAGGATTGAATTATATTTTTTAAAGAGAATTCAGACCACGTTATATATGTTAAAGAAAGCACGGGAACCTTTTTGCCATGTTTTAGCAGACGGTGTTGCACGTTTTGAGTGTGCTGCTTGAAGTCATTAATCTTAAATAAATTTCATGGGTAGTTTTTGTTACTATACATATATGAAAATAAATTCTATGAAGTTTTAAATTATGGTTTTCCACTATGAAGAGATCTAAACTGAACATTCCAGGTATCGTGCGAGAATAGCTGGACTAAACACGAAAGTTTTCATACCCTCGTACTTCGTGAATGTGTAAGACATTAGCATGCATATCTGTATGACCCGATGTGTAAAGTCCTGGACGCATATTCCCCTTATTACTGGAGACCGATATCCAAACACATTTTTATGAAAGGTTTGTCGAAAAACAGCCTCCAATGTTTGATTTATTTAAACATGGTTTTTGAAACGTATTGATAGCTGAGGATGTGGGACACCCTTGTGCTTTTATACAATCGTTTGCCGCAATGTTTTAAAGGACTTTGCTATACAGCGTCTTACTGTCGCAATCGAATCGTGTCCCAAAGCAACTACAAGCAATTCAAACCCCTTCTTGACCAAGAACGTAACCACTCACAGGACTGCCATATCCATGGAAACGATAACTCGGAAATTTTAAATGATACTCTATTAAAGTGATATTATGGGCATTTTTCACTGTTGAATTGAGCGGAAAAGAATTTACAGGTCAAAAGAGTAAGTTAAAATGTGGTTACTGACCAATTATCTGCAACTCATCTTGCTACCAGTTGTTTATAAAAATATATTTAATATATATTTTACGTGACCCACCCAGTTGTAAGCCGAAATGATCCGTCAAACAAAATGGTGTCTTTGTGTTGTCAAACGAAAGTACGGTTGATATTCAAACGCATTATTTTGCTCTTTCCGGGATATTGTTTTATTATGTTGATGCTGCATCAACAAATATAAGTGTATATGAAGTTAAACCACCAAAAATAAACAACGGTTGCGATAGACACCTATAAACTGCTAGATGCCCATAATATCACTTTAAAGTTTAATGTGATATTATGGGCATTTTTCACTGTTGAATTGAGCGGAAAAGAATTAACAGGTCAAACGACCAATTATCTGCAACTCATCTTGCTACCAGTTGTTTATACAAATATATTTTATATTCGATATCTTCAGTGACCCACCCAGTCCCGTAAGGCGAAATGATCCTTAAAACAAATTTGTGTCTTTGTGTCGTATGGACGAATCTGCATTAAAACTAAATTTAGGTTCACATCGTAAATGCATAAACAGTTGTCAAACGAAAGTACGGTTGATATTCAAATGCATTCTTTTTCTCTTTCCGGGATATTTTAGTATGTTGATGCTGCATTAACAAATATAAGTGTATTTGAAGTGAAAACACCAAAACTAAACAACGATTGCGATAGACACCTATAAACTGTTAGATGCCCATACTATCACTTTAAGATAGGTTTACATTTGAATATTGCACGCATATGACGTTATTTTCCCTGTATGTTTACTTTTCTGGCTCTTTCTTCTACTCGTTTTCCCTTCGTATAACGCTCTGTGACGTGAGTTTTTCTCTACCGGATGAATCGCATTTGCTAGTCGACAACTTTTTTTATTGTCGCACTGAAGTGCGGCGACTATTATGTAATACGTTTTTTTTCGCTTATGGGAGGAGAAGTTATTTTACGGATTTTTCGCTTATGGGAGGAGAAGTTATTTTACGGATCAATGTATATATTTTTGTTGTCAGAATATTTTGCATAGTGGTGATTTTACTGCGTAAATTAATGTAAATACGTACTGCATTTGTGCCTATTACATTTACTACAATATTTATTGCCAATAATGCAAAGCTAATTCATTTCATTAATAACTGATCACATTGACTGGGCAATAATAGAAGATCACAGCCAGTGGTATGGACCTTTTGGTATGGACACTTGACCCCGCTCACTATCCAGCGTTTGAACATCCGGGTTTACATTTAAACCGACTATTAATAGCTTATTAATATCTTAGTTAGAAGGTGATTTTTCAAGCGGTTTCGTAGTGTAGGGGTTACACATGTGAGAGGCCCAAGGTTCGAGCCCCAGTAGAATCAAATTATTTTATTTGTGTTCTATTTTAATTTTTTGTTTTGATGTAGACATTTTAGTTTAAATGAATATGCTATTTTATTGTAACCATTTTTTTTTGTTTTTATTATGCTCATGAAATATATGTGTGAGAGAGTTGAGGGGGATCGTAAACACATTAAAACTTTTACAGTGTTTTCATATCAATGAGTACACAACCCTATCGTAAATGAGCAACGTTAAGAATAAGTTCAGAAATCATCTCCCCTTGAAGTTGAGAAAAATATGAAATTACGCTTACAAGATGAAGCAGATTTTTTTAAACCTACACAGTTCTGTTCCATTAATAAAACTGAACACGGATGCCAGTAAAATAAAAGGAAACCAATGTAAATAAAATGAACTATGAAATATTTGGGAGTTACAACACAAAATCGTGGATAATGGTTATTTGGGGTTTATAACACAACATCATATATACTGGTTATTTGGGGGTTATAACACAAGATCATAGATAATGGTTATACCAGTATCTTTTTCTATTTTGTTTTGAACAATCGGCCAATATATAAATATTTAAAGTAGAAAAAGTGCCTTTTACACTGAAATTCCCGACGCCCTTTGATGCTTTGCATCAATACTTATCTTGTACTGATTTCTAATATTATGCCATCACACTCTATTGAAAGATATGTTCCATCAAACTATATTGAAAAATATAGTCAGTCGACAAATAATGTAATCAAAGTTGTAAGAGATTATCGTCATGCGTCTCTTGTATCTCCAAAACTGCGTTTAATATGACAACAACGCGTACAAACAGAATTTGTTTATGGGTCTTGATTTCAAAATAATTTTTTCCCTCGGTACGCTTTTAACAGCTATTTGCAAATTAATATGATTTTTTAAAAACATGGAAAAGTGGAGTGAAATTGTATGTGTGGCTTTAAGGATACGGTACTGGGAATATGAATCATCGGAATGGCCATTTAACTATTTTCTTTAAATAATTAAAAGTCGTTAAAATCATCACAATCAGATATAAATAGCATCTTTTTCTATTTGGAAAGTATTGATACCTCTCATTTATTAAAATATGTGTTCATTGAAGCAATGGCTTATATTGATCCGAGATATTTATTTGTTGTAAGATCTTAACTTCAAGCATAGTTATACTAACATGGTATAACCGTTTTGTAACGTTATTTCACATCGTTATTGTGCGTTAAACTCTGGTTAGCCGTACTGAACGTGTGAAGTGAAAACGTGACCAAGGCAAGCCTCGTGTATGACTTTGCGATAATTTGTAATTCAGTTTGGTTCGCAATCCCAATCAACATAGGTTGCATCACGTTTGTTGGTCCTCCTTCGGTGATGTTTGATAAGGTTAATGGTATGGGATTCGATTTTTGTGTCATGGGTGGTTTGAATTATAACGAAATACATTCCGTTGTACATAATTTCCCATTTGTAATGAAGTCTCAATATATAATGAATACAAAATCGAACGTCAGAATTCGCGTTTCACGTCAGGCTTTTTTTTCCACGTAACATGAACCTTTATTAAACGATGATGGTTATTCATTTCACTAGACACATTTTAATATCATGCATAGTATGTGTAAGTGGCGGTCCAAATGTGCTCAAATCTTATCTCGTATATAATCGGTTGATGCCGCCAATCTTCGGATATAAAATTGACCAATTGAAAACGATTTGAATGAGGAAGTTGTTTTTATCTCGATCTGCGCCAAATATAGGAGTTCAAATTGTAAACCCGGTCTTGCTAAAAGTGATGTATACTACTGTTATAAATAGAAATAATATCCTCATACATTAAAACGACTAATATGGTAAAAATAAAAACAATACATTAAGAGAGAACTGTGTCATTATTCAAACGTTTTAACAGACATTCTGACGGCACATTTGTTACCAGCGTTCGGTTGATATCGACACGTATCGCCCGTTTCAATTCGCTACAAACATTTCCCGAGCTTGAATCCAAGTGAAGGCAAAGAAAAGTACTTTAAGTTACTAAGTTACTTTAATGAAATTGTTTAAACAAATTTCCGAAAAAAAACGCCTCAAAGAAAGCAACAATACGCAGAATTGGTTGTACATGGATTTATGCACAGATGATTTTAAATGATCAATAACGATTTTATCTAAAATGATTAGTGCAAGGCACCGACAGTGTATTAAACGATAATAAAAAGAGCGATCTCATAAAAAAATATTCTCAGAATGCCGAAAATTCAACTGCAAACGAACATTGTGATGTTGATGCAAGTGATGACGTAACATGTTGTTAAAGAAAACGCACAATTGGCCTCGCATATATTTATTTCCTGGTCTCGTCCCTTTAAATATTATTTTGCAATATACATTTCTTTAAAAGAAATCGTATACGAATGGCATCTTAAAGGTACCGTCAACCATGAATGAAAATCTTGCGAAAAGTTCATATTTTCAGTATATTCGGTAATAAAATTTCGCGATGTGAAATCGAAAGTACATCGCGAAAATAGGTGACATAACGATATAAACACACTATATATAACGCAAGTATATGGGTCATTTTATATATAAAATACATTCAATTCACTACGCATTCACAATTTGCATTCCTGGGTTAACCACGTGACGATGATGATCAATCTACTTGCGTTATTTATAGTTAACTGGTAGTTACCTGGTAAACAATAGTATATTTTATAATTTAAAAAATAAACCCAGTAAAATTTATTACCGAATATACTGAAAATATGAAAGCTTAACAACTTTTTTTCAAGTAATGGTATATACCAGTCGTGATAGTTTAATCAATATAAACTAATAATTGTAAAACATACGGTATTTAAGAACTTTTGTTTTTTCGTCATTCGTTTTTTACGGTCCCTTTAATATAATAACATCATTGAAAGCAATTTAATTGTAAGTGAAAGGTGTTAAATACGCATTAAACTGAAACTGATTTTCTTGGAGCATTTAGAGATCAAGACGTCATAATGAAAACACGGATGTAGCAATGTCGTGCGTTTTTATTATTATATGTTAAAAAACCACATTGACGTATTTATTGTGGCTGCAGATACATGTATACTTGTGTATTAATGCATTCAACGGACCGACGCAGACACAGCTTATGGTGGAGTACTTGATAGAGGCACAAGACCTTTTATTTTAAATTATAAAAAATACTATTTTTTAAGATAGTATGAAGACAGATGTTCAAATGTACGTCCTACAGAGACTATAGTGACTTTTGCACATGGTTTTTCAAGCGCCTCATGCCTTTTTTGCACAAACGTACTTCCCATCATACAACGCGCACAATTATACAGTACGGTTAAGAAGTGTCAACTGAAAAAAAACAAGAATACTTATCAACCTGCAAAATGGACGAGCTATTTTATTGACAAATAGTTATGATTGGTCGCTAACAGAACATCCTTATTCAATATTGTCCGCTTTAGTTAGATTGCAGAAACTATGGGAATGATGAAACGGAATAAAAACTTCCAGGATTGTAATAATTATTGACCTCTGATAGGCTTTTATTTCAGACAAGTGACCAAAAACATCCAAAGGCTACGCACGTGATAAATTCGTTTAATGAGTTCACTTATTAACTGATAAGGCATTCAGCCATATGGACATCAGTTAAGGGGAACATGGCGTCGATTTCAGTCAAGGGATTTTTTGCAATATTAGGTACAGTATTATATCCATTCATTTGAAGATCGCTATGTATGTTTTGCGTTTATTAAATGTGTTGTTTTCTACCATTATCATGTTCAGAGGCACCTCTTACATTCCACTTTTGAAATTATAATTTCTCTAAAACAGGTATCACATTGATCATTAGAAATGTTTTGTTTGATAACATTTTTTCCACGTTTGACTTTAACAATTCATTACTGAAGCTTTAATGAACTCGGCCACGAGCGGTTGTGATTTCAGTTTGCTACACGGACAACTTGACGTTTGCGAACAATATGCTCAATACGATTTAAAAGAATGTGTGTGTAAGACGATTGCAGGCTGGGCGATTGTAAAATTAGCCAATTAGTTCGGTACATGTAACAGTATATCACACAAATGTCATATCACATATTAAAACGAACCTTTGATCTTTCATCAAAATTACATGATCGCATATTTATGAAACACTTTTTGTGACGAGTTAAGCATAGTTATTAAGACACGACCCTCCAGCGCGTTGAAGCATACGGGAGCTTGTATGGTTCATTATTCGGGAATGAATATTAACATTCTATAAGCATTAAGGTTACATAATGGGTTCTCAGTGAGACTAATGGGTAAAACTGTTAGGGCCATGATTTGATATAAATAATACTGAGCAACCAGAAATGAATACATATTTACTATACACGATCGCTTGAGCTTAACTGGTCTATGGTGTTCATTGAAAGTATTTGTTATACGTATTTTGTGACTTTTTGTTTGGGATTATTCATTAATATAAAAAACCTGATATAATGCCTTTTTCGTATTAAAATCCAAAGTTTGAGAAGTTCAATCGAGCGTAAAAGCTTATTTTGTTTTGTACTTAAAGTTGATAAGGTTCAAATTGTACGCCTATTTTTGCGAGTTAGCTACTTGATTAGCTTACAAATACCATGAGATTTCACAGTAAATATTAAAGGGATCTTTTCACGGTTTGGTAAATTGACAAAATTGAAAAAAGAGCTTTCAGATTCGCAAATTTTCGGTTTATTTATGATATTTGTGAGGAAACAGTATTACTGCACATTTGCCATGGTCTAATATAGCCATTATATGCATCTTTTGACGATTTAAAAACCTATAAATTATAAAGCGTTGCAACGCGAAACGATTGAATAATTTGGAGAGTTCTGTTGTTGTTTAAATTTGTGAAACTACGGAGATTGCTTATATAACGTATAAAATACACATTTAACTTATGCTTGGCAGGATAGTTCAGTTGGCTAATGCGTTTTTACTTTCGGATTCTGGCGGTCACTGGTTCGAGCCCTGCGGCGGGCTACATTTTTTTCCTTTTTTAAATTTAATTTTTGATTTTTTAACTGGAGCTTTTAAAATTTAATGTTTAAATTTATCAATATAAAGCATTTAATGACAAACTTAAAAACATGCCAAAATCTGTGAAAAGGCCCCTTTAATCTAAAAAACGTGACCGTATCGATATAGTGATGAATATTTCTATGATTTGTTTTTTCTCATGTTGTGTGTTTTAAAACACTTTGTTGAAGTAATAATATAATTTTGAACATTATGCCATCGATCTTTCATGTCTTTTGCCAAGTATAACAGTTAATGAATATCACGAATCTGCCATTTGCCGATTTTGCTACATTTAGCTAGGTTCGTGACTTCACACGAGTCCTACTTATCAGACCACAGTAGATTACGTTTCGTTCTATAGGATAGGAAAAAGCCAGGACCAATATGTATTTATGAAATACAAATCGGTACTCTTTTTGTACAAAATATATAAATATGTATTTTTACAATAAAACTGCGACGTGCTATGATGGTTGACCGACAACTGTTTCATATGCAGAATGTATTACTTAGTGGCCACGCCTTATATCGTATGTTTACAATTCACATCAGTACACGTCACGTGCTAAGTTATGTGCAGTGTTCTGAATACTATCACATTCAAATGTATATGCAAATTATAAGACATCTCAAGACTCGATACCCAATTAGCATATATTCATGTACAGGGACTTGGGGATCTGAATGTGTCTTTTGCCTTTTACTGAACGATATAAAGTAGGTCACGTTCAGAGCACAATTCAACACTATAAGAACAATACCAATATGAATGTCCAGTGGCACGCGATTTCCATATATAGGAGTTATTAAACTCTGTGCTTGACCTCTGGTGGCGGACCTTTTCCACTAAGTCACGTTTGTATTGGGGGGGGGGGGGGGGGGCAAACCATCTTGGATCATGTAACCGAACATCTTGCGCTGTTGTTTATTATTTTTGCGGTGAAAACGACAGACTAGTAATACGGAGGGTAAACACTATCTTACCATTCACTAAACACGTAAAACGTGATAAATTACGTCTCTAGAATAAAACTTACGTAGAAATTCTAACACGACATAAACAAACAAAAATACATTTTCGAATAACTTCCGTGGGTTCTAGCAAAAACACATTGCTGTAAAATAGACATGTAAACTGTAGGAATATTGATTTGTGGAGATTGCTGCATACGCTTCATAATCACATTGGTGTAAAATAGACATGTAAACTGTAGGAATAATGATTTGTGGAGATTGCTGCATACGCTTCATAATCACATTGCTGTAAAATAGACATGTAAACTGTAGGAATATTGATTTGTGGAGATTGCTGCATACGCTTCATAATCACATTGCTGTAAAATAGACATGTAAACTGTAGGAATATTGATTTGTGGAGATTGCTGCATACGCTTCATAATCACATTGCTGTAAAATAGACATGTAAACTGTAGGAATATTGATTTGTGGAGATTGCTGCATACGCTTCATTATCACATTGCTGGAAAATAGACATGTACACTGTAGGAATAATGATTTGTGGAGATTGCTGCATACGCTTCATAATCATATTTTTTATTTCGGTAGAACAAAACCAGTAAACGTATCGGCTTCTACGTTATTCTTACAGATAACTCGTCATTTTGAACACATGAAAGTAATCAACATTTGATATATTTTACAATTAAAAGTAAACTTATTTTTTTTTTAAACTTTCCTTAATTATATTTATGTCTTGACTTAAAATTTTGAACATAAACTGTTGAGATTAAATCTCACTGACAAACGTTTAAAGTGAACCTATAATATCTTGCTTTTCCCAAAATGTTTAAACATTAGGATTAACAGACTTAACAAAAACAGAAATGCAACTATGGTATTATACATCAACGACACAATACAATACTGTTATTAAAATGCAAACAATCCCGGAGGCTCCAGTCGTGTTTAGCTCCCCATGCGAGTGAACGGCAGCTAGACACAGCATTCACAAGTAAAATCCTTCCACATCTGGAAGTGTGTCTTTTTTGTATATTGTTATTACTTCATTTTTTACGAAATGGACATATTTGTATATTATACACAGTCAAAATTGTACAACAAGTACACACACAATACTTTAGATCATATTGGATAAAAAGAACCTTTGAATAATTCAGCATCATGGGGTGTGTTATGTAGGAAGTTATTTGATTTTGTTATGCAAAACAAGTCGAATCTTTGTGCATTCCAAAGACCCATTTATAGCAAAAAGACACTAAAACCTACATTTTTGATAACCTCGACTTATATGTGCAAATTTGTTCAAACAATACATTAAACATGTTTAAGTTTCGCAAATAATAGCCAGTAAACGTGTATGTTGTAACATTGTCTTTAAGAACAACTTGTGATTGTAGTTAAAAATATTGATACATTAATTGCATTTTCGAAGGACTAATGGTGTGGTAATAAATAACGAACAGTCAGTTTTGCCCTACATCAATGCATGACAGTCAAATGAACATCTCCCTTACTCTCGAGCCCAGATTGTTCGGTCGCCTGAAAGAAAACATATAGGTCCTATTAAAAAAAAAACTTTTCCGACCCGAAATAAATTTACATCTAAAACATCGCTTTAAAAATTACGCGTACATATTTTGTTTTATATAATAAACTGTACTTTTAAGTAGTAATTCAAATGGTGTTTTATTGCTACGCAGATGCATATATCGTCGTAATGAGATACTTCTTTTACCGAGTTTATGAATACTAATGAAAAGATGTTATATAGTATAGATTTATCAACATATACTGGAGAAGATGATAAAAAGAACAAATTCTTATTTTAAATTTCTTTACAGAACGCCATCTTAATTCAAATATAAATGCCCATACACAGTAAGTTTTAAAATAAATGTCACCATTTATAGAACAGTTTCGAACGGGAACCGGGATACTAAATTTTAAGGCATATTTGGTTTTGATCCGCATGGGCTTATTTTAATTACAATTAAAAGTTGCTATTTATAGCTCGCCCATGTATGCTAATACACAAAGTTACTGTAGCATGTGAATGAATAAACCGTTCTGTTCAAAACACAAAACGACTAATAGCGTACATTATTATCTTTAAAGTAACATTACTATTCAATATCAACGAAAATTTCGTACAATTGTTCGTAAAATGAACTTAACCAATTAAAATCATGTGTTCCCAATGGCAATTGCCGAAATTTCAACGCCAGATGTGGTCTAGTAAATTAGATGTTTGTAGATACAAAATACTCGTTTTTATAATTTTTTTGCATATCTATTCATACGACACATGAACACTAAAATGGTGTTCGCGTGTCGTATGGTGATTCGCGGGAATTAGTTGAATAAATAAAAACGAGCATTTTGTATCTACAAAAATCTATGTTCCACATCTAGCGTTGAAATTTTGGCTATTGCTATAAGGAACACTGATGTTTAAGGTGTGAACTTTATTTTACGAAATACTTAACGAAATTTTCGTTGATTTTGAGCGTTATAGAGACTTTAATACGAGGGTTAATTTTTTGGAAGTATTCAATACTTTGCTGTAACAACATATACAAATAATTATGTACATTAATATTCACATGTAAATAGCAACAGTGATTAAAACTGTAATAAAGTCGCATTTACTCAAATTACAAAATTTGGTTAATTCTACTGGGGACTGAATTCTCCCGTTTCATAATTATTTTCAATAAATCTGGGTAAATCCCCACTTTAGACAGCCAAGCCGAAAAAAGCCATTAATAGTTTTAAGTTGCATAAGGTGTAACCGGAATATATTCGATTATTTCAGTACCAGTTTTCGTTTTTGTTCTAGATTTCATACAAGAATTTTAAGACTGGCCAAACCGGTTATCACACTCTTTTTCTTTAGTACGAAATTCCATAGTAATTTGAAACGTATCGTAAGCTCGTTGATACGACAGGATCCATATCCTTAGTTGTGTGTATGAGCGAAACTGGGTCTTATGCCACATGTGGCCGGCGCAGCTCCGTACCAGCCTGCGCAAAAATGCTGGCTGGTCGAGCGCAATCCTGTCCGCTATATATTAAGGTTTGCGGACTCATTGGAGGACAGAATAGCCACTGACCTGATTGTGCGATTGCGCAGGCTGAACTGGAACTACGCTAGCCGCATGTGGAATAAGAACAATTTGATCATGACGCGTCTCACGTATAATATGCAGTGAAATCGCTATAAATAAGCACTGAAAGATAAAGTGTATCAAGATTGACCTGCTCACAAACGTGACGATGGTGATTGCATATTCTTGTTAAGGTATTGCTGAACAGAAAAATTTATGATCTTTGTCAAATAATAGATACAAAAGCCGAATAGAATTGTTTTCCAAAACAGGGGCTTGGGCCTTGAATATTCTTCTTGGAACTAATTGAAAGACAAATATGTCTTTAAAAAGAGACTGTCGTGGTCCAGAAATAACAACACAACAGACAAACCTGAGTCTAAGACACTTCGATTTCTTTCAAAATAAGGATTTGACAGTTTTTACATAATCGGTAGTAAATTGAGTACATGATTAAAACTAAATCGATGTATATTTATCACAAAAATGTTCGCGAAAGTATTGTTGTCTTTGAACTGCAAGAAAGCGCGTACAGTTTTCTTTTAGTAAGCATGTGCTGTCCTTACAGATCTACTACTGGACAACGAGATGTAATTGGATACATTATGTAAAATAAAGCGGAATCAGTCATCCAGGAACAGTCTGTTCGTTGTTTTATGGTATTCATCAATGGCATTGTAAACACGGACATTTAGCTCGAGACTCGAAAAACATGATTTCCTAATGCTTTGCACTGAACATATGTCCGACTCGTAGAAATAAAGTGCGTTTTTATTTCAATCTTCAGGAGTGTCCATTTTACTGACCAGCCCACGTGAGGTCGATGGTCTAGATTGCTTGGCCTGCACCGGCCTGCCTTATCCGGGTGATTGCAATCAACGCATCAAATGCACTTCGACAGAGGTAAGCAATGTCAGCGTTATGAATCAGACTGGCGGCAAACGCACTTCTCACATGTAAGACTCAGTGAGATTGGTTTGTGGTCACCTTACCGGTTTCCCTTCGTGATGACCGGCTGTTCCCTTCCCCCTTCCGCACCAGACCACACTACAATTGGGCGAGTTTCAGTTTATTAACACTCATGCTTTCTGTGGTTATTTTATGGCAAGGTTTGCCTTTAAAGCCAGTAACCCAATGCTTTTCGTCGACCGTAAGAATTCTTCGACCCCCTTTTTATATTTTAATGATCATTATCGTGTTGTAACTTTTGCTATGTATTGTATGAAACTGATGACCTGCCTTACATTATATGCCAGCTGATGCTTATATGTATGTGTCTTGTTCTGTGAAAGCTGGTCATAATTCATGTGCGTAAAGTGTCGTCCCAGAATAGCCTGTGCAGTCCGCACAGGCTTATCAGGGACGACACTTTCCGCTTTTATGGTATTTTTAGTTTGAAGGAAGTCCCTACTTACCGAAAATCAGGTTTAGGCGGAAAGTGTCTCCCCTGATTAGCCTGTGTGGACTGCACAGGCTATTCTGGGACGACACTTAACGCACATGCGTTAAGCCCAGTTTTATCAGAACAAGACACATATAGTTATACATTTGTAGAAATGCTCCATCGAACAAGTTGTCACTCAGGGCGGCGTGATTGCCTATAACATGGGCTGCAAGGCAACTCAGGTATTAAAACAAATCAAATAATAGTAATAACTTTTTCAATTTAATATGCAATGTTCCTGCCAAGTCGGTTTCTTTTTCGTCGAATCAAATTTTAACAGATATGTTGGCCTTTTATGATGTTATGAATGTTATTTTTTGTTTTCATCTATTTCTTTTGCAACTGTCAGTGACTTTAAACTGGTTATTCTCAGGTTTAAACTTTAAAAAGTAACAGTCAAAAATGATCGCGTACGTTCGCTGTTTCACTTTGAAATTACGTTTAACTTATTATTATGACGATATATATTAATAATTTATACCGTAAATAACCCTTATTAATAATAGAAACTGTTATTGTTTTTTTATCACTCTTCAATTGAAACAATTAATCAGAGAAACTTACAAATATCCTCCCACTATTAAATAAATAATTTGAAGTTGCCACTTTTTATAGAAAAAATAATGCTTTCTCGCTTGGTTAACGAGAATATCTCTTAACAGTTTTGAAAAAAAACCATATCACTTCAAGTTGCAGCTGCAGTTTTCACTTTCATTTATAATTACTAAGTTAACTCGGTTCTAAATTCACGGCACGTGTAATAGAAACACGGTCATACTGATGTAATAAGTAATAAGTGAATCTGTTCACGTTCTAAACTCGCTTCAAATAAATACATTTACGTCTTTTGAACGTGTACTGTATGCATTCGAAGAGCATTTTTAGTCTTGGCTACTATAAATGCTATCAGTTAGAAAGTAAAAACTTCAAAATACTCAGACTTGTTTTCCATACTATGATGTATTGTCTTTTCCCTATGACGTAATAACCAGCTTTCTGGAAATGAACCCATTTGATGAACTGATATATATAACTGTAGGAATTGTGTTAAATGTGTGAAATGTTGCCTCGTTCCGGTTTGCTGCACTGAACCTACATAATAACAATGTTTAATTCTAAGAAATACGCCATTTGTAAAATGAAAATAATGACAACAAAGCACCATACGATTTCTGAAATGTAATCATGTTTAAATTATTATAAATTTAGGTCATCTTATTTTTTCGAAATCGATTTTAATATTCACGTATTGTTCAACAATACAGTCAATTTTCTCATACGGATGCATTTATATGATGTTTAATGTTTTGACTGAACATAGTCTAAGCGATTTAGTCGTTTCATGATCTTTCTTGAATTTGTTTGAAATTTGTTTTGTCATCCAAGCATAATATCGGTACATGTTTATTTGCTCCGCGATGAGTCCTCATGTATAAATGAGTTTCGTCTGAAGGGAAGAAGATGTAGGTAGTAGTAGTGTTTTATGTGTATTTTACTCGCACTTGTAAAGTAATTTGAAAAGTAAGTACTTGTAAAGTAAGTAATTTGATATGCAACTCAATGTCAACCAATACACATTAGTTATTAACACATGATTGATTTTCCTCTTACTATTATACGAATATGTTTCTTAATGACTACAGTATAATTGCTCCAATTTGCTCGCATAGTTTGGTTATGAAACGATATCCATTTAAAGCCAACTGCTTAATTCACCCCATTTCACATCCGTACACGATTTACCGGTACTTCAGTTAAATGAAAACATGCATCTGCTTGGACGTTTTGCACTTTCCACCGCATTATGATGCTATGAAAATGTTCTATTTGGTAATAGCTTGTTTCTACAACAATTCAATTACAGTCGTGTCCAGGTACTAAACGCGGATCCTCGGCTTCACAAAACTTCGTTGATTTCGTGTCGAGAAATGACGTCGCCGCTGACGTCACTAGCGATTTTGAAGCAGAGGACGGGCCGATTGTCGTTTGTTCCGAGTGCTGCAATAGCAAAAACTATTGTAACATAATGGGGTGCGGAGCAATAGACGGTTAGTTACTATAATATTTTCAAATACAAAGTTTAAAATATTGTTTTCCACAATGGAACTTGAAACATTACTTAGTTGGTGTTTTTTTTCACAAGTGAGTGCATGTTTTCGAAATATTTTGGCTTCACAACATCATTATTTTAGCAGTTTAAACAAATGTGTTAAAAATCAACCAAAATAAGTCCATATTTAATATAAGAAGCAACATTTCTGTAGAAGAACATATTTTGTAATGTACCGTTTAGCCAATATAATGATGTTATTTTGTATCAAATACAAAAGACCGGATTATACATATCTTACAATGTAAAATTCGTTGCCGTATTCAAAGGCATGAAAAGCTATACGTGTAAACTTCTTAATTGTCCATATTAGTCTGACGTCATGATGATATGTTAATATTCGCCTTTTTCATAACACAGTTAATATCAAATGAGTACTTTGTTAAATACCCTGACAAAGTATGCAATAACAGTTAAACACATCGTCAAAACTGTTTACATGTATATGTGTGATATTTTTACACTTTTATCTATCTGTACCTTTCCACAAAAAAACTGTCCATAAACTTGTTATTCAAATTGAGTGGTATTGTGCATTTTATTTTACATATTTTAACCAAATTATTTTTTTAAATTATATTTTATTAAAGTGATAGTATGGGCATTTTTCACGGTTGAATTGAGCTGAAAAAATTAACAGGTCATAAGAGTTAGTTAAATTTGGTTACTGACCAATAATTTGCAACTCATTTTGCTACCAGTTGTTTATAAAAATATATTTTATATTCGATATCTTACGTGACTCACCCAGTCCTCTAAGCCGAAATGATCCGTAAAACAAAAATGTGTCGTTGTGTCATATGAACGAATCTGCACTAAAACTAAATTTAGGTTCACATCGTACATGCATGATGAGTCGTCAAACGAAAGTACGGTTGATATTCAAATGCATTATTTTTCTCTTTCCAGAATATTGTTTTAGTATGTGATTCTGCATTAACAAATATAAGTGTATATGAAGTGAAGACACCAAAAATAAACAACGGTTGCGATAGACACCTATAAACTGTTAGATGCCCATAATATCACTTTAACTGACTCTTGTTTTAATCATATATACAGTTGTATGTAAAGAAATGAGACTTTGATAAATTATTTTTTATTATATTTAATTAACTGACTTGTTTTAATAATATATACAAATATAAGCCTTAAAATTGTCTGTCTGTCAGTCAGTCTGTCTGGACGCTCTTTATTCCTTTATTGCAACTTATTTAAGCGACACCCAAAAACAGACAACTCTGTGCAAAATGCGACGATGTTCTCACTCCTCTTGAATGCGAGTCTCTGCAGCTATGTCCTGACAACCAGGTGATGTTTTAATGTTTGATTGCTCGGAGGTTTCATCGTTTAAGTAGTATATTAACCGTATCATGACGACCGTTGTTCATTATCGCACTGGTCCTCTGCAAGCTCAGCACGTAAAATGTTGACCAGCACTAAGGAAACTTACGTTAGCCATCTACTGACCTAATACTCAAAAGATACCGTGCCGAAAATGTCAAGGTCATTGACGTCACGATTTATATAAGGTTGCTGCGCTAAGGGCTCTTCAACTGTTCTCGACGGAAATTTTCATGTATTCGTAGGAAAACATGTTTATTCCTAACAATTGAAGCGATAAAATACTAAAAACATTTAAATTATATATGATTGCTTTTAAGTCACATTAAAAATGTACAACTTTTTATATTTGATTTACGAATCAAATCTTCACATGTATGCGGTATATATTTAATAAATTGTGTATATTAAAAACATTAGAAAATAAATTGTTCAATCGAGGTAATGTACTTTTTCTCTAACAAATCAGAACAAAACCCGGCTCGAATTCAAGCTCATGAATCTCGGTTTGACAGGTGATCGTTTAATCATATGAGCTTGTAGTCAACGCTCGTTCAATCATATGAGCTAGTAGTCAACGCTCGATCAATCATATGAGCTAGTAGTCAACGCTCGATCAATCATATGAGCTAGTAGTCAACGCTCGATCAATCATATGAGCTAGTAGACAACGCTTATAGTACTTTCGATACTTTTTTTAATTGTGGATTTAAATTTGGACTTTAAGTTTTATGTCAATAGTCAATTTGATTTTACTTTAATGACAACCCTTACATACCTTGCAATTTGCACTGTTGCTTTTCTTTACTTTTTATTTCGTTTCATAGCATTGGTTAATTTTTATTAAAATGTTTGTGTTCGTTAGTGTTTCATTACAAAGGGGAGGTTCATGAATCAAGTCGAATCATGTTTTCGTTGCAATTTGCACTATAAGTGCTGACCTTGGACATTTTATGTGCTATTATGATCATTGTCATTAAGTTATGCCTGTATGTCCATTTGCCATTACGAATGTTGTCTTAAAGCAACTATACGCGCTTTTGAGTTTTATTGGGTACACTTAATATATAGATATAGTCTCACACATGAACATGTTACTTTGTTATCAGTGTGTATTCCTAACATATTGATGTCTTTATATCCTTAATTCCCGTTGTTATTAACAGGTGTGTTTCACAGAGTTCATAAACCTCAACGGAGCCGAGCGTTACAGATTAGGATGTACCCAGAGAGAGGTTCGTTGCATTTCTTTGTATGTTATTTGTCTGTTATATGTACCATAAGTCCGTGACATTCTTCAGGAAATAAATCAGTTTTACTATATTATCTACGAAAGGCTATTAACATTTCACTTGTGTAAAATTTTCCTCATTTTTCATACATCAGTTACAAAACCAATGTTTTAGCCTCCAACTAAAAAGGGTGGGGGATACAAATTTGTCATTGTGCGTCAATTTGTCCTTCGTTCGATTCTAATGTCCGTCTTTCCACCCGACCAACCTTTTTGTGACTAAAAACGTATTGGTGCTTAAGAAATATTTTTTGCAAACATATCGATCAGCATGATAACTTGAGCACACCAAAATTGTGTTCAGACATGTACTTGTTCAATCGATACATTTGAACGCTTTGTCCCTTTCTGTCAGAATTGCGGAGCCAATTCAACTTCCACGGCCTCTTCCGCCCCCGAAGTATCCCTGATCGGAAAGCGACAGAACAATGAAATTCCAACTTTCTTAAAGTATTGTGCTAAGTGTTGCGACAACGCTGCGTCTGGCGTTTGCAATACAGAACTCTGTTCGAGAGATGGCGCCGTTCCTACAGGTATATTTATAATATCCGTTCGCAATAAAGGCTGCATGCTGTGCGTTTAGCGCAGAAGTTGGTACACTCGCTTCACACCATTTCGATCCGGATGCAATCCCGCTCCTTGTGCATGTGACTTTTGAAACTTGAATATGTTTCAATAAAACATTAATTATGAAATAGTTACTGGGACACAATACGGGTCGAAACAAAACGAGGCTTTAGGCCTCATAAACATCGAAATAAACACACACACCTTGGTTGGTTTGCAAATCAACAGGCGACGCTGGTTAAATACGTCCAGAGCATTTGAGTTTGGTTGGTTGTCACCGAAGCGCTGTGGGGGTTTTCTCATGGTACTCCGGCTTCCACCCTAAGTATAACGCAATACCAATTCAAAAATGAATATCTTTTAACAAAACTAAACAGCTGAAAAAGGTCGCCATAAAGGAAAATTCATCCAAACTTTCGTGAGTCTAGTAAGTAAGTTAGATAGGAACCCTGGGAAACACTACGGGTCCTCACATAATGCAGGCTCAGGAAGACCTAATAAACTTGAACATACTTTCATGGCTGGCTGCCAGCTAATTATGTCACCATTCAGCCGCTACATTGGTTCCGAGTATGGTTTAACCTGAACGAATAGACTTTACTTGTTCTAAAAGAATTTCAATCGTTGTAAGTAATTTTGTTTGTTTCGAACGTAACCCTTTTGAAATTGCTTTTTTTCACAACCAGCAACGTGAAATTATAAACTTCAATCGCAAAGTTTTAATTTATTGTTTACATAGCTTTTTTATAGTTTTGCTTTATGGACTGTAAATATTAGTTTTAGGCCAACATGATGCACATATGCAGTTTCTTGACATTAAAAGATGAATGACATTTACTTGGAGTTCGACGTACGTACCGCAACAACTACACCCCGTCGACCTCTTAAAATGCTGCATAACACATGTGTTCTTTGATAAGGAAAGTTGATAATATTCCAAAATATGCGTGATATTATGTGTGTAATTCACAGCATACAACATAATGAGGTTATGCTACACACGTCAGGACTTCGACAAGATTTAGCATATATACTTTAACACAATCATAAATGGTTATGCCAATATCTGTTTGAAACTAGGGATCATAAATTATACTGAAACATATCTGTATTTATGGGAACCTATCTTCAATATGCGCCTTTAAGACGTAATATCACAACGAACTGGATACTATATACTCATACTATACGTATCCCTATGCTACATACTTAGATACTATAAAATGCTTATATACATGTATGAGGCCACCGTATTGTTCCGATTTTCTTATTTTCATCGGTAGCGATTTAGATTGTTTTGAACAACCGGGTTCTTTTCTTCAAGGGACGGTGGTAAAGGAACTTCAGAACCCTCCGCCTAGAAATGATTTTTGTTCCGATCTGCTTTCGAACGCTTGCCCTGCTCTCATATTGGACCAACCAGCCCTCTGTCTCGAGACGAGGTACAAACACTTTGGATGCAGAGAGTCTTGTGGAACATGCGGTACGAAGAAATCAATTGAGTCGGGAACATCGGGCTTTATGCATGTGCGTTAAGTGTCATCCCAGATAAGCGCAAGAAGTCCGCACAGGCTAATCAGGACGACACTTTCCACCTAGACGGGATATTTTAACCTATGCAAGGGCTTATAAGAGACGATACTTTACGCACATGAAATAAGCCCAGTTTCCCCGGAGCGCTGTATTCTTCTTGATACTTTATTTTTAGTATATAATTTTCTTGCAATAAATAATTATATAGCTCAGATGCGTAATTATAACACATCACATGATGTTGAATGACCTATTAGAAAGTTGGAAACTTGGTCCCTTGCCATATTATACTAGCGTAGCTCCAGACCATATTTCCCGTTAACGAAGACTTGTAATGAGCTATCATATACTCTATAAAGTCACGCAAGGGTTAGTGGTTTGATAAGCGGACATGATAACTTCTGATCAGCCTGCGCGAATTTAAAGGCATGCCAAGAGTTCCGCATTTAGATATGACATGCGAAAAATGCACGCATGACGTGGCCTATTTATTGTCACTCTGTGTCTTTTGTTTCTTTTCAGTCAATCCTGACCAAGGTGGAAATGGTATGAATGTATTGTAAACCTTCCAAACAACATTTATTAGAAACAATAGTTTGTAGAAGCTCCCTTTTTAACATACGCATATACTCGACCATGTTCGGTTAAATCTAATGTCAGTATTGCGAAGCACTGACATGTAGAAACCTATTTCATGTCCGAATATACCAAACACATATGGAAATATACATATTGTACTAAGAACAAACCGAACCATTTTTTAAATGGTCAAAACATAGCTGCGCTGCATACATCTGCGCGACAAAAGAAAACTCGATGTTTTGCAACTAATTATGTAGATTTTTCACAACCAATTTTATTAATTACTGTTCATTAAAAGACAGGCAAAATATAATTAAAATAGACTGCTACTAAGTCACTTTTCTCTTGCAATTAACAGCCAATACATCTCAGCACGCCGTTGGACCATCAGGTAATTATACGATATATGTGTGTGTGTTGTTTTAAAGCCATTCTGTGATGATTTGCTAATTTATGACGCTCTGAAAGCACTCTTTAATGCAGTTGCACTAACACTTATACACTTATACAATAAAAAAACGTTCAGACTAAATGCCTTTGAGAAATCCGAATATGTATTTCTTATCAAAGTTAAATTACTAAACAGTGCATTTATAAAAACAATTTAAAAATATAAAATATACAATGACGTATAAATGAAACTGAGTGAGTCTTTTTAAGTCGATTATTTAAGAAATAATGTCCGGCTTAGCGTTGGCAATTGCGGTAATAACCAACAGCTTTTTACCTGCGCTTATAAAACAACTTAAACATTCGTTTTCGGAAGAACTAATTACAATTACTTCGATATTGCAATGGATAATTCAAATTGACAAAGTTAACTTGGTGTGTATCCGACAGCTTACCAGCCCTGACACGCTTGTGATAATATTACATAGGTACTGCCTTTATGCCAACATTTACATTTCAGATTGTTTCTACAACAGTATGGAGTACATGGGAGCATACCGACACACCTACACAAATAAACGCTGTATCAAATGGGAGGACATTGGTCGCCCCTTGGGCACATTCCCCGATGTGAACATAACATACGCGGAGAACAAGTGTAGGGACCCAAATGGACGTAAGTATGGTGTCCATACGTTGTGCAAAAATGTGAGAACGTGACGAATGTTTACTCTCCACATTACAGATATGCGGATAAATATTGATGACAATTGAAAAGAATGGTTTTATGTACAATATCTAGGGCAATTTCAAAGCTGAATAATTCTCCCTTAAAAAAATATTTAAAAACTACATCACCAGATCAAATTTTACATAAAAACACTTGTTTTTCACTAAACAAGCCGCTGAAACCTGTTTAAAATGTTTTCTTGACAATATGTGTGCTAATTTTGCTTATGAGATACATGTGATACAATTCTTATAACCAGTGTAGACGTCACATAAAGCCTTATTCCTTGTTCAGAATGGTTATCATGAAAATATCTAGAGCTTTTTTAAATGTTGTCCAAATGCATTCAAACCCTATGTCAACCATTTTAGTACTAAACAAGTGCTGTACCTTGAACTCAGGCAAGTACCTTGAAGCCAACACGCCCATCTTGTATTCCTTACTATAACGGTTTAATTCTGATTTGTTAATGCTTAAATATAAACAATAGTTGATATAACGATGTTTGAAGGTTGTTTATTTTATTAATTTAAGTTATGTATTAGAAGCCCATTATCACTCAAAATCAACGAACATTTCGTACAATATTTCGAAAAATAAAGTAAACACATACAAAATGAATTTTCCTTACAGCAATAGCCAAAATTTCCACGCTGGATGTGGTCTGGTAACATAGATTTAACGCGATACAAAATGCCAGTTTTTAGTGTGTGTGTGTCATAATTTATGTATGTGAATTGACTGCTACGATTATGGACATTTACGAGAGACATGGAATACATTGTCGCACACAAAATAAACACATGTATTTTGTATCTGGTTAAATATTTGTTACAAATTCACTTCTAGCGTTGTAATTTGGCCATTATTGTAAGGAACACTGATTTTTTATGGGTTAACTTTATTTTACGAAATATTTTGCGAAATATGCGTTTATTTGAGTATTTATGTTACTTAAACTATAAGTTTTGTTGCATATAAATTGGAAAAAAGTGTTAATACTTTCCTTTCAAATATAAGCTGAAAATGGGAAATTATGGTGGAAACGGTTTCAGCAACAGTAGATTAATTCATTTTTTACATTGTGAACAAACAAGAAATTAAATTTATGTTTTAAAACGCATTTAGACTACATTCACTTGTAACGAATGTTCGTTTATCAGCTATGTACGAGATGTATGACATGAATTGTTAAACAGACTATAAGCGTGTATATTGTCATTTTAGATATGTTGAATGTGGCATTTACGGAGCAATATGTATCCTTATTTCAATTTACCACATGTTAGTAATAGCACGTCAGTTTTCAGTGTAAAATCACATGAATTGAAAAGACAAGAAAAGTCCATATTCTTTCTCAAAAGTATTCTTTCTCAAATTCAATAAACCAAACGTTACCCATAGAATGTCGGTCTCTATTAAAGTATCATATGTTTGAACACACACACACACATTATCTATAGTAAAACTGCATTTTCGATTTACTTTGCAGTACGCGGTCATCCTTGGTGCTATGTCGCTCCGGACAAGTGGGAATTTTGTCCTGTGCCATTTTGTCAAGGTCACTATGTATTATTATAACGCAATATTATATAATTGTTTAATGTATCGAAGTACATGCCATATCTAGAAAGTCAGGGGGTATTCAACTATATTTTCATAGCTTAATCTTAATGCGGCTTGTCACAGAATCTGTTTGTGGACAATCAGTTTCTTTGAATGCCCTTTATTAGACTTTTAGTTTTGTTAAGTTTGTAATGCATATTGCTTTCGCATCGTTCAACGGCAGACGGAGAGCTGTTTCTATTAAGAAAACAATTACCAGAAATACATTTTTTACTTTAGACAGTGTTTACAATTTAAGCTGTTTATTCGTTTATTTATTTGTTTGCTAGTGATGCATACTTTTCCTTATATCAAGTAACAATATATGTTTACCTGTCTGTGTTGTATTGCAAACTATAACGCATACATTATATTAATGCCGATACTAAACGTCTCTTGCATTTCAGAAAGCTACGCCGTAAACGATCTTTAGCGGACCTAAAAAAACACAACATTCATTAAGATGACGTACATATAGACATCCCAAGGCATATTGTAATTCAACAATAGACGAACTTTCACCTTTATATATTTTTAACTCAAACCATTTAAAGCTATGATCAAATATCCTCTGACGGTGTCGTCATAAAACCAAAGTGCATTGATTACATCAAAAGTTCGTGAGCCAGACCAAAACCTTTAGCATCTTGATTGGCTCAAACCAGCGACTATGTGGCATAAAGCGCTTTTAATCAGTCGATCGAACTTTATTAAAAATAAATTATGAACGCTTTATTCAGAAACACAAATAAATAAATGACAACAACACACAATATAGGGAATTGTGACATAATAACGTATTATGAAAGTGATTTGGACACAATTTAGTATACCCTGTGATCACTTTTTTTCGGCGTAAGCTGTATTAAGCCAGCTTTTCACCCTGACTTGACCTTTGTAAGGGTCCAATAATACTCAAATAAAATTTCCCGCGGCTAGGTACGAATGAATACACTTCATTTATTCCATTGGCTGATTTGAGTATAACACCAGAACATTGGAAACATATCCGCGTCTTTGTAACACTGTTTTACTGCATGAAACAATTTTATCTCTAATGAAAAGGCTCAATAGATAGAACAGTTTTACAATCAATTTTCGACATAAATACAGTTTGTGCGTTCACCTTTTATTTTCAGAGAATTACCAGCGCAAAAGCGTTTATACTAAAGGCTATGTTGTCATATTTAGTACTTACTTGCATTGCATTTCAACCCGCGAGGTTTCGGGTCAATAAGCGGCTATTTGTGAAAGTCATAGTTTATATACAGTTCATCGTCGGAGTTCGCAGAAGGGGTTGCGATCATTGTGTTACACCGGTCTTACTGACAATAACGTAGTGACTGTAATGCATTGCATTCCAATCCGCAAGGTATCAAGGTCAGTTTGTCAGTTTGCGGTCAGTTGCAGAAATCTTTATATTAACGCCGTCTCGTAAACTTTGTGCACTTGAAGTATGTTTTGATCAGAAAGATACTAAATCATCGATTTTTAATATGGTTTCAACATTGGCATGATAAGGACCAATTTTGATAAAATTAATTAGAAATATTTATCCATTTAGACCAGTTTATTAAGCATGAGCACAATAATTCACTATACTATAATTATGCAATTAAATAAGATTCGAGTATTGCCGGCTGACCTATATGCACTCGTTTATTTTCATGTTTCTTGTGTTGTTCTATTCTGTAAATATAGATATCTGAGTAATAATATCACATAAAGCATAATAAGCCACGAAATCTGGCGCAACACCCCGTAATTGATTTGCTTATGATGTAGCTAAGAACTGCGCAGAAAAAAGGCATCCGCTACTTTTTATCTCATAGAGATAACTTTTGATCGTTCATAAACATCGACCACAATCAACGCCGTATATCTTTTTTAAAGATATTTCTTGTTAATATTAAAATAGGAAAAAAAAAAACTGTTATTACGTTGATTTTCTTGTTAAACAAAATGCTTTTTCTGATCCCATAGCTTACACGTGGATGCTATATAAAACAAGCATATAATTATATAACCTAGAGATTCTTGGTTTTGTGTATTTATTGAGAAAGAAAGTGAATAAATAGGACCCGACAGTACCAACATTTTACGCTTACAAAATGTTAGTTTAAAAGGAACCAATAAACGTGAATGTTCGTGTATGCGTTATACCCGTACAGGAAATCCTATCAGCTAAGCCCGGAATGAAAATGTGCAAACAGCGATCATTCATAACATAGGAGGGTGATAGATCGCTCCAACGTAGTGTTTGTGGAATTACCTCATGTTGATAGTTATGATTTCTCAACCAGGTGCTATTTAGCACTGAAATAGCACCCATAATTGGTCATCTTACTCTGTCGATTGTGTTTACAATGTGTGACTTCATCTGTATTTTCGTTAGGCCACTAATTGTAACAAGTTGTCTAAAGCCACAACGCATAATATAACAATACGATCAATCACCGAGGCAGTACGTTAATTACTTTTATAAATGGTATGACAAGTATAAGCTTATGACGTATTTCTACCGATAAAGAGTGCTACTACAGCGACAGAAGCCATCAGTACAACGGGCACGTGAGCACAGCAGAAGGCGGGGGCAAATGCGAGACGTGGGCAGCGATGTTGGCGGGAAATCCGTCTCTAAAGCCCGAAATGTTCCCGGATTACAATGTCTCAGCAGCCAATAATTACTGCAGGGACCCGTATAAAACAGGGCGCCCACAGTGTGTAGTTGGAGCGCACAGGACGAATTGTAGTATACCGATTTGCAATGGTAAGCTAAATTATATTGAATGCAGTCCTAACATATCGCTCTTATGAAACTGAAACTAATGTCTAACACTTAAAAATGTTAATACTTTCATTAAATTACACTATTCAAAAGTTGACACAATCTGAACTGTATTGTGCAAAAATTGGTCTTATGCCACACGCCGCCAACGTAACTCCAAAGCTACACTTGCCGCTAATGATACCACGATATATGTCAAGGTAGTAAAGTATTTTGCAAAAATCAATGTGAAATTAAACTGTATTTGTCGAAGGAGTATCCACCATTTTACGTGAATCTTAATCAAATAATTTTGAAATTAAATGTCGAGTTCTAAGGCAAAAAAACAGTTCTTTACTCTTCAGACAGGCACTACCGCTCTGTAAGTTGCCAATTCTTTTAACAACATGTTGCAAACATTTTCTTTTATATGAGTTAGTCACTTGTGCGAACAAAACCAGCAGATGACTATCACAATGATGATATCAATGATATTGGGGGTTGGGGTGGGACGGGGGTCGCAATTATCACCCTCAGTGATGGCTAAGATCAATGTCACGTTTACGCCTTTGCCATGACTAACTGTATGTATCCTTCATTACAATGACAAGTTATATGATATCCATCTTCCAGGTCCATGCCAGGACCGCAACACCGACGTCAATTGTAACCTGGTCAGCTCGTTCGTCTGTCCCAGTCCCTACCTGTCCTTGACCCAGTGTGCTAAGACGTGTGAAAATTGCAGTCAGTATAAATTGTTAACGCTTTCGGGCCCCGTTGTACTTAGCTGCCTACGTTATGCGTTGACCTAGGCACACACATTGATGTCTCATGATATTAATAACATTTAATTCAGGGATGCAAATAAATTACATGTACTAGTTTCCTGATGTAAATATAATAAATCAGTAATCACACTGAATAGGATACAACAGACTAAAATACAAGGAATACATTACAATGACTTTAGTGTGTGTTCATTGGTGTAATACATTCGTTAAAGTGTCAAAGCTTAGAAATAAAGTTGTGCTGTTAATTTTGAAGTGTTTCGACTTCTACTGATTTAATATTTATTTTATTAAACAATATTTTGAACAGTTACAGACTTAGTGTTGGTCACTTTTGGGCTTTTCCATATGTTGTGTATTTCTTGCTACCAATACTTCTCGGCTTTAACGCATTTATATTGATTCATTTTAAAGCTTAGATCTATTGCATTGAACGCATAAGTCTCATCGAGACGAATTTAAGAGCGTTTGTTGCGTAAATCAAATATTTTGTAGAAGATGTTAAGAATATCCCACCAATTGGTGATCAAACCCTTTGACCTCCTCTCCGCTAGGTGGACACAGTATAAATTTCGCAAACGCGCATTTTTATTTGAATATGAGTTGTTATGAATTTGATTTGTTCATTTCAAATTTGGCTTAATTGATATTTACCCGTATTTGTAAGACATTTTTATGTTTGAATTGTGTATGGCTTATGTTGACCAGATGTTGTGTTTTATACCATTGTAGATGTCGGAGTATTACCAAATGTAGCAAAAGAACCACCTGCAGGTATATCGGTCGCCATATCACTCATCAATGACTATATATACATTAGTATATATATATATATATATATATATATATATATATATATATATATATATATTTATTTATTTATTTATTAATTTATTTATTTATTTAAATATTTAAATTTAACACTACTACTATATTTACATCTTGTGAATCAGTTTTCCGTTAAAAAGTGATATTATGGGCATTTTTCACAGTTGAATTGAGCTGAAAAGAATTAACAGGTAAAAAGAGTAAGTTAAAATGTGGTTACTGACCAATTATCTGCAACTCATCTTGCTACCAGTTGTTTATAAAAATATATTTTATATTATATATTTTACGTGACTCACCCAGTCCTGACAGCCGAAATGATCTGTAAAATAAAATGGTGTCTTTGTGTCGTATAAACGAATCTGCACTAAAACTAAATTTAGGTTCACATTGTAATGCGTGATCAGTTGAGATGTTGATGCTGCATTACCAAATATAAGTGTATATGAAGTGAAAACACAAAAAAATAAAAAACGGTTGCGATAGACACCTATATACTGTTAAATGCCCATAATATCACTTTAAACGATTATAAAACGTGCAAGATTGCAAACGTGATTTGAATACATACAAGTACGGTTATTCGCGCAGTGCATACTGTATTGTGAAACAACTATCTGCTATCATTCAATAGATAAAAAGACTTCTTGTCATGTTCTTACTAAACTTGCTACTTACATTATTTTGTCTGCAAAAGAAGAACTCAAATTGAACAAAGCATCTACAGATTTCTCATAGACAACAACCTAAACTTCGTCATTTTCATAAATAGTTTTATTGCATGACTTGCTTCAAATTGTCATGTTGTTTTTGAGCGCACTGTCAAACATCGACTGTACTTATATGTGTTGTATGCCGTAATGCCGTTAAACAATTAAGTACAAAGTGATTGATTGCTTGCAGTCGTTTGCGAAGACAACCCGATGGCTAGCTGTTCCTTGCTGAGTTCTCTCGTCTGCCAGAATGAAACAACCGCCATTAACCTTTGTCCGAAAACATGCGACGTTTGCGGTAGGACAACAATAGATATATTTCATTACCGAAGCGAATGGTCCCGCAATAAACATCTAAGACTACTAAATTATTGAAACTGTCACCGAGTAATAAACCATTTATGTAAATTATAAAGTAAATATAAATTGTGTCAATGCATCGAAAAGTTGTATTTAAAGCAGTGGAGCTTGAACCGGTGTTGTGCAAGATTAGGTGTCTTTCTCAATATTAACTTTTTTATTTCTGTTTTTAAATTGTTATGCTATCAAATGATAGGTGAACAATTAAATGAAAGCAAAGTGAAATTTTAACTATTTCGGCAATATATTTTAGATTGTAATCATTCTAAAAAGGAATTGTTATGAACTTTTTTTACGTTTTTGTCCATATGTTCACAACAAAAAACAAAAAATAAGATATGTCCAACACGGCAATGTTGTAACTAAAAAAATCCGATACTCAATACCCTCGAACCATTGTTTACAAAACAAATCTATTCAGCCCATTTCAAATTCATTTAAACGTCCAAACAGTTTGTTTAAATGCATTCTTTTTTAATTGTTTTGCGCCAACGGACCCATGAAACTTTAAAAGAACAATTGAAAAACTAGATTCAGAAATCCTGCAGTCCGATATGGTTTTCTTAAATCGCCCCCTTGGTGCATAAATGTACCATGTGACATTGAAATTAGAAGGCACATGAAACCGTTCTGCCCAATGGTGCGAAATAATGTCGGCATGTAAACATTCGACAGCTAATTTTTTCAAAGTGTTATTATGTCAACACAACAGTTGATTATAAACTTTGCAGAACAAATTTTATGTGAGTCCTCGTTCTCTTAAAAAAGTCTCATTAGACAAATAAAAGTTCCGGAATGTTCCTGAAAAAAATGAGTGTATAACAATATGCGCGTTTTAACATATTAACCGTGACGTGGTTGACATAACCTCGATATAAAAATCTTGCGCAACTACCCTTTAACTAGTGTAAAGTAAAAATTTACAGTATTGGCTATTCAAAATAATGTTGCGCTTAAAGATTTATGTGTATGGGTCAAATGTTTACGATTAAGGACTCAACTTGAGACAAATTATTTTCGCAGTCACGGCGCTCTGTATAACGGCGCTAGTCTTTGATATTGTGCAGTGTGAAATATTTCTCATTTACTTACATTTTGTTGTTGTGCATATTACGTCTTTTGTAAATACATAGCATGGACAAAGTGAACAGATTGTCAGGCATTTGCTATTTTCAGGAAATATTGTATACCTCGTAAACTAATTCTTATGTTTTTTTTCTTGTTGCGCACAGTTTACATTGAAAGTCTAATACGTATTTATTAGAGTGCCGTTATGGCACTTAAAAACAGATGATTGTGATCAAACAAGTAATGCAAATGATTAATATAGTTTGATCGTGCCTAAATTTCACTCTGGCATTTACATATTTGCATGTTTATTATCTTTTGGTTTATCCAGATAAGCATTGTAAAAAAAGTTGCTTCTGCTTCTGTTTCAGATGAACATTTGAAAGGATTTCTAAACATTTTGCAATCCAGATATATTCTTCTGCTTCTTTTCCAGACAAACTGTACGGCATAAGCACAACCACATCTCTCGTTACCATGAATTCACAACAAACTACATCTCAAATGACGACAATGACAACACCAACAAATATGCCAACATCAACAACAACGCTCAGTACTACGACACTTACGCCAACAGCAACAAAAACCATTACCACTTCACCGACGACGACAACAGTAACAACCACAACACCAACTACAACAACCACAACCAGTTCTACCACGACACCTACGACAACAACTATTACCCCGCCTCACTGGTTGGAGTGGGGGCCATGGAATTGCACGTTTCTTGAAAATGGTTGCTTCCAAACTCGAAAAAGGAATTATTCTACCCTCGGTAATACTGATATATTAGAGTTTTTTAATCCATGTAGTTTCCATTGACTCATAGCTGGCACATATAAACTATCTTAGTAAGTAATTAAAGATAGTTCAATCTGACTTGCGACTAAGCAAAACGATACATGAGAACAGATAAAAAACTGTGTCACCTTATGCATAGCAATATGTGCGACCATTCTTTTTAAACCAGAACAAGTCAGCTTAATTGCACTTTAAAAAAATATGATAGTATAACCTAAAATATAAATGGTGTTTTAAATGCGGTAAAATCGGCAATATATTATCAATTCTTCATTCTTTCCAACTTTTTTTCTCTCCATGTGCGCACACAATGAAATGATTCGCAATAACATCGAACAAGATAGTATTATGAAACTGTTATTCCTTATTTTGATTAGATTATGCATCACGTTATGATTCGCATACCTCAGATGACCAAACCATTTAAATGTTGATGACTTTCTCAGAAACTAAATATTGTTACAACAATCAGATAACATCATAAAGCCTTGATAATGTTGTGACAATAGACATTGATGGACTGAATGTAAACGTGAAAAGAAAAAGTGCGCTTATACGGAAGTGCATACTCCCAAATCGATTAGGTTTTGATTTGAAGGTCCGTTCTTATGTTTTAAGATGTTTTGAAAATTAAAATTCGGTTATAAATGGCTATTTGTTAAGATATGTATCAGTGTTTTTCTCATGTGCGTTTGTTTTGTGTCTATTTCATGAACGCTCACCAATCATCAAAATAAATTGTATAAAGGGAACAACAGTTGTAAAACATATGTTGAAATGCGTAATATTTGTATTTTTGATGTTATGTGTACATACAGGGAATATAAAAACTAGTTACGGCTTATAACTTGTGATATTATGCTTTTTGTGTATTCACGTGAATAAATATTGAATTATAATGGGAAGTTTTTAAAACATGTAATTAACTCACCGGTATGTTTTAAGCGTTAAAGTAACATAAATACTAAAAAATCAACGAATATTTCGCAAAAATATTTCGTAAAATAAAGTTAACACATAACAAATCAATGTTCATTATATAAAGCCAAAATTTCAACGCTGGCTGTAGTATGGTTACATAAAACTAACGAGATACATAAGTGTTTTTTAAAACGGCTTTTAACAGATATACATGCATACCAACGTGTTTATGATTTTGTGTGCGTATTTTGTGTGCGTATATATTTTAATTAAGATGTTTTAGTTAATCGATACCTACACAAATATTTTAGTTTCACCAGGCAACTTGAGTTCCGACCCATATGAGCATGAAGTACAGCCTTGCAACGTAAATGATTGCCCAGGTAATAATATACTAGTAGTGAACAGTCCACATGGGTGGCATTATAAAGGCTGTGCATTCACGACTGATGTTTGCATGATAGTTATGAAACGAAAATATCAAGGGGTACCTTAGTATACAAATCAAATCATATGTCGTGTCACATTTGACAAATGTTAATTTACGTAACGTTACTTACAATATGTACGTAACGTCCTAAGCTACATAGACACGTTTAAGACCAGTGCAAGAAATAGACACACACGGTAGAAAGTGGATGAATACAGGACTATTGAGATTAATATAAATAGCGCTGCAAATATGGGCAGTGATGGTTATATTTTCGAAGATAAACACAATGCATGTACACATACATGACCTGCTATAGATATTACGTGTTAAAAGTGTTTCGTGAGAAAATGCATATTCATCTAATTATTAGCTTACTGTTTTTTTTTCTTTTTAATAAAGAGCATCAAGTGAATAAAATTAAATATTTATAAAAATGTTTTTTTTTAAATTACGATAAATATTGGTATTTAATTTAAATTCTAAAAAAGAGTGCATGTGACAAAACATATTTCAGACAGCAACATTAACAACATTTTTGGTTTAAAAATTTAGGTACGGTTAAACATGTTATTAACGCATATATTAGAATGTAGGACACTTGTGCAGACTTGAAAAAACATATTTATATACATGTATAGGAGAGACCATGTACAACTATGGTGTTCAAAATAAAAAGAGCATTTACTAATTCCAACATTGAGAACGCTTTATAAACTGTTCGGAAATACTTATTCAGCGTTTACTTGATGCTATTTTCTTAAATTCATTACACATTCATATCATGTATAGGCAAACCGAAAATTGCATTATTTATAATATTATAGATATATATAGCTCTATTTAAGAAATAGTACACCCCACTGAGGACCCTTGGCATATTAGTGGCCAGCCAGGCAGCCACAAACCGTATATGGACCGAAGCCGTAGGATGGCCACTATAATGCCATTGGGACCGAAGTGAAGTTTACTATTTCTTATATTACACCGAAGAGTTTCCCATTTACCATTGTACAGTGTTGTACGATTGTTTATGGTTTAAAAGGGATAAACTGAAGAATTTCGAAGGAATAATGACGTCATTTCGTTAAAAAATGACGTAATTTTAAAGTGAAACAGTGCAAATTTAGTGGTGTGTAACCCCGAACGATCCATATACAAAAACTAGTGACCGGTCCATATACTCTTAGGTTTCTCTATCGCATTTTACAGACTGAAACCGGTCATATACATATAGAAAGACCAATATCTCTGAGGTGTAATATATATATAGTCTATTTTATAGTCTAGTAGAAAGTTATAAAATAATTTTAATACCTTGCTTTATCGATAACAGTTTGAATTCAGATTCTTATATCAAAACCAAAAAATATACGTGAATATAAATTGACGTACGTATGTTTTCTCAAGTTCCATGTGAAGACACAATCAACTGCACCGCGGTCAATGAGTTAAATGAGTTAAACCCCTGCCAAACGGGCCTGGGTCCTAAAGCATGCCCAAAGACGTGCCATCTATGTGGTACGTATTGCACGTTTTCACAGAGGTTTCCTTCCTTATCGATTTATATAATGTTACTTATGTTTTCCACAGGTACGATTCTTTCAGATCGATAAGGTAACTCTCTTGGATAAATCTATGTTACTTAATGCAGCATATATAAACACTTACTAGTAACTATTGATCGCAAACGATAACATTTTTAGATCATAGACACCTTTTGCAGTTTTATTTCAAGTTTGGATTCCTTTTTCAGAATCAGGATGTTTCGATCTATTGAATTGCTCCTCGGAAGGAGCGCAAGCCTTCTTCTGTCGTAATGAGGAAGACGCAATAATATACTGCAGAAAGACGTGCAAGAAATGCGGTTGGTAAACGTTTATAATTTAATATGCATATCACATCGCCTTACCCATTAAGCCAACCACCGATTGCGTTCGCATAGGCGACAACAACAAAATCTAATTAAGGGGCAATATCAAGAATATTACCTACATCTTAACACAATGAGATGATTATTTAATTTAATCTGGGACGACACTTTGCTCACATGCATTACTTTCAGTTTTCGCAAAGCGCGACACATTTTAAAGTAACATTACTACTCAAAAGCAACGAAAATTACGTACAATTGTTCGTAAAATAAACTTAACCAATTCAAAATCAGTGTTCCTTTTGGTAATTGCTGAAATTTCAACGCCAGATGTTGTCTGGTAAAATAGATGTTTGTAGATACAAAATGCTCGTTTTTATTTTTGTTTTGCATATCTTTTCATACGACACATGAACAATAAGTTGGTGTTCGTGTGTCGTATGAAAAGATATATTCGCGGGAATTAGTTGTGACCACAAATAAATAAAAACTAGCATTTTGTATCTACAAAATCTATGTAATCATATCACATGTAGCGTTGAAATTTTGGCTATTGCTATAAGGAACACTGATTGTTAAGGTGTTAACTTTATTTTACGAAATACTTAAAGTGATATTATGGGCATTTTTCACTGTTAAATTGAGCTGAAATGAATTAACAGATCAAAAGAATTAGTTAAAAGGTGGTTACTGACTAATTATCTGCAACTCATCTTGCTACCAGTTGTTTATAAAAAAATATATTTTATATTCAATATTCTTACGTGACCCACCCAGTCCTGTAAGCCGAAATGACCCGTAAAACGAAATTGTGTCGTTGTGTCTTTGTGTCGTATGAACGAATCTGCACTAAAACTAAATTTAGTATCACATCGTTCATGCATGATCAAACGAAAGTACGGTTGATATTCAAATGCATTATTTTTCTCTTCCGGGATAATGTTTTAGTATATAGATGCTGAATTAACAAATACAAGTGTATATGAAGTGAAAACACCAAAAATTAACAACGGTTGCGATAGACACCTATAAACTGTTAGATGCCCATAATATCACTTTAACGAAATTTTCGTTGATTTTGAGCGTTATAGAGACTTAAAGGGGCCTTTTCACAGATTTTGGCATTTTTTAACTTATTCATTAAATGCTTTATATTGATAAATGTAAACATTGGATCGTAAAAGCTCCAGTAAAAAATCAAGAATAAAATTAAAAAAAGGAAAAGAACATTGCCCGGAGCAGGTTTCGAACCAGTGACCCCTGGAGTCCTGCCAGAGTCCTGAAGTAAAAACGCTTTAGCCTACTGAGCTATTCCGCCGAGTACACATACTTGACGTATTTTATACCTTATATAAGCAATCTTCGTAGTTTCACAAAATTTAACGACAAAAACAAAACTCTCCAAATTATTCAATCGTTTCGCGTTGCAACGCTTTATAATTTTTAGGTTTTAAAATCGTCAAAAGATGCATATAATGGCTATATTAGACCATGGTAAATGTTCAGTATTACTGTTTCCTCACAAATATCATAACTAAAACGAAAATTTGCGAATCTGAAACAACTTTTTTCAATTTTGTCAATTTACCAAAGCGTGAAAAGATCCCTTTAAATGTCGCAGTAATATAATGAAATCAAAAGAGACACACCCTTACATTATGTACAATTGATCCTACGTTAAGCGATTGAAAGAATGTTGGCTTCCAAAATGACTTGCCGTCTTTTTTTTCAACATGATACCTTGCTTTTTTTTCTTAAATGGTACTTTATTACCTGTCGGTATTTGTATTCGTTTAACAAGATTTTTATGAAAAGCACTAATATTATCTTTAAAATGCTGTACACATACTAAAACTTAACTTGCGTTAAGAGTATTTATTACGTATTTAACGGTGCGTTGTGTGTTTAACAATGTATATTACTTCGAGTAGAAAATTGACCTGATGATTTTGTTACCATTGACGAAACACTAAAATAATAATTATTTTGAATAAATATGTGTAATATATATTAGTACATATTTGATATAACACGAGTTGTCATTTAATATAAGATTTTATAAAATATGTTCATATTTGGTGATAGGAATCGAGACTCTGGTTCATGCTATATAATTAAACCTTTCATAACTTTTTTTCTTACATGCTTATTACTATGCAAAGCAAATTAATTTCCGTACACTTCATTTAGTACCTTAAAGTTGTTGAAATAACGTGGCTTCACTTAAAGCGGGTATATACGATTTTGTCAAATATTTATGAATTTATATAAAATGTGTTAAAAACTTATTATATATAAATTTCAACATAAATTAAAATAAAAGTTAAGAAGAACATGTGTCGAAAAATACGAAATAAGCCAGATATTTAATTCTGAAATTGAAAACGGCTGTACAGCCGAATTCGCCAGCATGTATACCATACATGTACGATGTGAATCTTAACTTAGTTTTACGGTTTATTTGAATTCCTGCAACGATATATATTCATACGACACACGAACACTAACTCCGATCCTAATACAAAGACGAATGCTTCGGTTATTGTAGGAAAATATGTACGTCACAATCGGCTCGGGGCGCTTATTTGTCTTTGCTGCATTTTATGAAATTCGGCTTTAATGTATCATTTTTCTTGCCTATTTTGTGTTATTATAACATATTTTATCAATATATTACAATTAAACACATATAAAAAATCGTATATATCCGCTTTAACGCTGCAACGTCATGTTAGCAAAAACGTATTTTAGATAAAACTATTTGTAATGTTTATATTACAACTCTGTAAATAACTAATCATGCAATTTTAATAACGTGTTGATGCAGACAAAAACAAAGTCCCCCAGTTTACAGAAATTAAGTTATAATAAGTGTACGTCAAAATTCAAACATTATTGTTTTTATATTTACACAACGGCGTTTCTCAAACAATAAATAATGTAAATAACTGTTTATGTATATTTTGTTACAGACAAATATCCAAAGCCCGTTACCCTGAATCAGTGCATGGATCCCGTTGCTTCTCCGTCAGTCTGTTACACACTTCACAAAGAAATTTGTATATGCGACGACGAGTCAATTAAATCAATTTGCGAAGGCTATTGTGATGGGGCGTGTGGAGGAACAATAAGAAGAAACGATACGAACATCGGATGTCATACAATAGACCAGGTAGATTAGGAATTTGTTTCTTTATTCTCAATCTTTTACAATGAAGCTCTTTTAAATCAAATCTTGACATAGTAAATATGTCTTGAGGAGAAAACTGCACGCTAGTAGTATATGCATATGTTATACGGCATTAGACACATTTTGGCTTTCCAGTTAGCTCAGTGCTTGGTACACGCGATTCACTATCAAAAATATATAAAACAAGGTATTCAACTCAAAATGACCCGAAAACGGGTGCATCGCTTTGAACAGCCATCACTTCATCAATTAAGCAGCGACTTTCTCGAACTCAGTCTTATTTAACGCTGAAATAAATTTCCTTTCTGGAATTTTATTAACGAGTAGGTCACGCGAGTTGTGTATCGTGTTATTTCTTAAGATTTGACCTAGCATTTGTATACATCTTGCAAGATATGTACATTTCCAGAAAGGAAATTCATTTCTGCGTTGAATAAGACCGAGTTGAACGTCGCTGCACAATTGATGAAGTTATGGCTGTTCATAGCGATGCACCCCGTTGTTGGGTCATTTTAAGTTGAATACCTTGTTATATATATATATACATATATATTTGATAGTGATTTTTTTTCAGAAAAGTTGTTTTATCGTTTTAATTTGAATATTATCATTCAAAATGATGGTATCACCACCCTTAAACGGTTAAAGCAAAGCTCATGTGATTTTTACTAGTTTAAAAGCATGCCTTAATGCATATAGAGCCACTCTAGAGCGTGTGGTCAGAAAGGAACCAGTCATTAATACATTGACGTTAAAAACGAGTCCCAAGATGGGGCATCGAACAAAGGACATTTGTCATAATGGAGGCACTAATCCGTAACGACTTTTCAAGTTGTTTAAGGGATTAGGCGATCGAAATGTTGAATTAAAAAAAAAAACAGTTTTAATAATAAGTTGTTGTACTCGGAGATAAATACCGATTTACTATAATGTATTGGTTGCTTTCATATGACCATTTCATGTTTGCATCAAAACCGTTTTAAAGTGAACACAAGTTTACGCGTGTTTTTTTCCCCCAAAAACATTGCTTTAAATAAAAACAACATTGTGTAGTTTGTTTGACATACAGCCGCTCGCGTTTGATTGTGACCGTCTTTGAGTATTAATTGTGTTTATGGACTAAATATGTTGTGTTATCACGTTTAAGATTTAGTTCACGGTTTAGAAACGCGTAAATCGTACGTTTATCAACTTGAAAAAAATTGCTCATACTTTGAGAGTATTTCTAGAAACATTGTTTTAAATTTAGCCTATGCACTATTAAGAAAAACTGTTTTATTCTAATTTTTGCTTTATTTGAGATCGTTGTTTTATATATATATATATATATATATATATACATATACATGTGTGTGTGTGTGTATTTATATATATATATATAGGATCTGGCACGAGGTGTCCTATCATACCATTTAATTAAACAAGTTCAAGAATTTTGTTAGTAAGAGATCCTTTGGGGAGCTTACTAACGAATTTCCTGGACGAGTTTAATAAAATATGGTATGATATATCAACGAGTGTCAGATCTTTTTTATTATATGCTTTTAAATAAGCAAGTTAAATAAATATTTACGCAAACATAATGATAAATCCCAAATTTTGTTTACATTTCGTGACCTCATTTGACGTTGCAACGTCATTTCAGCAAAATAACAAAATGCGATTGGTCAATCGAACGAAAACTAAGCCAATGAAAACGCTTAAAAAGTATACTACACATGTGTAAGATAAATATTTTCGTAATGGTCATATTACATGGGAAACAGGGTATGGCATGTGATATATATTTATATATATATATATATATATATATATATATATATATATATATATATATATATATATATATATATATATATATATATATATATATATATATATATATATATATATATATTGTTTTTATTGCTTAAAACTTTAAAAGGTACATTTTGAGTTTTACCAACAGATGTAAAACTCAAGGTTAGCGTTAAATCGTTGATAAAAAATATCATAGACTGAACCATTTTCATTGTAAATAATTCATTCATTTTTCACACCGTAATAAAGTTACTACAATAAGCAATTATGGAAAAGTATTTAATGCCTTCTTATTTGAAGATACTAGCATTCAAAAATGCAATGACAATCACTACTAGGCACAAACATACCTTTCTGGTCTGTACCTATAAATAATAGTTTTATTTCTTCAAAAGGAATTTCAATTGGTTCAATTATCTTAGTGGCATTTGTTCAATGTTCTAAAACATACATTTTATTCTATAACCAAAAGCTGGTGTTAATGTGCGCTTAATATCTAGACAAACATCGACACAAGGTGAACATTTAAAGTTTTCTCTCTGTTGACATCGTTGTGGGCTTGTTTGTCCTTTATCGGTTATTTACATTAAAGTGATTTTATGGGCATCTAACAGTTTATATGTGTCTATCGCAACCGTTGTTAATTTTTCACTTCCTATACACTTATATTTGTTAATGCAGCATCAACAAACTAAAACAATATCCCGGAAAGAGAAAAATAATGCACTTGAATATCAACAACTGATTATGCATGTACGATTTGAACCTAAATTTAGTTTTAGTGCAGATTCGTTCATACGACACAAAGACACAATTTTGTTTTACGGATCATTTCGGCTTACAGGACTGGGTGGGTCACGTAAGAATATCGAATATAAAATATATTTTTATAAACAACTGGTAGCAAGATGAGTTGCAGATAATTAATCAGTATCCACATTTTAACTAACTATGTTGACCTGTTAATTCTTTTCAGCTCAATTCAACAGTGCAAAATGCCCATAATATCACTTTAATAAACTTTTTCATTTATCCGGAAGTCCACAGAATTGGAACCCTCAATTTATTTAAAAATCTTAGGGACTTTGGATGAAAACATGTATATTCTTGACCCGTGAAGATTATGGACGACCATGTTTCCGCCGATGGTAGACAGTCAGGTCACTTGTAATACACACAGAACAGCATATAAAATATTTATTAGGTATGAATTATAAATCCGCAGAGCAATTAAAGGAGTAAAAACATTTCTAACATCAGTCGGAATTGAATTTAAAACTAGTGACCATTAATAAATATTTTTTGATAAATCATAATTGTATTTAAAGTAAATGCGATGTCATCATTGAACTTAGTTTACATATTTAGCAAAATGTTGGCTTATCTGATATAGTCAATATTGTTTTTCCGTAGGTATGGCTTCCCGTTCAAAAACAATGAACTTTATCGAAAGAATTCAACATATGATCCTGAAACTTAGTTTATAAGCAGTGTTCACGCGATAATGTATGACCACTATATTGTTTAAGATGTCAAAGGTCGGTCATATTCTACTTAAAATAATACAATTAAATACATTAAAAACTCGCAAGTAACTTAAGACCACGAAAATAAATGGCTAAATACAGGAACAGCAATCGCGCGTACTGTGGTTACAAAATTGCCTTGCATCAAATCCTATGGTCTTATGCATACACCATGATAGACATACCTTCATCCATAGTACGTTAAATCATTGAAAAAATGTTTTCTTGATTTTCAGAAGAAAAGACGTGAACTGTTGACGAGGCTTATTCATTGAAGAATGCGACAGTGATTTTGATATCGTGTTACATCATGGCGACATATTTAAATATCATGTACAAATACCTATATTGTTTTAGTTTGTTTGCGGTCTGCTGGTTTTACATTTAATAAATGTGTCGACAAAATTGCATTTAAATGTACGGTGATTAAAGCCTTCAATTCCATATAACAGCCTTTCATCATTTTGTCTGGCAAGCATGATCCAAATATATAACATACACATTTCTATGTATTTGGTATTGCATATGTTGAATTCATGATAAGCGGAGTAATATACGAATGTTTATAAATGCATTTAAAACATGAATTGCATCACAAATTGTTTCAATTCAATGACATGGATTTGTCACATAGGTCTATCGTCCTAAGATTTTCATGCTAATTCTTAATCGCAGAAGTGCGGTCTGACTTTACGTTGCATCTGATATATAGAAAAGTGTTAAGAATTGGCGTTTGCTTTTGTCAAGAGCTCATAAAATAAATATAAACACATAACATTTTAATAAACATAATGTTAAATTATAAAACAAATACGGGCGTAATTTCGGTGTAAAATAAAATCATATTTCCATTTTTCTTACACCTTCAAATTCATGTTCGGCATTTTTAAAAGGAGTCATTAATTGTTAGATAAAAAGCTTGAAAAAAAAACATCGATGATTAAATCAAGCATTCATAGACATCAAAAGATCGTCATCGTCTTTTAAAAACACGCACAGTGTAGCAATGAACTAAAAATAAGATCCTTAAGTGAATAAATTTCGCCAATGAACCTTCCTTTCTATCCATTTATCAAGTAGTATCGCTAGCCGAGACAATACCTAACCATTCGCATAAAGATGGCTCATTATATTCCAAAATGGACCGACCCAAAGTAAGTAAACGCGTCCTATAAAGACACATCCACATCATATCAAAAAGAAACCACGCACTAGAAAGAAGAAACCACATCATATCAATAACATCCATATTATTAAACTCCATATTATTTAAAGGAGTTTTCAGATTATATGAATTGTTATTAACATCATATTAAGAAGTATCCGCATCATAAACAGAAATAAATACGACGCATAAAGAGGTTTCCATATCATATAAACCCGTCTCATATCAAAGAAAGATTTATTCACGTCATGTGAAGACGTTATATGCGTAAATAAGTAACTATATGATGCAAAAGCAACCATACCATATACAGAAGTATTGACAGCATACAAAGGAATAACCACACCATACAAAACAAGTATTGAAAACTTTTAATAAATATCGACCATATATAAACAAGAAACCAACTTAGATACAGATATATTCACGGATCACAAAAAGTATCCACAACATATGATTATATATTCAGAGCATGTTTAGCAATTTCATAAAGAATTAATTAAGTATCCAGAATATAAATAATGACAAAGTGGCAGAGTATATTGCTATGTGTACAGAAAATCTCGTCTATTTGCGTACGCACGAGAAAGCTTTTCTAACTGCTGCACCAAAACGGACTGTTTCTATGTACTATTTCTATGCGTCAAGTGGCGTCCGAAATGCCGTGCGGCTGCTCATAAAATGTTGAAGAATGACGAGGGCTCTCTGAAGTATGTTTCGAGGCTTGTTAAACGTTAAAGAAGACATCCACGACTTCAGAGAATACCCCATCCATCTGTTTAAAAAGTATATTCAACCGCTCAAGTCGGTTTCCGAGTATGTGCGTAAAACTACGATACTTGGGTAAAATTAAAAACAACGTTATAATCATTTTAGACTATTTAAGTCTCTATAACGCTCAAAATCAACGAAAATTTCGTAAAGTATTTCTTAAAATAAAGTTTACACCTGTGGCAGCCTTTTGAATATTGTGTTCCTTATAGCAATAGCTTCAATTTCAACGCTAGATGTGGTATGATTACCTTGATTTGTGTAGATACAAAATGCTCGTTTTTATTTTTTGTGACCACAATAAAACCATTCTAATTTCCTGCGAATATATATATTCATACGATACGCCAACACTAAAATGGTACCATGTTGAAATCATAATAAAAACGAGTATTTTGTATCCACAAACATCTATTTTACCAGACCACATCTGGTGTTGAAATTTCGGCAATTGCCATAAGGAACAATGATTTTTAATTGTTTAGCTTTATTTTACGACATATTGTACGAAATTTTCGTTGATTTTGAGTAGTAATTTACTTTTAATTTTGTATAATAGTATTTATAAATACAAAATAATAATAATAAAAAAACAACACAATTTGAACATTTTAATTAATTTCACAACTCAATGTTTATCTGATTGATATTATATAGAAACGCATTTCATAGTCCAAGGTTAGGGTGAGTAATTCCTTCCTGATCTCTGTATGTTTCGTGTAAACAAATTTGCAAATTGTTTGTCACGTTATGAATGATTATAAACTAGCCATCTTTTTCACATTTATAAACATCTATTTTGCAATCGAGTTTTGCAACATTTTATATTCTCAACTGCAGGATGGTTATGGTATATTCATTCATGCAAGCATGCGTACCCTGCAATTAAAGCTGGAGCTTAACATTTGTAAACGTTGTGACAAATAACGAAAAAATATTGAAGGTTGGTATTTTAGGATGTCTTTGAATCCTTATTTGTACTGGTCTTGCAAATCGCTGTATTCGAATATAACATCTACTGACAGACGTTCGATAAAGAGTGAGGGTAATCACCTTGGCGGGTAAAGGGACAAAAGATGGTTGCAATTTGATATTGCGTATTCTTCGTTATAGTAAAGTGGTTTGATTGTGGGATATGTGTTAATCAATAATTATTAAGAGTGGTAAACAAAATAATAATAGAAGAAAACAAGCAAACATTAATGGAAAAAGATAATGGAATATCTAATTGGCAATCATCATATTGAATGTCATCACAAAAGCTCGAAAACACATAGTACCATATCATGATACACAACTCTAGTCGTGAAAAAATACATGAATGAATTCAAATAACAACCTCTTTTATTAACGTTTACGTGCCGGTGTCCATGCCGATACAGGTATTTTTCACCGTTTTATATCCCTTATTACTTGTATTAATTGTTTAAATGCCGCGCACTTTCCAGCAATATCGACAAGAAGGTGATTAGCGTTTATAACATATTATGTTTTATATTCCATTACATTTTTATGACAAACATAAATTATTTATCATCTAACCATTTAGAATAAAAACAAACACATTTGTTTAGGTGTCATGACAAGCAGGGTATTTTATTTCTTGAAACACACGCACGGAATGGTTGTTTGACAGGGCTTTCTACACATAAATGCAAGAAACAAATCTTCTGACGATCGTATGTGTACAATGTGCAACAGAGATCGACCCCAATGGCACCGCTCAGTTGAAAAGTCTCGAGACGTTAGTAAACGTTGCGACATCCTTCTCATATATCTAAGAACTGTAACGATACTAAATCCATTCTGTAGAACACGTCGTTATACGTATCATTAAACATGCACATGCGTTGCATGCGAATAATTAAATATTATTAATACCCATCAGACATCAAACCTAAACTAAAAATCATATAATTGCACAATTTAATTACATAATTTAAAAGCACAAGCCCAGGGACGCCACGGCCCTAACAACCGCCCCTCCGCCGCCGATGCCCAAAGCGCACAGAGGACGCCCCCTATACCCATCAACAACGCCAATTTGCGAAAAGTACACAAAGTGAAGCATAAGTTTTGATAAAAGCAGCTGCGATAATTACAAGATTTATCCATTACCACAAATTAAGAGAAGTGCACATGACTTCACGTACACCCCAAACAATAATCGGTGGTAACGAACGATCCAGGTGAAACCGCGAGCGGGAAACGCAACCCTACTGCCCATTTTTCATTTTTCTTTTAATGGCAGGGGGACGTTTGAGGACCCATGGCTCAAGACCGGTGTTTAGGTGTCTTCATCACCTCCTTAAACCTCTTATTTAAGAGAAATCTACAAATAATCAGCTGTTACTACATCGTAAACGTAAAGTATTTATTTTTTTTATTTTTTTTTTTATAAAAAACCATGTAATTCCCATGGTAAAAAGTCCGGAACCAATGCCCCTTTCTATCTCAAGTCAGTCATCCGTCTGCTCACATAAAATTCACTGAAACACACAAACATAATATTAACATCAACACACACAGAGCATAAATAAATAAAACGATTTAAATCAAGTCTTCGCTCTACCCTGCTTGCCTGCCGAATGACTAAACCTACAAGTCTGTGCACGAGAAAATCTTGATTTCCGTTCCATTGGACATGTATCACCTTCAAAAACCAGTTTATTCATTCACAGAACGATAATAAATACATTTATGTTTTATATTCCATTACATTTTATGACAAACATAAATTATTTATCATCTAACCATTTAGAATAAAAACAAACACATTTGTTTAGGTGTCATGACAAGCAGGATATTTTATCGACAGAAAAAGAACGGGGCAAAATACAACGCACAACTAACAACATACAACACCAAGTACCATATATATTTATATACTCAAACGAGAAGAAACAATTTTGTGTGTTTCATCCGAATCTCTCACGTAGCGATTCTAAGCTGCTTTTTAACACTATCAGATACAGCGCTATTTGCAACTGCAGTTGCTTCCCCTGGCCGAAATGAATGCAACCCGTGAACATTAGGTTTAAGTCCAATTTCACGAAAAATTTGGTACAAAATATCTCATTCTCTACTGTTACCCATCTGCTTTGAGCCAAATAAAATGTATTTATTCATTTTCTTACAATTTGTTATGTTTCTTAACAAAACATTTATTGCAATATCTAGAATAGTTGCTACCAAATTATTTTTTTATTTTAAATAGAAGACAGGGCATAAATATGCATTTGTTTTACAAATTCTCACCTTTTTTCCCTTGCACAATTGAACCGTTTTATTCTTGAGAATGATAATTTTAGCACAATCATCAAAAAATGTTGTATCGCATCCTTTCAAAGCAACCAACCCGCCAAACCCCCCCCCCCCCCCCCCCCCCCCCCCCCACAAAAAAAAATCTAGAAAAACTCTCAAATCAAACCCTCCAAAGTAGTGAACAATCCCTCCCACTGTAATACTTAGACACTTCTAAGTTGTCAGGATAGAACAAACGACCGAGTTAAGGTTTAACAAATCTATTCATTCAAATCGTAGAACGCGTCTTAAGAAGTTTGGTTTACGAATAAATAACTATAAGTATGATGAAGGTGCGCAGCATCACTGTTACTTGATTAATATTTTAAATAACTTAAAAGAATACTTAAGATTTTACAGAACTATTCCCTACCATTATGATGGCTTTAGCTTAAGCTGGTAGGTTTCCGACTTTTAAATGACGTGGATTTTGAGTCATTGACCGAGGTGAAGAATCCGTGATGCTGCGCGCTATTTATAGTGAAGATGCTTTAGGATTCCGAAACTTAGGCGTCCCAACCAATCAACGTGCACTTAGGAATTCCTTAACCAATAAAACAAGTTTACAAAGAGCCATTTTCCTAAACAGCATTTCGGAATCCTAAATCAACAAAGTAAGTCAATAATATGAGTTGTTACATTATAAAAAGCAATTTGTATTAAAACACATAACATTAATACATAATATCAGGCAGAAATGTTCTGCATTTAAATTCTGTTAAACATTTTAATAATACAATGGAAACATGAAACTAAATGATGAATAGGCTTTCTACGCCTAACGAAATAGTTCCAAAGCATTTGCAACTGGAACATAACTTTACCAAAATGCAATACACAAATGCATCCTTAGATTAATAATACAAGTGAAAGCCATTAATTTTGGAGAACAATAGTTAGGAATAACAAATTATATTGTGCAATTGAAAATGTAGGTCGTATTCCTACACAGCTGGCTGACAGCGTCATAGTAAACAAACATGGAGCGTATTTTTGGATTGGAATTACTGAATTGTGACAAACAATGGATTGTAAGCAAGTATCTGGAGTTAATAAAACATGTGTAAGTAGATTTAATTGATAATTTCATAACTGTTACATATTACACCACAATTGGCCCAGAATTGGCCCTTTTCAATCTATAATCAGCAAACACAACCAGACCAGAATTGCAACGACCATACAATCCCAAAACCATATGAGCCCACGAAATGCCACACACAATCGCGTCTACCCCAGAGGCAGACAGACACGAATCACACACACATACATTATACATTGACTTTCTTTAACAAAAACGTTTCCCTTGCTTTCTTTTTTGCAAGTATTTTCCAATTTAAAATTAACATTTCCCTTGCTATCTTTTTTGCAAGTATTAAACTTTAAAAATTATCAGTTTTAACCCTTGCTTTCTTTTTTGCAAGTACTGTATTTGCTTTCTTTGCAAATATTCCATTCCTCGTGTACTGTACACGACTTCGTAAGCACCAGGTGCAAACGGACATACACCAACATAGTTTCTATACATTCTTAATGGCCATACAAAAACAATATCCATTGAATCATTTCTACAAATATAAACACGTGAAAAAATACCAACTATACCATAAGTATAGCAAAACAGTCGAAACATTCATATCACCAATTCACATATAAAGGACATATAGTATAGTTAAATTCGAAAAGCAAGAACATTTCTTGAAAAACGTCTTGAACTAAAACAGAGTGGTTATTATTCATACAAATATTCTGCCCTATGTCATACACAATAATATCCTTCGCAAATTGCGTTTGTACATTACCAGCCTCAAATAAGAATGGCCAAAATGCTGCACTAGGCCATCTGTGCACCACCAAAACGCCTTATGCGTTGCATTCTAGATGGTGCATAATTGTTTTTCCTACCAGATTAATAGGGGCATCAACCAATTCAAATCGGCACCCTAAAAACTGTAAAGCAATCTGCTTCTGTTTCAAAATCAAAGATTTTTGAATTATATCTCAAAGTATTTTCTTTTTTAAAAGTAGCACAGCGATCAAGCAAAAACGGACCCCAGCTACCATTTACATACTCAAAGAAATCTCGTGAGATTTTCCTGTCATCTGTATTGTTCATTTTACTTATACTGTCGGCAATGGAGTTTAATTTTCTGGGAACCCATTGTATTTCTAGTCCTATATTCATCTTCAAACACATACTAAAAATGCTTAGAGCTAGATCATGTTACTCAAGTTTAGAACTTCCTACTTTTACCACCTTTACACGTGATTGAGAGTCAGAAAACCACTCAACAATCCCCCGGCCTAAAAAATGTCCATAGGCAATTAAAACTAGAACTTCTCCATTAATTTTTCTATAAGTAGAACTTGTATTGCAATCGTCATTTAACCATATATCGTGAAAAATGAAACCTTACCTATCAACAATAAAAGCCCCACAAGCTTACCCACTTGCATCACTGTAAACTTTCAAAACTTCGACACATGTAGTTTTACTAAGATGTCTTGATTTTATGCCACCTATGCGATCTAACCAAAATCTAAATTCGAAAATACATAAGCAATCTGGTTCAAGGGCTATAACTCTATCCAATGACGGTCTAGAAACGATTTCAGAATAAAAATATCTAGTCATTTATCTTGCCAGACTACCTAAACAGGCATCATTGAAACAATTTCCCCTTACATCTAGCTAGATACCTTGTCGAAAACATTGGCATCGAAGAACATACCTTTTAAAGAGAATTTTTAAAATCAGTTATTCTTCTATCGGGAATTTCAATAGAAAACAGTTGGCTATCCCAGATTAATCCTACCCATTCTAGACTCTGAACTGGTACTCATATTGACTTGTCCTCATTGATCACAAGTCCAGCTTCCGGCTTCATTCACGGCTACAATTCATGTACTAAAAACATGAGGGATGTCTTTTTATTCTAAAATACAGCCATTATCTTACATATAATGCACCGACTCGTTTACATCTGCTCATCTACCTGCTTTAAAGCTGTTATTTCCAGATACACATTTTTCAGGTAATTGAAAGAATGGTAATTTGTAAGCGCCGACAATATAGTCAATTATATCAGGATTGACACCTGTCCAATGATTTTCAAAAAAAAGGATATGCCGCTTTAAACTACCTTATACAAGAAAAAAACGTAATGACTGATGCTTTTCTTCACAATGTGCGTCTTCTTTATGAACCAAACACGTCTAGCAATGTTCTTTCCCCCGAGTGCCTACCTTCTTAACCGCTACCACGCGGTCGCTCCGTGTGTCCATTTACTATGCCAGCCTCGTCCCCGCCGGCGAAGCGATCTGTCCTCTCATCCTGATTGTCCATATTAACAAATTGCCAACGCCAATACGACATATAAATAAATAAAATTTCACAATAAAATGTGGTTGAGAAAATAAATAAAACGATTTAAATCAAGTCTTCGCTCTACGCTGCTTGCCTGTCGAATGACTAAACCTACAAGTCTGTGCACGAGGAAATCTTGATTTCCGCTCCATTGGACATGTATCACCTTCAAAAACCAGTTTATTTATTCACACAACGATAATAAATACATTTAATATTCGCTCTATATCTCGACTTTACTCGCTGCGAAATTTCTTAGCGGTTCACATAATTATCCAATCTCCACGCAGAGTTGTCGTTCCTTGCTCTCACATACAGGTCACATAACCCCAAACCGGAACTCCTGTTTACAGGGTTACATGCAGTCAATTTGTTATATAGCACACATTGTTCAGTGAATGTTGCCTAGGATTTGTAAAAAAGAATGCAAATGGTACGTTTTGGTATTAATTTGAAGGTATATTTGTCCGCAATAAGAAAAAGAGCCGCTTTTGTGCGCTACTTTTTCTGTTGATGGTTCCCGGCTTTGAAAGTAGGTCATACTATTCGAGTAAAAATGGTCGCCTCCACATGTGTCAAAACTGGTGTGCCTATTCTAAGGTAAATATTTTGAGTAACGACACATAGAATTTGATGGCATTCATTTTTTTTTTTCAAAAGATTATGCATTTATCTTTCCAATGATGTATGATGATATAGTGTTGAAACGCTTGGTCACTGTAAAAAATGATATCGAACATCAACTATTTTATATGTAATATAGAAGGAAATTAATTGCGCATGCGTAACCTTTAAGAACTTCCGACCAAGTTAGTCGTCTGCCAGAATTTTGACAATTGACCATCAAAAACTCTCTGTATTGCAAAACATAACTGCCAGATGTCATTTGGACCCAAATTAGGGCTGTTTGCAATTGGGCTGTAGCACTTGGGGTCATAAGAGGGGTAAATGCTGGAAAATCACACCGAAACCTGTTCCGGAGACATATTCAAAGACTACTTAAACACTCGGTATTGTTTTTCAGTGACATTTTCACATTAATTTGCATAAATCTCAAAAATGAACCTAATGCATGTCTTTATTTCATCTGTATTTATTAGTATTGTTTAATTTTTGAACCGTTTACTGTTAAAAATGCCCGCCAATTTTGGACCGACACTGCTATGTGCCTTCGCCTTCAACCCCGTCAAGCAATTCTACTCAGAATAACACTACTTTGCCTTATTTTTCATGTTTGAATATCTTGCTGAGTTCAAGCAAAATCAAGTATTCAGCTGAAAACACAAAAATGATAATAATATTATGCTTTCTTTGCTGGAGGAATGTTGTTGTTATAGACCACGCATGAAAAACACCAGGGAATCTGTATTTAAGTGACCTCATTATCACTATTATTATGCGTAAACCTAAGCGTGCATTTGTAGGCGGTGTCAAAATGGGTCTATAGCTCTGCCTGAACTGTCGTCCCATTGGTTTACAGGTCCGGCTGAATTGACAGGCCATCAAAAACTGTACAGCATGACTGATTCGGAGACAGCCCTCAACACTAACCCAGTCATGTCGAGAGGATCGGTGTCTTTGTAGGTTAGTACACCGTTATTTACAAATAAATATATTGTAAAATGATTTCTTTGATATCTTGGCACACTTTTGTCCCCAAAATTAGAACAAAATTGGGTGTTTTACATTTACTGCAGCTCTGAAACAACATTTTGTGGCGATAACTTTGCCAGTGTGCCCGACAATGTGATTCCGGCGTAATGACTTATCCATTTGCAGCAAATAAAGCAACAAAGACTATTGAAAGCTTACTCTAATTGTATTCCACTTACATAAGTTGGCACCGTTATGGGTAAATGTGCGCAAAAAACCTTTTTGTTTTCTCAGATAACACGGAATCGAGCACCCGGGCCAGACTGACACTTTCCGGAGCCTGTCCGAGACGGAACTCGAGCCTAGGAATCATAGGTGCAGGTATGGCAAAATGCTTAAAGCTCATGTTTGGCGATGACTTTTTTGAGTCAGGAGTTCAAGTTTGTTGTTTTTCCATGCAAGCAAGCCCTTTTGTTGGGTCAAATGACATCAGAAATGCTGCTTCTACATGGATTTTACCTAAAATGTGCCCCCCCCCCCCGCTCAAAAAAAAGTTAGTTCGAAACCTGTTCAAAACCTGCTTCGATGCACAAATATTGCCATTGATGATTTTTTTCACTTATTCAGTCATCTGTTACATCAACTTTGCCTATTAGAATCGAAATTGATGACTTGTATGGAGTCGAAGTGCTGCATGTATGATGCAACCAAGTTTGGCTTTTCAACCTTACTTCTTGACGCGAAACGCTGTTACGCATGACGCTTTCAACGGCAACTTTCATGAATAAATCTGTGTGTCATTGTACCGGAACTTTGTGATCTTTCTCAAAACAGATTATACCTGTGGGAAAAGTGCCTTTAATTCAAATTTAAAGGGGTTGGGTTCTCTTAAAGGTCACATAACCCCAAACCGGAACTCCTGTTTACAGGGTTACATGCAGTCAATTTGATATATATCACACATTGTTCAGTGAATGCTGCCTAGGATTTGTAAAATAGAATGCAAATGGTACGTTTTGGTATTAATTTGAAGGTATATTTGTAAGCAATAAGAAAAAAAGCCACTTTTGTGCTCTACCTTTTCTGTTGATGGTTCCCGGCTTTGAAAGTAGGTCATACGATTTGAGTAAAAATGGTCGCCTCCACATGTGTCAAAACTGGTGTGCCTATTCTAAGGTTAATATATTTTGAGTTACAACACATAGAATTCGATGGCATGCATTTTTGTCAAAAGATTATGCATTTATCTTTCCAATGATGTATGCTGATATAGTGTTGAAACGCTTGGTCACTGTAAAAATTGATATCGAACATCAACTATTTTATATGACATATAGAAGGAAATTAATTGCGCATGCGTAACCTTTAAGAACTTCCGACCAAGTTAGTCGTCTGCCAGAATTTTGACAATTGACCATCAAAAACTCTCTGTATTGCAAAACATAACTGCCAGATGTCATTTTGACCCAAATTAGGGCTGTTTGCAATTGGGCTGTAGCACTTGGGGTCATAAGAGGGGTAAATGCTGGAAAATCACACCGAAACCTGTTCCGGAGACATATTCAAAGACTACTTAAACACTCGGTATTGTTTTTCAGTGACATTTTCACATTAATTTGCATAAATCTCAAAAATGAACCTAATGCATGTCTTTATTTCATCTGTATTTATTAGTATTGTTTAATTTTTGAACCTTTTACTGTTAAAAATGCCCGCCAATTTTGGACCGACACTGCTATGTGCCTTCGCCTTCAACCCCGTCAGGCAATTATACTCAGAATAACACTACTTTGCCTTATTTTTCATGTTTGAATATCTTGCTGAGTTCAAGCAAAATCAAGTATTCAGCTGAAAACACAAAAATGATAATAATATTATGCTTTCTTTGCTGGAGGAATGTTGTTGTTATAGACCACGCATGAAAAACACCAGGGAATCTGTATTTAAGTAACCTCATTATCACTATTATTATGAGTAAACCTAAGCGTGCATTTGTAGGCGGTGTCAAAATGGGTCTATAGCTCTGCCTGAACTGTCGTCCCATTGGTTTACAGGTCCGGCTGAATTGACAGGCCATCAAAAACTGTACAGCATGACTGATTCGGAGACAGCCCTCAACACTCGCCCAGTCGTGTCGAGAGGATCGGTGTCTTTGTAGGTTAGTACACCGTTATTTACAAATAAATATATTGTAAAATGATTTCTTTGATATCTTGGCACACTTTTGTCCCCAAAATTAGAACAAAATTGGGTGTTTTACATTTACTGCAGCTCTGAAACAACATTTTGTGGCGATAACTTTGCCAGTGGTCTAGACAATGTGATTCCGGCGTGGTGACTTATCCATTTGCAGCAAATAAAGCAACAAAGACTATTGAAAGCTTACTCTAATTGTATTCCACTTACATAAGTTGGCACCGTTATGGGTAAATGTGCACAAAAAAACTTTTTGTTTTCTCAGATTACACGGAATCGAGCACCCGGGCCAGACTGACACTTTCCGGAGCCTGTCCGAGACGGAACTCGAGCCTAGGAATCATAGGTGCAGGTATGGCAAAATGCTTAAAGCTCATGTTTGACGATGACTTTTTTGAGTCAGGAGTTCAAGTGTGTTGTTTTTCCATGCAAGCAAGCCCTTTTGTTTGGTCAAATGACATCAGAAATGCTGCTTCTACATGGATTTTACCTAAAATGTGCCCCCCCCCAAAAAAAAAAGTTTGTTCGAAACCTGTTCAAAACCTGCTTCGATGTACAAATATTGCCATTGATGATTTTTTTCACTTATTCAGTCATCTGTTACATCAACTTTGCCTTTTAGAATCGAAAGTGATGACTTGTATGGAGTCGAAGTGCTGCATGTATGATGTAACCAAGTTTGGCTTTTCAACCTTAATTCTTGACGCGAAACGCTGTTACGCATGACGCTTTCAATGGCAACTTTCATGAATAAATATGTGTGTCATTGTACCGGAACTTTGTGATCTTTCTCAAAACAGATTATACCTGTGGGAAAATTGCCTTTAATTCAAATTTGAAGGGGTTGGGTTCTCTTAAAGGTCACATAACCCCAAACCGGAACTCCTGTTTACAGGGTTACATGCAGTCAATTTGATATATAGCACACATTGTTCAGTGAATGCTGCCTAGGATTTGTAAAATAGAATGCAAATGGTACGTTTTGGTATTAATTTGAAGGTATATTTGTAAGCAATAAGAAAAAGAGCCACTTTTGTGCTCTACTTTTTCTGTTGATGGTTCCCGGCTTTGAAAGTAGGTCATACGATTTGAGTATAAATGGTCGCCTCCACATGTGTCAAAACCGGTGTGCCTATTCTAAGGTAAATATTTTGAGTTACAACACATAGAATTTGATGGCATGCATTTTTTTTCAAAAGATTATGCATTTATCTTTCCAATGATGTATGCTGATATAGTGTTGAAACGCTTGGTCACTGTAAAAATTGATATCGAACATCAACTATTTTATATGTAATATAGAAGGAAATTAATTGCGCATGCGTAACCTTTAAGAACTTCCGACCAAGTTAGTCGTCTGCAAGAATTTTGACAATTGACCATCAAAAACTCTCTGTATTGCAAAACATAACTGCCAGATGTCATTTTGACCCAAATTAGGGCTGTTTGCAATTGGGCTGTAGCACTTGGGGTCATAAGAGGGGTAAATGCTGGAAAATCACACCGAAACCTGTTCCGGAGACATATTCAATGACTACTTAAACACTCGGTATTGTTTTTCAGTGACATTTTCACATTAATTTGCATAAATCTCAAAAATGAACCTAATGCATGTCTTTATTTCATCTGTATTTATTAGTATTGTTTAATTTTTGAACCTTTTACTGTTAAAAATGCCCGCCAATTTTGGACCGACACTGCTATGTGCCTTCGCCTTCAACCTCGTCAGGCAATTATACTCAGAATAACACTACTTTGCCTTATTTTTCATGTTTGAATATCTTGCTGAGTTCAAGCAAAATCAAGTATTCAGCTGAAAACACAAAAATGATAATAGTATTATGCTTTCTTTGCTGGAGGAATGTTGTTGTTATAGACCACGCATGAAAAACACCAGGGAATCTGTATTTAAGTTACCTCATTATCACTATTATTATGCGTAAACCTAAGCGTGCATTTGTAGGCGGTGTCATATTGGGTCTATAGCTCTGCCTGAACTGTCTTCCCATTGGTTTACAGGTCCGGCTGAATTGACAGGCCATCAAAAACTGTACAGCATGACTGATTCGGAGACAGCCCTCAACACTCGCCCAGTCGTGTCGAGAGGATCGGTGTCTTTGTAGGTTAGTACACCGTTATTTACAAATAAATATATTGTAAAATGATTTCTTTGATATCTTGGCACACTTTTGTCCCCAAAATTAGAACAAAATTGGGTGTTTTACATTTACTGCAGCTCTGAAACAACATTTTGTGGCGATAACTTTGCCAGTGTGCCCGACAATGTGATTCCGGCGTGGTGACTTATCCATTTGCAGCAAATAAAGCAACAAAGACTATTGAAAGCTTACTCTAATTGTATTCCACTTACATAAGTTGGCACCGTTATGGGTAAATGTGCACAAAAAACCTTTTTGTTTTCTCAGATTACACGGAATCGAGCACCCGGGCCAGACTGACACTTTCCGGAGCCTGTCCGAGACGGAACTCGAGCCTAGGAATCATAGGTGCAGGTATGGCAAAATGCTTAAAGCTCATGTTTGACGATGACGTTTTTGAGTCAGGAGTTCAAGTGTGTTGTTTTTCCATGCAAGCAAGCCCTTTTGTTGGGTCAAATGACATCAGAAATGCTGCTTCTACATGGATTTTACCTAAAATGTGCCCCCCCCCCCAAAAAAAAAGTTTGTGCGAAACCTGTTCAAAACCTGCTTCGATGCACAAATATTGCCATTGATGATTTTTTTCACTTATTCAGTCATCTGTTACATCAACTTTGCCTATTAGAATCGAAAGTGATGACTTGTATGGAGTCGAAGTGCTGCATGTATGATGTAACCAAGTTTGGCTTTTCAACCTTAATTCTTGACGCGAAACGCTGTTACGCATGACGCTTTCAACGGCAACTTTCATGAATAAATATGTGTGTCATTGTACCGGAACTTTGTGATCTTTCTCAAAACAGATTATACCTGTGGGAAAAGTGCCTTTAATTCAAATTTGAAGGGGTTGGGTTCCCTTAAAGGTCACATAACCCCAAACCGGAACTCCTGTTTACAGGGTTACATGCAGTCAATTTGATATATAGCACACATTGTTCCGTGAATGCTGCCTAGGATTTGTAAAATAGAATGCAAATGGTACGTTTTGGTATTAATTTGAAGGTATATTTGTAAGCAATAAGAAAAAGAGCCACTTTTGTGCTCTACTTTTTCTGTTGATGGTTCCCGGCTTTGAAAGTAGGTCATACGATTTGAGTAAAAATGGTCGCCTCCACATGTGTCAAAACTGGTGTGCCTATTCTAAGGTAAATATTTTGAGTTACAACACATAGAATTTGATGGCATGCATTTTTTTCAAAAGATTGTGCATTTATCTTTCCAATGATGTATGCTGATATAGTGTTGAAACGCTTGGTCACTGTAAAAATTGATATCGAACATCAACTATTTTATATGTAATATAGAAGGAAATCAATTGCGCATGCGTAACCTACAACTCTGCGAAAAGCTCAGCCCTCCATTTTGTCTATTAAATAGATAAAACCGAACAAACGCATTCAACGTATATTTGATTGGATATTTAAGATCGCATGCATTAAATTAAGAAATATGACTTTTAAATGTACGATAAATCGTGCACAAACTTGCGAGTTTAAATGCAACTCTTTGGAACTAATTTATTGCCCATTTACGCAGATGGAATCATTCCACGCACTTCACAAATGTAAACAATTGAACATATTTTTTTGAGTGACGTTAGGAAGTGCTTCGACGTGTGTATGTATGTTGGTTTCTTAACATAAAAAAACCCCATATCAAACCATATCGCCATTGATTTGACTGCTGCCTTCGATACAGTCGATCATGACATTCTACTAGACGTGTTGCAAAAACAATACGGTGCATGTGGCACGGCACTAAACTGGATAGACTCGTATCTTCGTCCAAGAAGCTGTCGCATAAGTGTTAATTCAGCTTTATCGGAGGCACGTTCTTTGGAGTGTAGTGTCCCCCAGGGTAGTTGTCTTGGTCCATGGCTTTACCTGACGTACGCTGGAACACTGTTTGATGTCGTTCCTCCCTCCATCACAGTCTACGGTTTTGCAGACGACCACACCGCAAACAAGCGATTCAAACCTACATCTTCTTCTGTTGAAAGAACTGCCATTCAAGAACTTGAAAGTTGTGCACTCGTTATGAACAACTGGATGAACGAGAATAAACTGAAAATGAACGCATCAAAAACGGAATTCATCATGTTCGGTAGTAGACCCCAATTAAATAAATGTCAATCTGAAGAAATAGATATTGCTGGTGACACTGTTAAAGCAGAAAAATGCATACGGTATTTGGGTGCATATTTAGACGAAACACTAAATTTTAAAGAGCACATCAAAACTAAGTGCCGTACAGCCATGTACAACTACCTTAAAATCAAAAACATAAGGAAATACTTAACAAAAGAAGCAACAGAAATACTCGTTTTGTCTTTGGTAATATCCCATCTAGATTATTGTAATCTCATCTTGTATGGAACAGCTCAATGCGAAATAAACAAAATGCAACGTATCCAAAACATGTGTGCCAAATTGGTACTCGGCAGACAGAAATATGACAGTTCAAAAGATGCCTTGTATGAACTACACTGGCTACCAGTAAAGGCTAGGATAACATTCAAAATACTGAACTTCATGTATAATTGTTCTGTTGTTTACGCGCCAAAATACCTTACAGAACTTTTAAAAGAAAAAGTACCAGCACGTAACCTACGATCTACCGTCTCGTATGACGGATGTTATGATGTGAAACGCACAAAGAGAAAAACTTTCATGGACAGGAGTTTCGGAGTTGTTTTTCCGAAACTGTGGAATGACCTTCCATCAAGCATCCGGACTTCCGCATCAATAAACATTTTCAAAAGGAATTTAAAAACATTTCTCTTCAGAAACTTATTTTAATTTGAATACCTGTGATAAAAAAAAATAATCGAGACTCAGTTGTACGGGCTTATTTGTCACTAGGACTCATAGGGCCAAGAAATTAAAGAATCGTGCGGGCTTCTTTGCTCGAAAAGGATATTTATTGTACAAGTGACTGGTAACAAAGAATCATTAGGGCTTCTTTGCTCAATGATTGAATTACAACAACCAGCTGTCTTTTAGTCATGCTTAGGCCTTCTAGTTGTGTATTATAGTCACACTGTAATTTTAACCTTCAAGTTGTGTCTTGTAGTCACACTTGGTCAGTCTATTTGTGACTTGTAGTCACGATAGTTCAAATAAGGTTAAAACCCAAAAGAAGTGTCCTTAAGTATGACAGGTGACCGGTAGCTGTGAGATCCGACAGCCAGAGTGCAGAAATATCCTTTTACGTATCCTTTTAGTTAATGAAAAACAGTGTCTTTATGTTGCCAAATATTTGCTCATATTATCATTATAATTATAATCTTAACTCTAGTTATATCAATGTATTACATAATATTTTACTTTTACTGTGTTTAATAGTGTAGCCGGTATTGTTTTATTGCTTAAGTTCCTTACAGCATTCTTATTTATATCACACATTTTAAGATCATTAATCCTTTAATTAATGCTGCATAATATTATCAATACCTTTTATTTTTTATCAATTTTATGTACATATATATATGTTTTGTACAACGCCATTGAATATAATTATATAAATAGGCGTTTCATCAAATTAGCAAGTTTTCAAGTTTTTCAATTTTATAATAATGAATTAAGACTGATATAAGATATCATGGTATGAGATGGTTTTCTTTAATGCAGTGAATGCGATGTAACCGTCGTGCAAGAGATTGTTTAGTATTCTGTAACCTCAATGATGAACGCTTGTAATGATTATGACATAAATGAGACGCTTTCATAACAATAGTCCGTTCTGAGCCCAACACAGGGGTGAATGTAATGTAACCGTCGTGCAAGAGATTGATAATTACCGCCCCGCTAACTAGACTTAGAGTCACCTTTTTATGTTATGAATGTCAACTACATTAGCCGATGAAACGATCAGTTGCAACCATCTTTTTATTAATAAAATAGATGTATTGATAAACAATTTTTAGGTCAGCACTATTAATGTAAGATATATTTTAATTGGCACTTTTGACAGACAGGAATCATGTAATGTTCCCTTTTATTGTTCCATATTGCTTTGTGGTACAATGTGTGCGCATGTGTTCTAGACGCTTGTTTACGGAATGAATTAATGTGTTTGCCGCGTAGTCACTTCTCAAAGATGTAAACAGAATAAATAAAGATTTCCCATTAATATGGTTAAAAGTTGTTTCTCTTTATTGTGAGAGTTGTACTTTAGCAACACCCACATGCCAAAGTTGTTGACTTGAATTGGATTTTGGCACTGCAGCTGTACGCAACAAACACATTTTAATTGGACTGTTGTGAGTACATATATACGTTCTTTGAATTCTTTGACGCATTTGTAAGTCACCAGTATGTAGAATCACAATCTTGATACGAATTCCAGTGTCCGGATAAGCGTTTCTAGCTTAAATGCACCCGTTCACAGATTGGCAATTTTCGTAAAGTCTGTCTTCGAATTGTTCGTGAAAAATACAAAATGTACACATATAAATTTTATTTTCTATCAGTAAATATATTGTAATCGCCGTTTGCATTCTATATGATAACGTTTACCTTTAAAATCCCAGCAAATAATTATTTACTACATATGTGGTAGGATGAAGTGAAGAGAGTATATACGTGACAAAAACGCAATGTTTCGAAGCGTATTGAAAAACTTTAATGTACAGTCTCAAACTTTAAATTATACACACCTTTATGAGACGCAATTCTTAACTTATAATAATAACGAACAATCGTTCTTTAGATGAAGAGATGATGTTTAGAACTTGTATTCTTTGAACGTTAATATCGTCTGTTGACTGAGGGTTTACGGGGCGAGGTGTCTGGTTAATATATAATTTATTTGAAAACATATTTCGTACATTCGTGTTTTCACGTAGATATTGAAACTCTATAAACGTACACAACTCAGTGTTCATAGCGATGTATTTATGTTGATTTAATTCCAACACAACGTTTTTCAATGTCCGTACAATAATCTGAACTACAAGTTACATGCGGCGCAACGGCCGGGGTCGCCTCGCTACAAAACAAAGAGTGTGCCTTACATGTTCGGCTGTGTGCGTGATACTGTTTAGTTCCCATAGTCAAAATACAGATATTAACAATGAAACAGTCAATTGTAACATGTGCAGATTCTGACGTGCCGTGTGCAAAGTCACGTGTATAACAATTACAACGTAAATATGACATATGCAACGAATACATACGGAATTTACCGATGTTTTGACGCTTAGTATGATACATTGTACGTAAATAACCAAGGACTCATCAAGTATAATAAAACATGTAGAGTCCTACACTTATTGACGTTTGATACCTAAGGAAATGAAATGACGGTACATTGTATAGGCGTGGCAGCCTTTTAAAGATTGTATGAAATTTGGATTATTGCGTTGATAGTTTCGATTAATCGGCGTCGCACTGAAGTGCGGCGACTAGTATGTAATACGTTTTTTTTCGCTTATGGGAGGAGAAGTTATTTTACGGATCAATGTTTATATTTTCGTTGTCAGAATATCTTGCATAGTGGTGATTTTTTGTGTAAATTAGTGTAAATTAGTACTGCATTTGTGCCTTTTACATTTACTACAACATTTAATGCCAATAATGCAAAGCTAATTCTTTTAATTAATAACTGATCACAGGGACTGTGTAATAATAAAAGATCACAGGGACTGGGCAAATACGCGAATCGGTGAAACTTTCTGTTTTTGTATAAAAACAAAACTTCTTTGTTCCACTATCCTAGCAACCACCTAGTTACTAATAAAGGCGCTATAAAGCACAAAGCGCGACACGTATTATTAACTGTAATAATGAGTCTTGAAAAAGGAAGCAGCCGCTTAACAATGAGGAGCACCATCACAGAACCCCAGTCTCATTACTATCAAGTCCTCCTACAGGTTTTTTTTAAGAACCACAGATAAAATGCCGCAGGCCTGACCCGTATCTTGCCAGTGGTATGGACCCTTTGGTATGGACCTTCAACCCCGCTCACTATCCAGTGTTTAAACTTCCGGGTTTACATTTAAACCGACTATTAATAGCTTATTAATATCTTAGTTAAAAGGTGATTTTTCAAGCGGTTCCGTAGTGTAGTGATTACACGCTCGCTTCACATGTGAGAGGCCCAAGGTTCGAGCCCCAGTAGAATTAAATTATTTTATTTGTGTTCGATGTTAACTTTTTGTTTTGATGTAGACATTTTAGTTTAAATAAATATGCTGTTTTATTGTAACCGTTTTTTGTTTTTATTAAGCCCATGAAATATATGTGTGAGAGGGTTGGGGGGGGGGTCGTAAGCACATTAAAACTTTAACAGTGTTTTCATATGAATGAGTACTCAACCCCTATCGTAAATGAGCAACGTAAGAATAAGTTCAGAATCATCTCCCCTTGAAGTTGAGAAAAATATGAAATTACGCTTACAAGATGAAGCAGATTTTTTAAAACCTACACAGTTCTGTTCCATAAATGAAAACTGCACACGGATGCCAGTAAAAAAAGAAAACCAATGTAAATAAAATGAACTATGAAATATTTGGGGGTTACAACACAAAATCATTGATAATGGGAATATTACCAGCAAGATTTCGAACTAAAAATACATCCGTTATACTTTACCCACTATTTTAGTTATATGGTAATTTATGTGGGTTTTTTTTGTTTTTTTTTTAGTTCATAACGTGTTTCGGAAAATTTTAATATTTATTTTAACAATTTTCGAGTCATAATAGATGTATATTTCTGCCTCTAGTTACGATCGATTTTCCGACGATGTTCCGTAACTACTAAAGTTTACGTGTGCATATATGCAAATAACAATAACCGTTGACGCAATGTCCGAATGTCCCAGGTCTTAAACGATTCAACGATTGTAAATGGGGGTTGAATTTGAAAGTAGGAATCTAAATCCGAATGAATCCTTAAAAACATATGCAACTGAACATGATACAGCCAACAATCTAATATATTTTCTTGATAAGAAGTAAAATATATATATAAATAAATATATAAGAAAAACTGACGATGAATGTCGAAACCTGAACCACATTCCCACTTTAAATTACAATTTAAGTAATCTAATTTTCTCGGTTAGCCTTATTTGTAAAGAGTTAGACACTCGCTCATACACAATGACAAGAGTTAAGAGCATTGTCGCAAAGGAGGTCGCAAAGTCGTTTGCATTGAACATCTGAGTCCAAAAATGACAAGAGTTAGAAAAAATTGCTTTAATAGTGTTTCACGGTGCAAGCAGTCAATAAACCTAAATTTATTCACAAGAAAAATGACAAGAGTTAGAAAGAAACACGTGCTTTAACTGTGTTTTAGGTCATGAGCGGTCAATATACTTTATATATTTACATGCAAAATGACAAGAGTTAGAGAAAAAATCTGTCGTTTGCATTGAACAGCTGAGTCCAAAAACGATAAGAGTTAGAAAAAATTGCTTGAATAGTGTTTCACGGTGCAAGCAGTCAAAAAACCTTAATTTATTTACAAGAATAATGACAAGAGTTAGACAGAAACACGTGCTTTAAGTGTGTTTAGGTCACGAGCGGTCAATATACTTTATTTACATGCAAAATGACAAGAGTTAGAGAAAAACCTGTCGTTTGCATTGAACATCTGAGTCCAAAAATGACAAGAGTTAGAAAAAATTGCTTTAATAGTGTTTCACGAGGCCAGCAGTCAATTTACTTCATTTTTTCAAATGCAAAATGACAAGAGCTAGCAAAACACAAACTTTAATTGTGTTTCACGAGGCCAGCAGTAAATATACGTCATTTATTCGAATGGAAAAATGACAAGAGTTAGAAGAAACATATCGTTTAATTGTATTTCACGAGGCCAGCAGTTAATTTACTCAATTTATTCAAATGCAAAATGACAAGAGCTAGAAAAACACATGCTTTAATTGTGTATCACGAGGCCAGCAGTAAATATACTTCATTTATACGCCTGCACAATGAAAAAAGATATTAAAAGCAATTGTTTAATTGTGTTACACGGTGCCAGCAGTCAATAAAACTTAATTTTTTCATATGCAAAATAACAAGAGTTTAGAAGAAACGTATCGTTTAATTGTGTTTTATGTCGCGAGCAGTAAATTTACTTCATTTATTTACATGCAAAATGACAAGAGCTAGAAAAAGCAAATGCCGGTACGCGGTGACCCCAGCTTTATTTGATTATGTTTGCATGTTGTTATGTATTGTGTAATGCTGTTTTTTTGTATCGTGCAGTGCGGTTTTGGCCATGGATCACTTGCAATAAATATAGGACCACATGCTAGTGTATAATGAGAGAGCAATACTGCAATAGTTTCAATGATATACAATATAATTGAAGATCGCGGTGGTGTAATGGATTTGTTGTCCGCCTAGCGATCGGGAGTTCGTGGGTTCGATCCCTACTCGGGGAGCGTTCTCATTATCTCCTCGATAGATACAAAGTTCTGTTTCTTCCCGATGTAGGTGTCCTGGCAATATCAAATAATATAGGTAAATACAACTCCTTGCATCCTCCTAGAATTATCCTCATGTGATTATCCTCCTTGCATCCTCCTACTGTGACTATCCTCGTTGCATCCTCCTACTGTAACTATCCTCCTTTCATCCTCCTGTGATTATCCTCCTTGCATCCTCCTCCTGTGATTATCCTCTTCCTGTGATTATCCTCATTGCATTCTCATCCTGTGATTATCCTCCTTGCATCCCCCTCTTGTGATTATCCTCCTTGCATTCCCCTCCTGTGATTATCCTCCTTGCATTCCCCTCCTGAGATTATCCTCCTTGCATTCCCCTCCTGTGATTATCCTCCTTGCATCCTCCTCCTGAGATTATCCTCCTTGCATCCCCTCTTGTGATTATCCTCCTTGCATTCCCCTCCTGTGATTATCCTCCTTGCATCCTCCTCCTGAGATTATCCTCCTTGCATCCTCCTGTGATTATTCTCCTTGCATTTTATTTCACCCATTTAGCAGTTGAAACTGAATGTGTAAATCAACAAGTAACAGTGAATCCAAACACAAAACTATAAACTTCATTGTAAACACAGCAAAAATACCTCCGTTTCTCCTTTTTCCGCAGGAAAACAATATCTCTAGCATTGTCTTGTTGCCATCTATTCAGCTGTTGTAACAGATCAAACACACAATACATGTATGATAGCAATATGATGATTACAACAGACTTGCATTTACATAACAGCAGCCACAATTACCTTAGGCTGGTTGTAATGAAGTACAAATCGGCTTATTGATCACTTCCACAGTCACTGAAATTCAATCTGAACACACACAGAAGTGTTGTTTTCAATGCCGAGTATGGTACATCATTTTAACAACTTCGTTATTATTAAAAGAAACATTGTAAATGTCTACTGTACAATGTTTTATACAAAATATACATGCTTTAGGCCTTAGGGCTATGGGGATTTTTTTATTTTTTTTCCATTGACATATTGGAAAACCACATTTGCTCCAAGGGCGGGGCTAATTCTTACCCCTGGAGCATCATTGGAACTTGGTAGAGGTCCAATAGATAATGTTGATTTCAGTCAGTAACAAAATCCTACACTTACAAAGCCTTCAAGATTTGTTTCATCGTCTATGCTTGTCTGTTTCGTTTTCTCTGCGTTTCGCATGTGGTTCCGAATCGTGGTACGATTTGGAAAAAACCTCTTGCTTGTTGGTGCTGGTGTAACATTTTCTGTTTCCATAACATGACTTCGGAGGCGGCGCTCCATTTCGTCTGTGTCTGACACCCCTTCGTCGACCAATTCATTTATCTTATGAACAAGTCCCCGGTCAATATTTTGACTCAGGCCTGAAGACTGAATATTAAATACAAACAGATAAATATAAAAACACAACATGACAAAATATAAGTTGCCAACCTTAGACTCTAAGTGTATAGTGCAAGTAGGGTGGGGCAAAATTTGATGTTAGGGACATTTGAACAATAATGGTAAAGGTCCACCAGACGGTGTTTCATGCCAACTAGGCATGCTCTAGGCCTTGCGGTTTCGGGACACATAGCATTTAACAGTTGGTATTCAGTATATATGGTTATTCAAAAATTGTATCGGATTACAGATAAGTCCTGGTTCAATGAAATGGGACCTATGTTTTTTAAATGGACTGGAACCATTTTCAAACTTAACCAATATATAATTAATAATTCAACTTTAATCATTAAACAAACATTTTCACTTGGAAATCTTTTTTTTTTCATTGTTTAATGTGTTTACAAGGCATATAGTGATGAAGGACAATGCACGAAGCACAACAGATAAAGATCTCAATCACATAAGCTCACCATGAGCATTTAAGTGTACAGGTAAGGTTAAAGGTGCAATAAACAAAAATATATATCAACTTACTGAATGCCATTTGCAAGCCTGACACAAATTTGTTAACACACAAGAAACTTTACATTTATATTTAAGTAGCGTATCAAACAAAAGCACAGGGGTTCTTAGGGAGTTCTAGTTCATTAAAATTTGGGCCATACAAAGTTGGTTTAATTAATGTTTTGCCTTCTTATGAGTACTGCCAATCTATATTGTAGTATGCGATATTCCTTACTTATACACAAGTTGGGCAATGATTTTCTTTCACAATAACAAAACACTAGTTATTCAATAATAAGAACTAATGTCAATTTCAGATGTTTTGAAATATACTTGATGGACAGGAATATTACCAGTAATACAGATTTTGATCACAATGCTTACAATGCCTGTTTCGTGATACTTGTGCTCTTCCAGGTCTGGTAGACACATGTAGTAGCAGCATGTATACACTCCTGTTGCAGCAAGGTCAAACAGGGATGCTGCCAGTTCTGCCTTAGTGTTATCCTGTATGGGCTAATATTTACACGAAAACTTTTCTTACACTTTTTTGTTTCATTTGGAATAATACATTGAGGTAAATCATTTATGCTATTAATTCTTTTGAACTTTTATAATTCCATACATTATTCATTTTAATAATGACAATTCCACATATACAGGAATAACTTAAATGTACCTGGAGTAAAACATAACTTTTAAGCCTTTTTATGGCTTGGTAAACATACTTTGAATGCATATTTGTAACAGTTATATTAAAACCACAACTACCAATAATTTATGTTTCCCTACAAATGCATTTACTATGTAATGTAGATTTGATTGCATCAATGGGTCTTCCATTTGTTAAGTGATGTCAATTTAGAATTGAATTTAAATTAAATAAAAAAGATTTTAATTGTTTGCAATAGGGATTTGCATACTTAGAAAAGTATTTTGCCAATTTAGACAACAAAGTTTTGATAATAAGTTTCACTTTACAGAATGTCTTCCAATCAGGCAAGTTTATTTTGTTTAAATTTTCAAGGTATAACAAATTAGTGTTGGCAGCGCAAAATCTCTTGCACACCAGTAAAAAAACATTTGCCTCAGTAGTAGGTTCAGGGACATACATAAACAAACTGATATGATAATTATTCTTCTATTAGCTGAAGAAGTATCCACAATTATCATACGTTTGCATTCAATATTGAGTTAGTGTTGTTTGTTCCATATGTAACACTGCCGAAAATGAACAGACATTAAAACATACCTACAAGAGATGTGTTTGTCATAAACACAATGCCCCCTACTGCGCACCTTTGAATTTTATAAAAAAAAATTACCTTTGACCTTGAAAGATGACCTTAACCTTTCACCACTCAAAATGTGCAGTACCATGGGATACACATGCATGCCAAATATCAAGTTGCTATGATCAATATTGCAAAAAAAATCCACATTTTGAAACCTAAACGCAAAGTGTGACGGAATTTCAGAAGGACAGACAGAGAGTGCTATCACTATGCTCACCTTGGGTGCCCAAAAAAGCCATGTAAAATTTACAAATGCGCAATTAACAAATGTGAGTGTTCCAAACAGATACACACATGACTGGCAGGAAGCAAAACTCCTTCTTTAATCAGCACCTTTGCTGGGCATCCCAATTTTTTCGTTTGCTGAGCACGAACACGGCCACCTTTGCTATATCCATGTTCCTTAAATCATGAAAAAAGATGGTAAGGATGGCCATATATCGCTCACATGACCTGCGTTTTTTTTACAGGATGGAACTTCTATGAAATCAACAGAAGTCAATCCAACATTTTATCAACAAAATAGCTTTAAGTGTGATATTGAACCAACAGCGATGTACGGCATTTTAATTATTAGCATTTAAAAGGACTTTTGAACATGTGTAAGATTTTTTTCATTCTTTGGGCCCTTTGTTGGTAAAGGTAAACTAGATGATGCTTCATGCCTTCATGCCAAATAACAATGGTCAAGCCATTCTCATTTCGGAGAAAAATATGTGGGTTTTTTTAAGTTTCAACACTATACAAATGATAATAATTTAAAAGAATCTTGGTAGAGGTCAACTTGACTATCTTCCATAACAAATATCTATGTTTAAGGTTTCAGAGATTTTTTTACGTTTTTACAATTTACATATATGGGAAACACATTGGCCCAAAGGTCTGGACTATGGAAATAATTGTAACAATCTTGGTAGAGGAACACTAGACAATGATTAACCGGTATGCCAAATATACGAATATTTATGCTCTAGACCTTGTGGTTAAAGAACAGAAAAATTTCTAAGTATTACCATATATAAACGGAAGGACGGATGGACAGAGGGACAATGCCAAAACACTATCAATCTGCCTTCACAGGGGGGATAATAAAAAAAGGTGCTTCATGAAAATCTAAATATATTTGCACAACTTTGCTTCAGCTTATGTCGATAGTACAATACCTTTGGAGTTCTTGAGTTATTGTTTGGTCGGTAATTTTTGCCATGATGACAAAAATACACCTTTAATCCAAGGCTGATAAACGGTTTCCCATTCAGCCACTGGACCCTTTTGTTGTTGACAATATTTGAGCCTGATGCAATAACAAACAAGACCATATAAATAAATTTATTATGTTTCTACTATTACCATATGTTTGCTACATAACAAGCTATTACATGTACCTACTTAATGAAAAGGTTTGTTTATGTATATAACTGATGTTCTAGTTAAGAGTAGCGGTGTCACGTTTACAGATTTTTCTAAACGTTTAAACGAAATGAAATAAACGAAACGTTACCGTTTAAACGGTATTCCTATGTCCGTTTTAAAATCATCACGCATCAGTGCCATGACTTCTTCAAACTGAAAGTAGTACTTATTTCCGGAAATTATATTTAGTGCATATCCCATTCGCACATGATGTCATACTAAAACCAACTGTTCTCATCGTTGTCTAACCAATGGGTTACAATTTGTCTACTTACATGCCGTAATATTTTGACACGAATGTGAATTATTAATCAACATTCTTTAAACAAGAGTAAACCAGTTTTAAATTTTGTAACGTTTTACTTATAACACGATGTATATCAAAAGATACTAAAATTTTAGTAAAATGTTCCTATACGGAGATTGTTCGCCATATCTCGAGAAATGAATGGCGATGAATAAACGTTGTGAATATTTCCTCGGGCCGACGCGCGTTGAATGTTCAAGAGGATTCGGGGCATTCTCATGCAACAAAAGCCGGGAATTTCATGATGATGCGCATTAAATATTCAAGAGGTCTAGTCCGTACATGGTGTATTGTTATGCTTATGGTATTGTGAATAAGGGCCATCTGGCGCACAGGATACAAATAGTTTTTAATATGAGTCTTTTTCAGCAGCGAGGGCCCTCTCTACACTTTGGGGGATTGGGGCCGGGGCCTTTAGAGGGGGGAATTTTGCGTCGTTTTGGGCAAAAATGGGAATTTTAGATCTTTTCACCAACCATTTAGCACTTAAAATTGCGATATTTTAATATGATTTATATAAATAAACAACTAATCAAAGGTTAGTAGCACCATACCAGCAGGCAACATAGGTATAACATTAAAAAAAAATGGAGGGGGGATTTATAGGTGAAATAGGGGAAAATTATACTTTTTTCATTGGGGAAGCCACCGATATTCGGCAGTAAAACATGCCAAACGACGTCCCTGGCAGCTGTTATAAAGCTTGGAAACGTCACAACGTTATGAACTTAAACGAATTTTATTGATATTGACTGGCGTTTAAAGGTTAACTGTTTTTGTAAAGGTTTTTGAGCAAACCACGAAACGAGGCCGTTCAAACGTTTAAACACGACACCCTTAGTTAATAGTAGTAATGTTTTGATTCGAGAGCGTTTATATAAGCCTTAGGCTTTCGATGCAATCGAGCTAAAAATAAATAGGTTTAAACTAATGTTTTGATTAAATAAATAAGTGGCGATAACAAAAAAAGTAAACGATAAATATGTTTCTTCTAAATCTTGTCATTTTTAATATGAATATATAAAGCATATTCAATGACCTAAAATACAAATAAAGCATGTGTTTTTTCTTACTCTTGTCATTTTGCATGCGAATAAATGAAGTATATTGTCTTTCCCCGGACCCAACCTGCCCCCCCCCCCCCTTTATCCCAGGGGTTCCAGATTATTAAATGTACACAAATTGGGAATGGTTTGACTTTTCAACAAGGAATATTGACGAAAATACACAGTTTGAAAAAATAACCTGTGTTAATGTATTATATAAACACAAGGTATAAAACGCACTATGTGCTTATCGACGAAAGATTGAGGAACACTGGACAAGACCGTTTTTATCGAGCACAATCGAGTTGCCATGCCTGTTTATAATCCTTATACGAGATTTTTAACTGCGTATTTTTGTCATTATTTGTTGTTGAAAAGTCAAACCAAACACAATAGGTGTACATTTATCAATCTGGAAACCAAGGGGTAAGCTGGGGTGGGGGTAGGGTCCTGTGGAAGGTTGGGTGGGGAAATTAATTATACTGCTGCTTTATCAGTGAATTATGCAATATTCTATCTTAATGTCCGCAGTATTTTGATAAATTATTAATATTAATAGGATTTCGGTATATCAACACACCGATTTAAACACACTTAACGCTCATGGTTATACTAACCCTAGTCATTTTTCATATTAATAATGTATTTTGACTGCTGGTGACCTACCGGTACTTCTTTTGCCAACAGCATACCTCGTATTTGTTTGTATTTCGTGGTCACGAAGGCTTTTTATGCATTTTTCAAGTGACCCAAAAAACACGGCCATTTTGTAGTGGAACAGTTTTCGGTAACTCGCAAGACAGAGAACGATTTGTGGTACACACATAACTCTTGTCATCTACCGTTCTAACTCTTTACAAATAGAGTCTACGAATTTTCTCTGCATTACTAGCATTTCTTTACGGCACCAATTAAGACACCAATCTAGACTTACAATCTAACCCGTGATAAAGGAAAGTGACCTAAAACCGTTTATGATAAGCATTGCAAACATCTAAGACGAAAGTGAACGCATTACGTTAAATGCATTTGAAAGTCATCTGCGAGGACAGATGTCTTCGTTGTGTGCCGTCTTAGGTATGTACTTGCACGTTTTGTCATGTTGTTTTTAATTTGACGACCATATGTAACAGGTACAATGATTATTGCTGCCCTTCATATGGTTATAATTTAAAAACAATATTCAGCCATATTATTAAAGTCTCTATAACGCTCAAAATCAACGAAAATTCGTAAAGTATTTCGTAAAATAAAGTTTACACCTAAACAATCAGTGTTCCTTATAGCAATAGTCACAATTTCAACGCTAGATGTGGTATGATTACATGGATTTTTATAGATACAAAATGCTCGTTTTTATTTATTTGTGACCACAATAAATTCCATGCTAATTTCCAGTGAATATATCTATTGATACGACACACGAACACTAAAATGGTACCATGTTAAAACCATAATAAAAACGAGCATTTTGTATCCACAAACATCTTTTTTACCAGACCACATCTGGTGTTGAATTTCGGCAATTGCCATAAGGAACAATGATTGTTAATTGTTTAGCTTTATTTTACGAACAACTGTACGAAATTTTCGTTGATTTTGAGTAGTAATGTTACTTTAAAGCATGGTGCTTGTGAATGTTGATGGCGATGTTTACAAAAAGGCGTGATTGATGTATTTAATTATATGAGTAGCGTAATAAGAAAACTGTGCATATTGCATGTGCGTAAAGTTTTGTCCCAGATTAGCCTGTGCAGTCCGCACAGGCTAATCGGGGACGACACTTTATGCCATAATTGGATTTTTGCTAAGCAAAGACTTCATTTAAACGAAAAATGTCATAAAAGCGGAATGTGTAATCGCTGATATTTACATTGGTGTGGTCCGGTAACATAAATATTCAATGGCAATCTGCTCAAATTAATCATTCAAATTTAAGATAAGCAAATCATGGTGTAAAATGTCAACACATTAGGCCATATTAAACCAAATTTAATAAGTTTATAACCCGATTAATACCAAACAAAATGTTTGTAATAATTTTGCTTGCCATGTACATGGAGGACTACTACAAATACGATATTTATGTACATTGACAAATAAGATGTCGGTACACTAATGATACCTACCCGGACGGCTTCCAATCTCTCCTGCTTATAGCTCTAATCCACGCGGTTTTCGTAGCATGATTACTTGGCAATTTGTGCAGCGTTACAGGCTTGCCATAATTGCCAACTTTTCCCCAAATATTTTGACATTCAGACATACAACAATAGAATTTTCCCATTGTTTACTTTTTGCGCCGGTTACTTCTTACAGACTGGAAGTGAGCGATACCTACCCGAATGGGAGACTACTCTAATGCCTTTGTTTCGAAAATCCGGAATATCACTTTAAAATCGTAATGCTTTACTTAGAACTTCTGTGAACACATTGCCTTGATATACAACACAACAAACACCTGAATGATCGGAGAATTCATAAGGCTGAAGTACTTAAGTCGTACTGAATTATTTATGCCGCTGATCTAAAAGTAGGTAGCCCATCAAAGATACTATCTTTGCGGGAGTAGCAAGTACACATAGGTATTAAGCGTTTTATACACACACTCAGGGGCAATTTTCGAGTTATGTTTTTTAATGTATGATACCTAAGATTTTGTTTTCAGGGCTGCACATTGGCTGTCAATTATTTAAATGAGATGGCAATATTTATGTTCAAATGTTACAAAACTACACTGTAAGGCTATCCGAGTTCCTTTTCTCCCATGTTGTAAAGAATGAAGGCCTATTTAGGACCGTGAAAATGGTGCAAAAAGTCCAGAGATGGCTGGTCAATGTCGAACTAAAAGATAAAACTTGTACAGTCCTGTGCATGGCAATTCTCCTCTTTGATAAATCTACACCCGTGAGGTTTCTTGATGAAATATTGTATCGTATCTGAGATATAGTCCTAAAAATAACATCATACAAAAAACAGGGAAATAACTCTTATTTTAGACAGTGTACGTTTATGGTTCTCAGCATTGCTCTTCCATTCCTTGATATCTATACACCCTGGACAGTTGGTGACAGATGAACGGACGGACAACGACAAATGTATATCCCTCCGCCTTCGGCGGGGGATAATAATCCATCAACACCATATGTGACAAATAAAAACATTAGACTGTTAGTTGGTTATACTGTGTAACTCATTCGAAAAGAATACATAAAACAAAACATTCATTCACTCAGTCAATAATGATTTAACCTAAAACATGCTTTACAAAATTAACATTCTATCAACAAAAACATTTCATATCTAAGCTGAAAAGCATAAACATTTACAGATAATCCAACACACATTACGTAAACTATCTCATCAAAGGCACAAAGAATGTGTAAAATCCCATCAAAACAAAACAGACCGTTCAGACCTAAATGTAATACTTACATAATACATACTATGTGATTATTTGACAAACGCGAGTAAAACAATTTCATTTGCACAACAAAAATAAAAACTCGAGCTAGTAACAATAGCAAGATTAAATGTGTTACGCTTATAAGTGCACATGTGCTTTTTCCGAAATTATGGTCGACGAAAAGACAGACAATCTTACTAGCGTGCGGACTGACATACTGACAGAATCGTAAATATTTCTTGTACGTCATTGCGGGGGATATAACTACATACACTGAATAATAATGTGCTGTGAAAATGAGTCGCGTTCTGAGAAAACTGGGCATAATGCATGTGCGTAAATGTGCGTAAAGTGTCGTCCTAGATTAGCCTGTGCAGTTTGCACAGGCTAATCAGGGAAGACACTTTCCGCTTTTATGACATTTTTCATTTTAATGAAGTCACTTCTTAGCACAAATCCAATTTAGGCGGAAAGTGTCATGATTAGCCTGTGCGGACTACACAGGCTAATGGGACGACACTTTACGCACATGCAGTATGCCCAGTTTTCTCAGAACGCGACTCATTTATGTATACGAATCACACGTACATTATAGAAATATTGTAACGTACTTACCTAAAATGACAAAACAACAAACAATTGTAAAATTAAATACACTATGCACATGAATTCTACATACATTTAGAAAACTGTGAAATTTGATTTACAAACAAAGTGTTTTTTGTTTAGGACAGGAAAAAATCATGATCTCGTCCATTCTCTTAATTTCTACGGGGTTCTTGCGGTCTCTGCAAACGCTGGGAAGCACTCCTTGTAAACCTGGAACTAAACACAAAATACGGGGGGTTTATATAAGTGTCTATTTAAATGATAGCGAGTACGTGTCTTGCTGGAATAGACTGATCCTCCTTCCAGTGATGAGGTTTGCATTTTTTTACAGCGTTTTGCGTTGAGAACCATTTGTATCGTCGCTGTATAGAGTTTTAATTCACATTTTAATTTAAACTTGTTGAAAATGTCAACTGGCGCTATTCTTAGTGATAAAATTAGCCTCTTCACATCAAAAGCCAATACTATTATACTATTGTTGTGTTATTCTTGTTGTATAGATTAGTGATAACTTGTTTTCGATCGGGTCCATGCGACTCAAACCAAGACGGTAATACTCGCTATGCCTGTGAGTAAGATCAGTACCAGGCCCAACAAATTGCAGTCCAAATACTCGGCAAAAATATTCGTTGAAATCCATCGCTAGATTTTGAATTCTTTACCCAATTACTGCGCATCAATGAGAAAATAGAACGAGTATAAAACGTTGCGAACGTAACATACATTAAAATAGTACTTAAAAGTATAACAAGTACACACAAACGAACAGTTGTTTGTTGGGGAAACTTTGCCATTAAGGTAAAACAAAATATTTTACTGTAATACCTCGAAGAAAACATGTATTGTATGACCATGCTTACAATAATTTGTGTTGCTTCGGGTCCCGGGTTCGACATTGTTTTATGCCCATGTCGACCATTTGCGTTGTGTTATTCCATATGTATTCATAGTTGTTTTTGCAGTTTTGATACCCACTTAATGGTATTATTCAGGAATTCATAACACATGCCTTTAATACAATAATATTAAAATGCAATAAACATTACCTCGTCTACACTACCAATGAATGAGGGCATGTTACTTCCCGCCCCGATTATTAGCCCACTCCTTCTCAGCAAAATACCTCCTGAAAAATTGATAAATAGTACTTATATAAATACATTTTGTGGTTATAAGTTGTTTAATAATGGCATTCATATTTTACCCTATGTCAACTCTTCATAAACGCGTTCCAGAATAACTCAACGTTTCTGTTTTGAATTGGCCCATTGGATAAAAAAGCCTTGATATTCATATAAACAATATTAAATACTGAGATTAAGTCCATGGGGAAAAAACGGAGAAGGGCTCAAGTCAATTACACAAGGCGTGTAACTTGTGAATGTAGAACTTCAGTGTATTTATTTATGTATACAATATTGTACACCTTAAATGTTCCTACATTTATGATGTTAAATGGTTACCATTATAAGACAAGACACTATACCTTTAAAGTCGTTGCTTAATACTATAAATTGTCGTATTTTTCTAATTTTTGTTCTCGTACCATACTGCATCCGTAAACCTAAGAAATAATTAAGGCTTAATCATCACGAGGAGACCGCTCGGAGCTTATCGGACGTTTACCTTGAAGTGGTCGTTGTTGTTTCTTTCCGTTCACAACACCCGTGAGACGGGAACCATCGTAGATGTAGACGATTTCATTGACAGCGTTCTGAATATGTTAAATAGTTTTTTGTACAACATAGAATGTGCGTTTGATGAAATTCTTTCCAAACACCATGGAAACTAAGCTGATTATTTACGAATTGCAAAAACATAATGTTTCTTTGCTTTTGTCGACTTAAGGTAACGATTAAAATGTTTAAAGGTTTTGAATATGCAAACTAATGTGGAACTGTATTACAAATAAACACATTAAACCGACATTTACGCCACCAAGTCAACCGATACCCCGCAAATGTTCAACTAAAACTATTAGAGTTCGAAATGGCGTTTTGGATAAGGTGCCCGCCTAGCAACCGCGAAGTCATTTAAACTATTGTTACAGTAGGAGCGTTATTTAGATCTCCTCAAAAGACACCAAGTACGTTTATACGCCGGAAACGGGCTTGATAGTCTTCCAATAAGCCTTAGGTTTTCAATGCAATCGAGCTTAAATAATTAAGTCTACTCTAAATAAATCATGTAATGCAAGGCGTATCTTGATTAAAAAAAACAGCAACATATGACACTGTTTTTATTTTTGTTGTTTAGTGTGTGTGTCTGACATGATGAAGATGAGCGCATACAATCTAAAATAAATGTACAATCAATTTTGATAGACAATATGTTGGCGGGAAGACGAATAACACTTTAAGGTTACAATATACTAAATCTTTTTGGAGTGCTATTTAATACTCTTTAAAAACCTGAACATCATTTATAAGAAGACACAATTCTCTGTGTGGGCACTTGCCATGACTTTATTTTAGAATGTTTCTTTGTGCATGTGGTAGGGAAAACATTGATGTTTAACAGAAATTCACTCATTTGCTTGAAGGTTAAAGACTACATGATACTTTGACAGATGGCGGGAAACCCTCATCCACTGGTACAAACCCGGTAAATTGATGGCTGAAAAACATCACCGCTGATTCGCATCAAGTTCTCTCTTGCAAAACGCATGACCCCCTTTTTTATTGTCTAAATCATTGCAGCTTGAAATGCTCTTTAAGAAAAGGTATGGTTATGGGGGTCTCTATGCGCAAAAGTTTGACTTTATTTGTTGTTGAAGTTATTGCTTTTACATTGAATTGTGTAGGAAATCTTTTGGTATATTGTAACCTTAATAATCTCTTACCACTGTGTAAGGAACAGATACATTCTGGTTCCCGAGCGTGGTGTCTGTGGAGAATACGGCCATGTTGCCACTGGCTCCCCGCTCCAACCGGATTGAGACGCTGGACCGCTGTTCACTGCTGTACACACAGTTGGTAACTAGGGCCTGAGTGTTGTTACCTGCAAGGTATAAATGTTCACACGTCCTTAAAAATACACTCGCTCAATATGTGTGTACGTCGTACTTTTATTTTAACTCCGCAATGAACGGCAACAATTTACGTGATTATTTAAATGTATTGAGACCGAGTGATAAATGTGATAAATAAACAAGGCGATATCGACAACAACAACACATATTTACTTCCCTTGAAATATTGTTCAATTTAGCGGTTATTTATTTTAATCGTTGTCTATAGCTATCAAATAAGGCTTGAACTTTCGAGCGGTACAAAACGAAATTGAAAACGATAATTCACCAATGTGGTGCATGTTTCAGTTGCTTTTAATCAGAGTGTTTTTGTACGTGTGTATTGTTATCTCATGTTGTTCGTATGTGTTATAACAAGTCTATGGTGTGCAATCAAATATACCTGTGAAGATGTGCCAATTTAACCCCAATTACATACAATTGGTGTATTGTGAATAAGTCATGCAATTATTGCATATTTTAATGCATAACCTTATTTAGCAAAATTAATTTAATTCGAAGAATTGAACGTTTTGTTTCTCCATTGGAACAGGAATTATTTTTCATTCATAACGCATAACGAATATATAGGAAAATAAAAGGTGTATTTATTACATTCAATAATTATAAGTCTCGTGTAATTAACATTTCATGGACTGCAAACATATTGAGTAATCATTTCGATGAATATGGCAGTATAATAAATAAATAAATTCCAAATCTTTAAGCAATACGATTCGCACAGTCTTGTAAGAAGCTTTCCTGCAAGCAATACTTTAATTATACTAAGAAACATAGCGGACATTTAAACTCCTCATCGAATTGCAATGATGCATAGGCATATCTGAAGCTACACTGCTTGGATGTGTCATCACACAAATTTTCACACGCCGCGGCTCAGTTGCTTAGCGAAATCCATCCTTATTCGACAGCTTTAATAGCCAAACGTTTTTGATCTCTTCTTACCTAAGGAAGATGGCGTCACAATTATCCTCATCACCAGTCCTTTGGAGAAATCGTCCATGGAGAAACGGTAAATGTTGATCATCCCGTTGCCGTAGAAACGTGCCGTTCCGCCTATGAAATCTACCAGCTCCGTCCCCGCGTATGCGTGGTTACCGGAAACATCTGTGGCGTCGACGGCAAACGTAAAGTTGGCGCTAGGGTCACATTCTGCAGTAAAAAAGCACGGCGATCCGCTTTCTCGACAATTCTTTGCTTTGTTATATGTGCCACTAATTAAGCGTATCAATTTACAAAGTAAATGAATGAGTGTGAATGCACCAACCTACCCGCCCCAGTGTCAGTGCGTTATTGTGAATGCAAATACATGTATTACTAAATTTTGTTCAAACTTTCTCCCCATTCTGAAGCCGCAGGACATGGGCACGACGCAAACCGTTGACCTCCTCGTTGATAGGCATGTCCGTAAAGCATGGCTTATTTATGTCAGTGTGAAACAAGTATTGCCATAGAAACGTGCCGTTCCGTCTATGAAATCTACCATTTACCAAAACTAGTTCAAGGTCTTTCTTTAGATTTCCTCCATAGACATCAAGTACTGGTTCTAGTTTCAGGAAACGGACTCGAGAGCATTTCAAATAAGCCGTAGGCTTTCTATATAATCGAGCTTTAATAAATAGGTTTAAACAAAACTAGTATTAAATGCAATCATTAAGAGCGTATGTTGTATCCTACCGATTGGAACACGTATGTGATCTGTAGCATGACAAAAGCAGTTGACCTCAAAGATGTCCAGTTATAATGACATCTTTATGTCTTTGCTATATGTGTAGTGAAAGAGCTCATGGACAAAAGGCATGCACTCACCACCCAAACCACCAGCAGGCGGTGATGTATCAACGATGTCACACATGCAGTTGGGCGCGTTAAAGAGTGTCCCGGGCGGACAGGGCATCTTGATGTCATCGTGTCCTACTCCGGGTGATTGCATGTAGTAGCGCCTATCGCTCGGAAACGGTCGCTTATCGCATGCTGTAAAATACCAATGTCCATGAAATATGCGATGGACTTAAAATACATACACGGTTTGCTATACCGAAATACATATGTATATATATGAATCGCCAGGTAACAGTCGACTCTTGCCTTATATTACATTTCTGTAACATATTTCTCTGTAACATATTTCTCCACAAAATATGTCGATTAAACTATGCATAAACATTAACACACATGCAGATTTTATTTTATTTTATCTTTAAAGTGATATTATGGGCATTGTTCACTGTTGAATTGAGCTGAAAAGAGTTAACAGGTAAAAAGAGTTAGTTAAAATGCGGTTACCGACCAATTATCTGCAACTCATCTTGCTACCGGTTGTTTATAAAAATATATTTTATATTCGATTTCTTACGTGACTCACCCAGTCCTGTAAGTGTATTGCATAACTGAACGTCATTGTGATATTTTAAGTTTAAGTTTCCAATATCTCCCTTGTCAAACTTACTTTTCGGGGATATAACAACATGGATGAAAATTTACCGGCTGGACTAAGAATATGACCATCGTCCGTATCGATACAAGACTGTGTACATGTCGGGTCCTTTACACAACCACTTCCAGGTTTGTAACGGTGTCCGATGGGACAGCACGCAAGCACACTCCTTCCACCAGCGCAAAGAATGTACGCGGCGCAGTTGTCATCTACTTCATACGAGATTATTGGCATGGTCTTACAGGGATCTGAAATAGTAGACAGTGGCATAAATGCTACACATAAATGCCATCAAATTGGGCAATACCACGTATATTTCCGCCTAGGTACCCGTCGCACGCCCGACGCATGCGAGCTTGATTGGTGGTAACATACAATACAGATGTACTTTCTTTTGAGCAATCCGGCTACGCCACCGATTTCCTCCAAGACAGCTAAATATTACTCTAAATGTGAATACCTTTCAGTATGATAGTAAATATATAATTACACCAATGACCTTTGCAGCTATAATTCACACAGTTTGTCTCAACTTTCATGAGTTTAAGGTAGAAGTGTTGGATATTGTCTGTGTCATCATATAATTTAGAAACAGGCTCTGATGAACGTCATTAAATGTCTAAGTTAACACACAACTATTATTATATCTATACCCCTTACAAGATACATCAATTGGTTTTTGAGATCTCGATATAACTACATTCTAATCCATTAGTATAGACCTTACGTCAATAAAATATTAAAATAAACTAATAACACGTATCGGCAAAATTACATGTTGCAAGTTGACTAAAGGTTATCATATTGTGAACGTTAAAATTCACGCCCATCGAAGTAATGAAGCACAACACAAGGTCAATAAGTGTATCATCACGCCGAATATTGGAAAAATTTCGGACCCGATTATTCCAATAATCACTAGTTACAACGTCAAGACGTTTGGTTAAGTTTTCGTACCATTTGGACAGTTCACGTCTTCCGGTCGCCTGCAAGTCGTCTTGTACTGATCCCAGAATAGTCCGTCGCGACACTTGCGAGTCAGGTAGGTGCGATTCCCTTTTGTATCTGCGATGATTTCGATGTACTTCTTGCAAACCTTCGGGTGACTTGTGAAGCCGTGCCCTTCGTCGATCATGCAGTCAGGGCAGTCGAAACCTGAAATTACATAAAAACTATATTTTAAATAGGCTTATATTAATCGTTCGATTATCCTCCACGTCATCAATCTGTTTCCAGCAATGTAATAAACAATGTTGGGAGTTTGCATTTTGTAAATATTTAAACTGACACACTGCTGTACTGAAAGTGACATCACGGTGAGGCTATTCATATTAGCATATATCATAATTATGACTAATTAACAGTGCACTTAATCATTGTGGAGTCATCTGAGGGAGAAATGGCAGATTAACAGAATTCTTTTTAAGGTGCAAGCTATCCTTAACAATTATGTTTACTACAACACTTAAGAGATCTAATCGTCTCCATATACATAATTGTCACCAGTTCAATGATCTCATTTAAGGAATTGAAACCAGTATTCGAACGATCGGCTCATCTTGGTATTGTTGAAAATATAAAACATGGGAACATTATTGCTAAATTACGCACATTATTCATTGAAATGGGTAACACCAGCCATTGTTAGAGATCAATGTAAATGTGTTTATGCAACCTAAATGATATCGAGAATGAATAACACTTTGTTCTTAAATGCGCTTTCAATGCCGATGTAAGGAATACATGAACATTATTTCCAAAGTATTATAGATCTCGCCCAAATATTTTTAAGTTCATTGAACTACTTTATAGTTTAAAGAAAACAGTGTTGAGAAAACTAGCCAGTTTTTGTTTAAAATGCTTTGAAATGCGATCATTACGCAACGTTTTTACATTATGTGGTATCTAAGTATTAACCTTTTTCATGTGACATTCTCACTGAAACATGTTGTATTTCATTCCTTATTAAATCGACCTTTCTTCGAAAGTATGCATGTTTTGTATTTTATAGAAACGCATGCTGTTGTTGCATATGTATGTTTATGACGATGAGCTGTATATATGCTTAAGTCAAAATAAACTATTCTGTTCATATAAAGTGGCCGTTTATAAACCCAACCAGAGAAGACAGAGGGACAAGAAATAATAAAAAATACATATAGTAATCGTCATAAAGTAATGCGTTTGATAATTATGAGTGTATTTAATTTGCTTAAGGGTTACCTGCTCCGAGTCCATCAGTTTCTGGTGTGGTACCAGATGTTGCAGGTCTTATAGTAGTGGTTCCCGGCGCAGCGGTTGTTGGGCCTAAATAAAGAAACATCAGAAAACCTGCGCGATATGGAAACATTCCTAAATAAATAATCACATTTCAAAAGACTAAAGTGAGAAAAAGGTGACCAACCAATATCAAAGCCCCGTCAAATGCGTACATTTACAACGATGTATAAATAGACGAATGTTTTAAATAAAAAGAAAAATTATACATGAACAGGTAATTGCGTCAGATACATTATTATGTAAAAAAATAAAAATACTTATATGAGAAAAATAATTGTCAAATAAATACTTACATAAGTTGAACATATTTGTTTCCGACGAGAACTGGGTTAACTGACTATGGTAATTTACCAAATTTAAATAAAGTCATAAAAAAAATGTTTGCTTACAGACGTTTAAAAAAAGAAATGCAACGAACCGTTCGCAAAGTACCCATGCGCCATGATGTAGTCACGTGATGCCTCCCAGTATTCCATTTCATCATATATGGCAGAACCGTAGAGACTTCCGTTTCCGGGTATGACGCCATTTCCGGTCCCGATGAAAAAATTGTTGACTGCCGACGCATTGTACGATTGTGGAAGCGTTTTATCTTAGAATAAAAATGGTTGCAAGCGACATTATATGCTGCGTTCATATTCGAACCCAAATCAAAGCAACAGATGAGTGAACGATTGTAAGTAGCGAGAATAGAAAGGAGTAAACAACAACAAAGTTTAAGGAAACAACGTCAACATTTCTCTCTATCAGAAAGGACTATGATATTTAAATATTTTCTTACAATTTCAGCAAATATACAACGTGTACAGATGTATTATTATGTATATGTATATTAACTTCTGTTTATGTATTGGTATACAAGATAGATTTGCATGCGAATTTATAACACAATACACGTGATTGCATCTTAATTTCGTCAAGGAAACACTTAAATATGAATAATTTTCTTCGCGTCAACATATTGTGAACACATTTTATTCCAGCATGGCTGTTAATGATATGTTTATTCTGTCTTAATGACTTTTTACAGATAAAAGATCAACAGCCGTTTCTTATGATATCGTGTTAAAAATAATTTATAAAGCTTTAAAATTAAACAATAGACTGTTTGACAGATATAAGGATATATTATTTCCGACCAAAACGCGTTTGGGCATAGACTATTTTTCACATCAGATATACACTAATAAAACTAAATAACACAAATACACACAAATACCGTAATTACTCTAAGTTTTCGGACAATCCCCTTTTTAGCCAAAATAATTATTTTTCGTGACTATATTTTCGGACATACAGGTTTTCGTCCATAAATAATGACTCCATTTTTTGGACAATATATTTTACAGCGCTATTTTACTAGATTTATGACCTGCTTTCGCTTATCTGGGACCCTTTGAGCATGGAGTTTTACAACCGGATTAAGGTCATAAAACCTGGCATAAAATGCCCTGAGAGCGATGGACCATTTCAATTGCGTTATTGGGTAGATAACCATTTATACCGGTAACAATGGTTTCACACAACAGCCGTGGGAATGATATCGCACTCAGGAAGTAGTATCATAATGGTCGTTTTTAATAACGTTTTAATACCATTTCAGGAAAGATATTACAAATAAGTGAAGTTGCATTTGTATTTAAAGCAGAGAAAGGAGAGTTCAACACCAAAAATTATTGCACATTTATTTTTTGGTTATATTTCAATGTAACTATTGCCAAACACAATTAACATACATGTCTCTAAATTTTCGGACACTCGTACTTTTTAAATATTTTTCGTATCGTACACGAATCAAAATATTTATGTTTCAGTGTCCGAAAACTTAGAGTAATTACGGTATGTGAAATGCAACTAATTTCTGTTTGAAATCAAATTGTATATGTAGAACAAATACAGCCACTAAAAGAAAATATGGACCTTTAAGATGTATTTGTGGTAAGGCTGCTAACGATCAAATAATGATACCGACTTGCATTCCGTACCTATTCCGGCCACTTCGGACCTTATCAGGACTCCATCGATGAAGAGCTGTAGTCCGAACATTTCCGTCCAGTTGATCTCGAAGTAAAACCACTTGTTGACTTGTACCGGTGACAATATAATTTCCCAGAGCATCGTTGTGGTTTCCGCCGATATTCGAAACATTCCGTTGACTACAGATAGTGTGATTCCATTCACTGCAGATGATAGGTATACCATACCGTTGTCGATTTTTCCAAAACTGAAAAATGAATGCATGTACACGTGGCAGTTGACTAATGAATCTGATATATGTGTGAGATCTTTTCTTTATGAAGAATAACAATCAGTAGTAAAAATTTAACTAATATAAGTCTTTCATTATTCTAATTGACTACGATCACCTGAGTAATATAATAATCGGATGTTACAGACTTAGGTAGCAATTATTTGATAAGTTCGTTAAGGCGTTTAAGTTTATGTAAACTTTGTATAGATTTATGAACGAGGCATTACCAAATTCATGAACTTATCTTGTGCGTGTGTGTATGTAGTAAAGATGCAATTTTACAAATTCTGTTCGATATTGGCTGGCAAAACGAAAAACAAAGAAATGCATATAGTGTGCACACATGTTGACCATTCTACAGGAGGCAAAGGAAAATGTAAATAGATATGAATTGTTCAATCAGAACAGAAACGCCAGAAAAGTATTCTCCACTTGTTTGATTTACAAAGAATTTTGAAGTTGGTGGGATTGAAAAAAAAATGGATAACATTATTTATCCAAAAAGCAAGAAAATAGAGATCTTCTGCAACATCCTTAAACATCCTACAATTAGTTCAGTACCAAAGAATATCTATCATACTATATGCCTGCGAAATTAAAATCAAAAACGACCAGGACTGTGTATCCTCATTAAAGTGTGAAAAAACACATGTGCACATGGAATTGTTATACATGTCTAAGAGCACACAGACAAGGTTTCTAAAACCGATGGTACCAGTCTCTCTTTTGAACATAATATTATGTAGCGTGTTTCTGATTTTTTTAACCACAAGTCAATAGGAAAAGTGTTTTTTCTTTTGTCAATCGAGAGACACCTTAATTGTGATGTAAAAACACATGTTAGAATTTGTAACACCTTTCTATACATATGTCTAAAAAAAAAATGTTTTTTTTTTCAAAATCTTTAGGTATGTTCCAGAACAAAATGCCCAAAACTTCTTGCCAAATGTGTAACTTGTATTGTTCAGTCCATTTCGTCTAAACAATAACAATATATTATATTTTAAAGGGAAATGTCATAAATGGTGTAATATGGCGAGTCAAGTTTTGAAGAAAGGACGGTAAATTTACATGAAGCAAGATCAGTCTGAAGACAAGTAATTCTGAAAAAAGTGAACTGTTTTAAGGTCCTAACATGAGCTGACATTGACCATAACAATCTCAGACCCATTATGCATGTGTTTCAAACAAATATTAAGTTTACTACTTGCATGGTAGAACATTTTGTTGTTAAATTAATTATAATAAAAAGTTTTTCAAAATTCAATTTGGCTTTGACCATTATTTATTCAAACTTTCCACATAAGGTTAACCACTTTCTGCTATTAAACATTAGAATACAATGTTGTTAATATGATGGTATACAACTTAGCTTGTTTTTTTAGCAACCTTACTCCGTTAAAAAGCCTTTTATGTGCACTTTGCAGCTCTAATATTTGACTGAGATATCCAATACCTGATCCACAGTCTGAGTAGCACCCCGTGGTGACAGAAATCCAGGTTTCCTAGGCAACCGTCGTCAACGTGCGTAAACTCCGCCCACTGTCCAGTTCCGTCCAATCGCAGTGCGTTGTTCACTATGCCGGGAACCAGTTTAGCGCCACCATGTGTTTCGATGTATTCGAAATCAAAGAGATAGTTTCTGGGTTTCCCTGCACAAATGCACACCGTTAATTACGTCATTAACCCATTTATGCCTAGCGTCTAGAAAAAGGCCTTGGCAAACAGCGTAGACCCAGATGAGACGCCGCACGATGCGGCGTCTTATCAGGTTCTGCGCTGTTTGCTTAAAGGAATTTCTGTAAGATATACTCTAAATATAGAAATTAACATACTAGATATCCCTAAATTTGGAAATAAACTGATCCAATTTAAAAGGATGGGAGAGTCCACTAGGGATAAATGGGTTAAACAATATTGTCATGTGGATCCCCACAACATTTGAATACGTCTAACACGTAGATACGACGTTAATAAACATAATAACTCAAATGCGTAACGGATATGAATCTCAATAACTTACATAACCCTAAAAACCTAAACCCTCAACCGTCAGGTATGACATAAAGAACGGCTGGCTCGCATTTAGCAAAGTAAGTTAAAACTTCAATAAATGTTGCTGAAAACAAACTAGGAAATATAAAATATATAGTTAAATCGCTAAAATTTACTATAAAATGAGTACCGGTACATGTTTTAGGGTATAAATAGTTTACATCTAAACCTGTTCTCATTTACCAATCTCGTAAAGAGTCGCATGTGGTGTGTCGTTCTGGGAAAACGGGGCTTGAGGATTGTGCGTTAAGTGTCGTCATAGATTAGCCTGTGCAGAAGCTAATCAGTTACGGAACTTTCCGCTTTGATTGAATTTTTCCTTGAAAGAAAGTCTCTTCTAACGAAATTCCAGTGTAGAAAGAAAGTGTTTTCCAGATTAGCCTGCGCGGACTGCACAGGCTAATCTGGAAAGATACTTTACGCACACGCATTAAGGCTCGTTTTCTAGTGAAGTTGTGCATTTTTTTTCAAGTTATACACCAAACATTTGCAAATATGTTTCAAAAAAAGACAAAGCTAGCAATGCGCCCGTATGTTACAAAAGCCCCCACATTCGGCTTTTGAATGAATAATACACTTTTGTTACTTTGCATTTTAACACGCTGGTTATGTTTGCATAGTTTCAACAGTCTTTCAGCAATACATTTTTATTTACGTGCGATGGGTATTTAAAACCGAACTAATGTTTTGCTTCAAATAGGGCCTTTACTTCGTTGAGGTACCCAAACTATTGTCATGCGCAATTTCTCAGGCTGGTTAATGGGTTTGTAAATGGTTACGTTTAACTCTCAAGGGTGACACATGAATTTGTTAATAAAAAAGGAGCTATTGTTACGTTTTTGTCGAAAACACCCGTACCAAATAAAGAGGGTGCCCAAGCGCACATGCTGTTTCATATTTATGCACAATTTCAGCTCTCTCGAAGCAATAATATTTAAGTTACGCATGAGCCAGGTTAAAACTTTGTTTCGTATTTTTCTAGAGAGGGTTCAACTGGATTAAAAGTATCCAAACCAAAATATGAAGGCAAGCAAGTTTTCATACTGGTTGATACTTTTGCAAAGTTTTAGTCCTCCTGTCCTAGTTACGCTCGGGACAAGACATTGGACGGATATAAGGAAGGACAGAGGTGGGACGGACGAATGCAAATCTTGATGCCCAACACCTTTCATAAAGTGGGGGCATCAAAGCTAAAGGTTTCCCATAGTGCATGTTGTATTAAAAGTTCTCGCTGAGAATAATATCAATAGTAATTTGTTAACATCTATACAGCTTATTTAGTGAACTCAGAATCAGATCATCCTCTTCGTCAAGCAAAACAATACCTCTTATGATATAGTTTATATTCAAAAGCTGCTGGCGGTCCGCATTGTAGATGTATAGATCGTCGATTGTCATCATCGCGTTACTTCTGTTACTCATATTGCCTCCAATTTGCCCGAGGTACAGGTTTGCACTTCCGGTCGCTCCTTGTGTGACAACTGTACCGGAAACCTGCGACGATGCCATCGATTGATTGAGGTAGAGTCCCAGACCTGAATTTGGATGCCACGTGACTTCCACGAAGTACCATGATTCATTGATCAAACCGGAAGCGGAAACGAACCATCGCTGACCGCCTTTTTGTATCGAGGCATTCAGCGTAGAGCCGTTCAAGTAGACCGCTAAACCTGACGCATTGTTAGAGAAAACGTACGCGTTTGTTTGACCGGAAATGAAGCGTAGCCAGAACGAAATGCTGAGGCCGAATGTGCAGAGAGACGGGTTTCCGATGCAGCTACTTTCAAACGTTCCCATATCAACATATTTACCGGAACCCATCGAAAAATCGAGAGCGTTTCCGACGACGCCCGAAACAATTCGGAGTGTGCCCTTGCCGGTTGAGTAGATATTTGACGCCACCACTTGTTCATTTGTGATACCATCCATCAGTAAGTAGTAAAAGTAGATTGGACCTAGATTAAAGGGAACAATATATTCAATGAAATATTATTCTGCAAGGTACATGTTGGATAAAATATAAAATAATTAATAAATTACACCTGCCAACATGTAAGAAAAACATAAACGATGATCTCATCCTCAATTAAATGTATTACAAACAAAATTTATAAAAGGTCGGTAAACTGTATTATATGTATTATTATTAATCTTAAATCCGGTTTAAAAAGTCCAGACAAACATAGCGTTTTTTTGCAACCATCTATTTTCCAACTTAAATAATTTTCATGCGAGATATTTAATATTTAAACTTATATATCCTCAATAAATTGCCATAATATAGGGTTAACACCTTTCTCTCTGAGAAGCTCTGAAGTCATTGCCGTCGACCAGAATTGGAACTCATCAATAAGCATGATGCCAAGGTCACGTGCTCCGGTTAACAAATTTGATTGGCCGATAATGAAATCGTTGTATGCCGTCGTTACAACCGGCGTGCTGAAATGGTATCATTTTGAGTGATAATGAAAGACGATGCAGTATGCTGATTGTTTAAGCACATTTGCTGAATGACAAGTGTCATATGCGAATCGCATGGATATTGATTTTTTTTAAATTCCATTGATTAACTAGAAACTGGCATTACCAAATCCAGGATGCAAGGTCATGTGACTGTGTGGGGTTCACAATTCAACGTTAAACGATGTAAACACACCGGTAATTGGTATTTGATTTTTTTTTTCAAATAACATTTTTAAACAAGTTTTCTTAAGAATGTTAACAACATGAACAAGTGCATAAAAGACAGATGTTTATGCTTATGGCAATGTGACCACATCAAATTACTTTATTTAATAAGGTTGTGTTCTGCATTCATTGTAAATCGTTATACTTCACGCAACGTTACATTGTGTTACCGATTTCAGACCTATTTGAGGATTTATTCGTATACCTTATGATATCGACACAAACTGCAAGAAAAACTGTATTTTATGCACTTTAGATTTTTGCAAATGCATTTCAATAACTTGAAATATTTGCAAAAATAAAGATATTAACGGTGTGTTTACATTCTGTCCAGCCCGTGTGTAAACCCCTGAAAACCCCGTTGATCCTGCAACCTGGATGGCTTTACACATTCAGAAATCAGCAATTGACGACCAGTCTTTTAGCACGTCATTTAGATAACACACACAACACAAGCAAAATACATCGCTATTAATGGACCTATCACATGTATAAGGGCCTAAAATACTGGGGAGGAAACATATTAAAAAATATTATATGTACAAATTAATAATGCATTAATAACGGGTAAAAGTGTCCGAATTTATAAACAAAAATGTTTATGCGTTCTGACACAAAATTTATTGATTGTATGGTCTAATTCGCAATTTTGTGTTTTAATTTTGATGACACAATGGTCGCTATTCTGTATAACCATATGTTCGACATGTGAATTAACAAACACGAACAGCATTGTTGGGTATTATGCCATAGTGCGACCAGCACTCGCACAGGCTGTTCACGAGCTACAATATCAGCTTTAAGGTCATGCAAGGTTAATTGTCAAATTAGCGGACATTATGATTCATCATCATAAGTATGCGGAGGCATACCCAGATCTAGAGCTAGACTGTTCGGATAATTCCTTAGACTCATTGTCGCTGGACGCGGGTTGAGGGGTAGCGAAGTTGGCTCAAGCGACGAATACTGTCGATTCTAAGCATTGCTACGTTTGGTTCGATAATTCCCTGAGATTTTATTGTTTCTTACTTATTGTGCGTGTCTTTTTTCGGCGTAGCTGTATTAAGCCAGCTTTTCACCTTACCTGACCTTTGTAAGTGTCCAATACAATTCAAATAAAATTTCCCGCGGCTAGGTACGAATGAATACACATTTATTCCATTAGCTGATTTGAGTATACCACCAGAACATTGAAACATATCCGCGTCTTTGTAACACTGTTGTACTGCATGAAACAATTTTATCTCTAATGAAAAGGCTTAATAGATAGAACAGTTTTACACTTAATTCTCGATATCAATACAGTTCGTGCGTGCACCTTTTATCTTCGGGCGATTGCCAGGGCAAAAGCGTTATTAATTAAAGGCTATGTTCTCATATTTAGTACTAACTTCCATATTCCTGTCAACATGTTAACATGTAAAAGTATAAAGAGCCGTGGAAGCAAGGCCCTACTTTAATACATTGCATTTCAACCCGCGAGGTATCGGGTCAATTCGCGACCAGAGTGTGAATGTCAGAGTTTATATACAGATCATCACCGGAGTTCGCGACCAGTAAAATATTCGTTATATAATAAAGACGCTATCCGTGAACTAGGTGACCTGGAATTTTCTTTAGACCAGAAATATGTTAAATGCAGATATTCAGCAATATAATTATGGTATGTCAATAATAGGTTCTTAATGTGTTTTCAACAATACAATGATAAATATTATTTTTGATTAATTTAACAATAATTATTCCACCATATTGACTAATGTATTAAGCATGAGCGCGATGATTCTTGATACTGTTAATAATCGAATCAAATAGCAATGCCCGACAAACCACTAAAACAGGTTTGTTCGAAGAACGCGCCTATAAATACGGATACTTCGCGTGTGGCCGGTAGACTCATATGTTTTAATTTCACTTTCATTATTCTTTTGGTTTTCTGTTTTGTATTTATAGGTTTATGACAGCAATATGTAATAATGTAAAATTAGCCGCGAAAACTCCGCGTAACATCCCGTACTGCGTGTGATGCAGCTAAGAACTGCACAGAAAAAGACATTCGCTATCCTTGATCTCATTCATTGAACTATCAACGCCGTATATCTTTTTTAAAGATATTTGTTGTTATTAATGTTATCGCTGTGATTGTTATAATAATCAGATAAAGTTATACCATCATCATAATCATAAACATCATAGTATTGTTTAATACCTTTGAACGAACAATGTTTGCCTGTCCACCATCTGACCATTGACCATCATTTTCAAACCCGTCTCGGCCTGCCACGTGACGGTCACATGATACCAACGTCCCGTGAGCATGTGATTTCCGTAAACGCGCCATTCTTTGCCGCTCTGTGTTCGGAATACCCACTGCATTCGGCCGTTCTCGAAAAACATCGCTACTCCGTGCGAGCTCGCGCTTTCGCCCCCGTTTGAGAGATACACACCTCGGGCGGTTCCCGACGTTTCGAAAAATACCCAGAAGGCGATTGTGTAGCCTGAAAACGAAGCCAAGAATAGCAAAAAGCCGGAGCCTAGATTTGTAACGAAACGTTTAAACTTGTAACTAGCTATTGTTACAGATCCATACACACTGCCCAATACTATTATGCTATATATAAACTTTCAACAACAATACGAAGGTTAATTACAATAGGAAGACCATAAAACAAGAAGCTGTAAAAACGCTGAATACAATTATTCTGCAACTTTAGGTACGCGCTTTTATCATAGATAACGGGCAACTTCAACATAATGGGAAAACCCCATTCTTTTATTGACGCATTTCCATTCAGTTATGTATTGCCCCACAAAGACTTTCATTTTTGCACGCTCTCTTTTCTTTGTTTCTTGCTGAATCACAAGAGAAGGACGTCCTCGCTTGAGATCCGCTAATTAAAGCGGGTATATACGATTTTTATATGTGTTTGATTGTAATGTATTGATAAAATATGTTACAATAACATAAAATGGGCAAGAAAAAGTATACATTAAAGCCGAATTTCCTAAAATGCAGCAAAGACAAATTAGCGCCCCGATTGTGACGTATATATTTTCCTACAATAACCGACGCATTCGTCTTTGTATTAGGATCGGAGTTAGTGTTCGTGTGTCGTATGAATAAATATCGTTGCAGAAATTCAAATAAACCGTTAAACTAAGTTTAGATTCACATCGTACATGTATGGTAAACATGCTGGCGATTTCGGCTGTACAGCCGTTTTCAATTTCAGAATAAAATATCTGGCTTATTTCGCATTTTTAGACACATGTTCTTCTTAACTTGTATTTTAATTTATATTGAAATACATGTATATATATAATAAGTTTTTTACACATTTTATATAAATTCATAAATATTTGACAAAATCGTATATACCCGCTTTAATAGCATAATGATTATTCATGAGAACTACGTCATTGGTTCCGACGCTGTCCGAACCCAATCTCGCGATCGCTCGTCGGATATCTTCGCAGGAAATACAAATGGAATTACTACAATACTGTCCAAAAAGGATAAATAAAAACGAGCATTTTGTAACTCATTAAATCAATGTTAGTAGTAATATCTGTTGTTTAACTTATAAGTTAATGCTTTAACTAACACTGATTGTTTATGGGTTAACTTTAGTATACGAAGTATTCGTTGATTTGGAGTGTTTATGAATCTTAAAATGATAAAGGTCAATTGATATCAAATCACAAACATAACCTCGTGAGAGCTAAATAGTATCATACAAATGCATGTGTTCTTTCAATTAACCATGTTGAACGCTTATTATGTTGTATACAAGTTCAATGATTAGATAACATTGCAGAGGATTTTGATTAATATTTGCGGAGGCTTCTGTTATTAACCTATGTCGAATGCACGTATCAATATATGAATATGGGCATTTCGACTTCAGATTTGCAACGGTCATTGTTGATTTTGCCAATGCATTTATTCAATTCCGGCATGATTCGTGTAACTCCTACACGAGATATCTACAGAGAATCTGTTTCTGAAATTCTCCATTCGCATAGTGCGTGAGACTTTTTGCCAACCTATTTCAATATATTTCTTAACATATGTAACGTGATTAATACCAATATTTTAAACTACATTACAATGCTAGAGTGTTCAGATTAGATAGGTGTTGAGTAACCTTTGAGAAATACAAACAGAACCATTTACCGTTTGGACAAAGCCCGAGGTTTCCAAAACACTCCTGTCGATGATTGGCGCTGGCAACAATAACGTAACTCTGAGAGGCGTCTATTTTTAGCGCATTTCCGAGGACACCGGAACTCAGCTGGGCATTCCCGGTGATTCGCGCCTCGAGCTTGGAAGGATTGACAATTGCACGGTTGAAGATTTGATCCATAGGAAGATGGTAGTAAGTCTCTTGAATTATTTCTGTGTAAAAATGTACATGATTACGAAAGCACATAACATTTCGGGTTGCCTATTACTTTGTGATTATTTTGTGATCTATGTGCGGTTTCATCAGCTGGTTAATAAGATAGTAGCTGTAATCGAACAAAGACCTATACTTTTATAGGTCTTTGGATAGAGGTAACTTTTAATGGCTGACAAGCGTTCAGGTCGTGTAATCTTGAATATATAAATTTATTTTACATTTATATTAATGACTTGTACAATACATCAAGATACTTCATGGTTTCGTCAAGGTATGGGCTTCATTTGTTGTTCAATATAATCAGCGAAACACCAACAGTTGGCAACCTTAACAAAAACAATGGACGTATTATACCACTATGAATAAGCATAATGAGGAATTGTCTGTGTGTTGAAAATGATGATTATAATATTAACGACCACCAAGGAGAAAAGGATATGGAGAAGTAAAGGGGGCAAGAAACATTAATGATGATGGTGGTGGTGATTGTGGTGGTGGTGATGGATGTTGTCGTTGCGGTTGTGCTGTGATGGTTGTTATTGTGGAGGTGGTGGTCGTTGTGATAGTGGTGGAAGGGTGGTGTTGGTCGCGTGGTGATGGTTGTGGTGTTGGTGATGATGAGGAGGATTATGATGATGATGATGATGTTGATGATGATGATGATGATGATGATGATAATGATGATGATGATGATGATGATGATGATGATGATGATGATGATGATGATGATGATGATGATAATGATGATTATGATGATGATGAGGAGGACGACGACGACGACGATGTGGTGATTGTGATGATGACGAAAATGATGATGATAAGGTGGAGGATATTACTCACTAGGGCAGATGATATTTTTGAACGTGGACACGAGGGTGGACACGATGGCAGCATTCGTCCGAGTGATGTTCTGCGTGGTAAACACGAGTGATTGGGAACTGGCAATGTTGTTTAGCTCCGGTCTAGGATTCAAAGATATGTTAATCATTTTGAAAATTTAATGCTAAATGCTTACAAACCAAACTATTAAAAAAAATATATTTTAATATCACATTCATTAACATACGTTTGCTACCCGAATAATTATGCAATCCCTTCGATCGTTTATGTGTGGTAAAAATCGGGTCTGACTTTATGGACGAGATCTAGTTTCAATATAAAACTGTGGTGAGAGTTTATGGACGAGGTCTCGCTTAATGTAAAACTCTGCTCAGAGTTCGTTGAAGAAGATCCGTTTCAATGCAAATGAGCCGCGCTCTATGAATCAAAGTACTGAAAGTACTGGTGTGACGATGCTTTTGAAAAGGATGGATATTTAGAGGATGTTTGTTGGATTCGGTGGAATATCGATTTTCCCAGAAAAACAGCGAAAAATATCGATATTTTCACTGTTATTTTTCACTGTTTAAAACAGTGAAATACCAGTTTATTTCACTGATATTTCTGTATAAATCACCGGAAAGCATAAAATAAATAAGCATCCATTTAAGTTAATCTACATCACCGCAATTGTGTAATTTTTATTGCTTGTCATTTATCCGCAGGTCAATAGTTAATGGTTGTGGTGCAATAGTTTTCGTTCTTTGACACTGCACTCCCCTTCAATGAGATTTATTTACCTAAACGTCTCATATTTGAACTTACAATTCTTTTGGGAGTAATGGTCCAGACAACCAATGGATAAAACAGCAACAATATGCTAACCCATAATTTTTCGAGGAACATAATTGAGAATTCCTGTGCTAGCCCCCAATCACAGTATGTTGGGGTATAATAATAGTCAAATTTTGTTTTTCTTCTCAAAAGATTGTCGTAGATTATAAGTTGAGGAATATATCATCCAAGACTACATCTTTTAGAAAGCCATTTTTTTCATTTATTTTTTATTGATAAACAAGGTTTTGTAACAATTTATACTATACATGTACATAGATAGCTTTAACAGCACAATGTGGCTCACCTGAAACTGATTTTTTCCTAGTGATGTTAACTAATTTTTCATGAAGATCTAGAAAAAAATATGGCATTGTGAGTATGAACAAACTATTTGCGTCTATCCCATCTAGCTGAGCCTTGTTACCGAGTTCCTGCTTTTATTTATTTGAACATTCTGATCAACTGCCATGAAGATGAGGTAAACAATGTAAGTGTTAACATAGATTTTAATGATTTTAGTTATTAATCAAATGCATGGAAGCACATGACCCACTTTGGAACGTGACCTGTTAATCACTTAGACTAGACCTAAATTTTGAATATGCTACTTTCAAGCTTGACTCTGAAATCATTTAAAAAGTAATGTTTTAACCTATTTACAAGTGGATCAGAGAGAGAATGTGACCACTAAAGTATTAACAGACCTTTTCTTATATTTGACCTAGTGCCCTAATTTTTGACAGAATATGAAACAAAAAATGACATATAGGTGACTACGTTTCATAAGAATCTGGCAAAGAGGTGACACCCAAATTTTAACATTGTAAAATGATATCTTATGTGTTCACAACAAACTTTGGATAAAATACAACAGACAAAGAGTGATAACAAAAGCTCTCCTTGTCACATCATAACAAGTGAGCAAAATAACCAAAACTATGACATCATATAATTGCTAAGTAACTTCCAATAACAATAAAATGTTACTTTTGAAACAAATACAATACCTTCCCTTTCTTACTACATTCTTTTCTAAAACAAGACAGCCCTGTATCGCTCACCCAAAACTCCTTCTATAGTGTCAAAAACTTGTGTATGATTTGACTAAATTGTAACCTAGCTTTAGCCTGCACATGACTAACTTGCAAATTCAGCTTTTGATTTCATTAGGATGGACATTGTAAGCAATTTTCATGAAAATCAGGAAGATAATGTGACCTGTAGAAAGGTAAAGAAGTTTTCTATAATTTGACCTAATGACCTAGTTTTTGACAAACTATCAACTTTCAAACTGAAACTTTATTTCATCGAGATAACATTCTGTCCAATTTTCGTGAAGATCTGGAAGAAAATGTGACCTCTGGAGTGTTCACTAACCTTTTCTGTGATTTGGTCTGTTGACCTAGTTTCGACCACATATGACCTACTTTCAAACTAAACCTTGAATTTACCGAGATGAACATTTACCAACATAAGACAAACAAGGGCTGTTTGTAATACATGCATGCCCCCATATGGGCTGTTAGTTGTAGTGGTAGCCATTGTGTGAATACATTTTTTGTCACTGTGACCCTGACCTTTGACCTAGTGACCTGAAAATCAATAGGGATTATCTGCCAGTCATGATCAATTTACATATGAAGTTTCATGATCATAGGCCTAACTATTCTTGAGTTATCATCAGGAAACCTTTTTACTGTTATGAGTTACTGTGACCTTGACCTTTGACCAAGTGACCTGAAAATCAATAAGGGTTATATACCAGTCATGATCAATGTACCTATGAAGTTGCATGATCCTAGGCGTAAGCATTTTTGAGTTATCATCCGGATACCATTTTACTGGTTTGAGTCACTTTGACCTTGACCTTTAACCTAGTGACCTAAAAATCAATAGGGGTAATCTGCCAGTCATGATCAATGTACCTATGAAGTTTCATGATCCTAGACGTAAGCATGCTTGAGTTATCATCCGGAAATCATTAAACTGTTTCGACTCACTGTGACCTTGACCTTTGACCTATTGACCTGAAAATCAATAGGGGTCATCTGCGAGTCCTGATCAATGTACCTATGAAGTTTCATGATCCTAGGTATAAGCGTTCTTGAGTTATCATCCGGAAACCATTTTACTATTTCGGGTCACCGTGACCTTGACCTTTGACCAGTGACTTGAAAATCAATAGGGGTCATCTGCGATTCATGATCAATCTACCTATGAAGTTTCATGATCCAAGGCATAAGCGTTCTTGAGTTATCATCCGGAAACCATTTTACTATTTCGGGTCACCGTGACCTTGACCTTTGACCTTGTGACCTCAAAATCAATAGGGGTCATCTGCGATTTATGATCAATGTACCTATGAAGTTTCATGATCCTAGGCCTCAGCATTCTTGAGTTATCATCCGGAAACCATCTGGTGGACGGACCTACGGACCGACATGTGCAAAACAATATACCCCCTCTTCTTTGAAGGGGGGCATAATAATACAGTTGCATGAACCAACAAGGGAGGCAACTCATTATGTCACAATTTGGCAGTGTATAAAAAGTGGTACTTAATTATCTCGCTTAACTTAGGTCTAAATTACGTTTAAAAGCTATTTTCTTATTGGATGAAACAGTCCGAAATCATCCAATGAATTAAGTCGAGATATTTATCTTGCGGAACATGCAATGCCATGCCCCATGCAAGCTATTGAGAAAGTAAATATCGTAAATCAAAAAGTTTGTTATGTTTTTTTTCGCGGTCATAGACAGTGTTCCTGGCTGAAAACGATGCAATATTACTTTTAAATCATTCATGTATTAGTTTTTAGCAAGAAAGAGGTAGAATATTTGTGTAAAACATAAGAATTTTTATTTTATTTGTGTTGGCTACAATTTAACGAGTGGTTATGGAAATTACCGATTGTACAGATGTATCGACAGACATATGCAAAACGAAAAAATAGCTTGCAAATTTCAAGTTTATCAGCCTTGAAATCACCTATTAATCAAATGAGAATCGAAATTATTAAAATATAAACCAGTAATGTTCATTAACACCAAAATCTTTGGGCACAACAATCATATTTTTTTAAACCGCGACGTATTGTTTTTCGGAAACCGACGATCGGTTATTTCCGTAACCATATGGAAAATTTCATCACTGACAAGTTTCGTTTCTAATGTTTTTTTTCAAATATTCTACCACAAAATTATTGTATACCATTACACAAATGAATAACAAGTAATAATTCCTTGATTTTGGGGAGGGACACTGTCTATAAATGCTTATAAATACGCATTAAGGCTAAACTTAAGTGCATAAAATATTGAAAAATAAATCATAATTCAAGAGTAGACAAGTGCTCGTTCCATCCGATATATTCATTCATCCACATTGCTCAGTCACTCATTTATATTGGAAATTATAACGAATATCTAATAAAACTTGCATTATTTATTTTTATCTTTAAACTTCCATTTCATAAATGTTTATTTTATAAACGTCGTCAATTGTATATAGATTTCTCTATAGTTTGAAAGACATTTAGGCAAATATTACTCATGTAATATAAAATGCAAATAATTAATAAAATATTCCCTTTTAATCAGTATGTTGGTTTATCGGTCAATAACAATATCACTTTGAACATTGAATTATTTAAAAGTTATAACAAATATTAAATGTTCTCCGAACAAATGATTCATAACATATATAACAGATTGATAGGAAGATATGAACAAATCAAGGTTGCTAGGTTGCCCGCCTAGAATGGTCCTGTTAGTATGGAAGTACTTGATATCTAAATTTATTAGCCTTTGGGTGTTGTAAAGACATAAAATATTTTATGAAATGTCTCAAAGTGTAGAATTATTTTGCATTTAGTAAAAGAAAGGCAACATATAACCCTTAAGTGGCTGACAAGAACTTGTGGCTGAATACAAATAAAAAGAGGCATTATGCTTCTTGAAAATAAAAGTAAACATTATTATACATGTATATGAATTTTCAGATCAAAAGTGTTATTTTTAGTGAATAGGGGAAATACATTTTCGAAAATAAACAATATAATTATAAATGTTTTGGTGAAGTGCATCATAGTATTATCGTAGTACCAGTTTTGGTCTAAAAATCCAATAACATTTTTTAAATTTCATAACCCCTTGTTGCAAAAAAAATCATAAAAAATAGAATTTTCAGAGTAACCTATTAAAATAAAATAAAAAATGCCTTATTAGACCCTAGATATTATTTTTGCAATCATTTTTCATCAATTACATATGTTTTACAGAATTATTGTTTCATGCTACTCATGGTACCAGTTTTTTGTCAGAAAATTAATTACATTTTTTTAAATGCGTTACCCCTTGTTGCCAAAAAATTCATAAAAATATAATTTTCGAAGAAATCCTTTAAAACAAAAAGAAAATGCCTTATCTAACCTTAAATATTATTCCTGCAAGCATTTGACATCCATTATTTATGTTTGAAAAAATCATTGGTTCATGCTAAATACAGTTTGATATACTGTATATAATGTAACTACACATCCAAGTAGTGAGTCCATTAAACTATTGCAACCGAAACACCTGGTGTGCCAAGGCACCAGCCGAAGTCAAATGCCTTCTGACTTAGTGCATTTTACTATTTATAACATCTACATCAGTTACAGATACATGTTTACATTTGTATGTGTTTGAAAAAATGTTTAATTAAATGACATCTTCTGACCATGCATGTCCTAGATTTCAAAATCCAGGCCCTGGTCTGACACATTGGTAACATTAACGTTAAACTGTTACCAGGCTTCTGAATTTAATTAGCCAGATCACAGGAAAAGGGCAGTCTTATCAGTATCCAATTAAACTATTTGTCATTGTCAGAAAACCGCTCTTAAGCAAACAGCTTTCAAGCAACTGCAGGCTGATCTAGATCTAAACTGGCCACAATCGCCTTAATGTCTCTTTTACTGTGATACAGTTCTTTTAACTTTAAAGGGATCTTTATACGTTTTGGTAAATTGACAACATTGAAAAAAGTTGTATCGGATTCGCAAATTTTCGTTTTAGTTATATTATTTGTGAGAAAACAGTATTACTGAACATTTACCATGATCTAATATAGCCATTATATGCATCTTTTAACGATTTAAAAAATATAAATAGTTGCAACGCGAAACGATTGAATAATTTGGAGAGTTCTGTTGTTGTCATTTAATTTTGTGAAACTACGAAGATTGCTTATATAACGCATAAAATACGTCAACAATTTATACTTGGCAGAATAGTCGAGCAGGCTAATGCGTTTTTACTCAAGGACTAAGGGGGTCACTGGTTCGAGCCCTGCTGCGGGCTACTTTTTTAGATTTTTTTCTGGATTTTTAACTGGAGCTTTTATGATATAATGTTTATATTTATCAATATAAAGCATTTAATGACTAACTTCAGAACATGCCAAAATCTGTGAAAAGGCCCCTTTAACATGATATCTATTCCTATAAATATGAGGTCGATATCCATGGACTAAACGGTATATTACGTCTAATTATTTTGACTATAATGATATCAACTACTTAAATAGATAGAAGAAAGAATTCATACAAACCAGTAATTTGAGTAAAGAGTTTGTAACCAATGTTGTATTTCAGGACAGCTTGGTGATATGCAAATCGCATATGACATGTTGCTATCGGGTATCATAGCCATTCAATAAGTCGCAAAATGCTCGAACAAAATTTATAAAGCAAAATGCGACTTAAATTGATAACTAAAAATACCAGTATCATCAGTATGCCAGTTTTGCCTTGCCAAGCTGTCGAGATCCAGAAAGTGCTTCATTCACATATATCCTTCGAATTCCATTTATTGTTGCATTACTAAATAGCGAAACAAGCCGATTTAAGCTGTAAGAAAGTTTTGACACGAGTGTTATTAAGTCTCTCATGGGCGAAGCCATTGTTGTAGAAAGTGCTTCATTCACATCGAATATATCCTTCGAATTCCATCAATTGTTGTCATTAGCGGAGATTTAGTGAATAAATAATTCATATATCATAAATGACAGCTTCTAAATAGCGAAACAAGCCAATTTATGCTGTAAGAAAATTTTGACACGAGACTCTCATGGGGGCGGCCATTGTTGAATGTTGAAACACGAACGACAACTCTGCTAGGAGAATGTTATCAATGAAAATCAACGCGGTCGAGGTATTTCGATTAGAAAAACTGAGTTATCTCAATCGGACTGGCTCGGACTTTTACATAGGTCGCCATTTTGAAGTATTTGTTGATGGTATCATACCTTAGACGATGCTGAAACAGCACATCCGCACATGCTAATCAGGGACGACCCTTTCCGCCGAAACTGTATTTTTGCTCAGAAGAGACTTTATTTAAACATAAAAATATCATTAAAGCGGAAAGTGTCGTCCCTGAATAGTGGTCCGAGAGCCCACCGGTGTTTATTGCAAGTTTTGAGGCCAAGATTTGTTTTTGTATATTTGAAAATGGTATTTTATATCCTTCCAGAAAACCCGTTTCTTAAGTGTCACAGCCGTGCATATCTATTATTTTTGGGGGTAAAATTACTCAAAGTCGAAAGTTTTCCTGCTGATTTATGGAATAATTAAATAAATAGACATGTACAGTCATGGGAATTTACCCAGGGTTTCAGTTTTGGGGTATTTAATAGGAATCAGAAACCATTATGATAATTCAGTAAAAATAAAATAATTGTTCATGTATTTGTTTTAAAAAGGGTTAAAAACTACCAAATTTTGCAATTTGTTTAGCAGAATTTGCCCATTTTTCAATTTTTAATTCTGCTTATTCTTTTTACCAAGTTAACAATTTCCAACATAGTTGTCTAATTAGTGTTTTAAAAACACACATATGGCCTCCTTGTTTCATTCCAACAACGACTTTTTTTTATCAACATCTATTCGTGATTTTGGGGGGAAATGAATAAAATCACACACAAAACTGCTGATTTATGGAATAATTTGATTTAATTAGATTTATAAGACATGTAATCATTATAAGTATAAAATATTGTTCGCATACATGCAATTGCATATAAGATCACTCTTAACAAACAATTCAATGATTGCAGTGTGATTTTACGTTAAAAAGCACTTTTTTTTTACAGTTTTTGTAGGTTAAAAACCACTAAATTTTAATTATTTTAGCTGCTTTAGTCCATTTTTCAGGTTTTAGTTCCTCGAATTTTAACTCTACTGTAATAATTTTCAACATAGGTAGTCTAACTACGGAAGTGTATTAAAACACATAAAAGGGTCTCCTGATTTAATTGAAACATAAACATTTTTGAATGACGACTTTTAGTGAGATTTCAGGAACAATATACGAAATCAAACACAAAACTGCTGATGTCTGGAATAATTTGATGTAGTTTGATTTATAAGACATGTGATCACGATAATAAGAAACACTGTTCGTCTTTGTACATATGCCTATAACATAACTCAAAACAAAACATTCCAATTAGTACAGTGTACTTGTAGGTTAAAAACCACTAAATTTTAAACATATTCGTGCTTTTTGAGTCATTTCACCTGATTTATTGTGCGGTTTTCATACAACCATTGCAAATGTGGATATCAATCTGCTAACATTTAAAATGATCCAACATTGCTTAAATATGCCCTATAACATTTTCAATTTGAAAATAATCTAATGTATTGATATTAGTGTTAATATGTTGAAAAGGGGCCACTTGGTCCTTTTAACGACTTACTTGATTTATTACAATACTTTGTAACGGAACGCAAAAATCTGTGTTATATTTAATACATTTACAGTATCATCACAAAATATCTACTAATATTTTATGTCACACAACTGTTACATGTAACAACATTTGGCATGAAAATCAAACAATTATTTAATTTCATATAGACATTAAACATACTTTATATACATAATACATTATTATATTTTATACATGTACTGTTTTTCGAAACTGAGTACACGAATATCTAGTGACGTCACCGACTTCATGGGTATCATTATATTGTTGACATAACACATAACCAGTCATTCTTCGATTAAAAAAAATTAACTGACTGAATGTCTGATTTACGTTGCCAATCATAATTTTGACCTTCTTTTCGTACTACGCAAACTTATTTTACCCTGATTCTTATCTTTTTTAAAGCACTTACACGAATATCTCATTGACGTCACCGACTCCGATTGCTACCATGGTAACACCGGCCTCTCGAGCCAGACGCGCCTGCTCATAAGTGCGCGTGCTGTCTGCTGATTTACCATCCGTGATGACGACGGCGATCTTGGTGACGTTGCGACCTGGAAAAGCAATAATTGAAATACACAGGTCCGTGTGAGAATATATTGACTGACTGTGTGAACCAAAGAGCTAACAATAAACACGTTTTGTTGCTAGATCTTTGATATAAACGACCGGTGACGGCGTTTTATAAACATTATTTAACAAGCACGTTTCTTATAGTCATTTGTTTTAATGGCAATTTCTTTGAGCGAAGAAATTCTAGTCGGTGGGTACAGCAAACGCTGGCATTATTTTAATTCATGACATATCGGTTATTTCTTTAGTCTAGGATACGTCCATGCGTCAAACCGTAACTTCAATTGACATTTCGTCCGTCAATCTGTTTGTCCGAATCGTGTGTGAGTCAATCGGTCATTCCGTGTGTCCGTTATTTCATCCGAATAGCTATTTTTAGAATGATTCACAAACGTTGACAAACCATATGTCCGAAAGTCACTCCGCATCTCTTCTATTGCAAGGTACGTAGCGGTTCCCGGTTGGCTGGTTCTGCTCAGTGAACGAAGTCGGGTCTCAAACAAAACGTACATAGAACGCGACGGTCCGTACAGGACAATGCGATCGTACACGGTCCGCCCGAATACGTTCGCGCCAACGTGGACGTTATCTTTGCTGACGTTGAATGATCGTAACACCTATCACATGACACATATATTCAAGTTAAAGGTACTTTTCCAAAATTAGCGGGTTAATCAAATCTTCAATTGTGTATTCAAAAATAATCAATGAAGAAGTTGAATAAAAATGCTTCCATCGGAATTCAAACCCAGAACCATTGAGAGCCAACACAAATGTGCTACCTCTGGGCCATTAAAAAAATTAAAGGCTAGTTTGGAGTATTGTCAGTAATCAATGCATTTTCAATTAATATTGGTGAAGTTACAAACCGAATATTTTTGTTCATTATTATGCTATGTCAATTTATGATAAGCCTTGTGTAAACAAATCCATATTTTCAATCATCGTTTAATATAATGTGTGCAGATACTTTATGCCATCTATTGTGATTTTTTTTATTTGTTCAATATTGCTGATTCGTGCACGTGTCCCTTAAAAATCAGAACACAATTTATAAAACAAATAAATAATTGGTAGTATACAGACGATACACATAATAACGAAAGAAACAATGAAATGGTTTATTATAAATGTAACCCGACATATTTTCGATACTATTACCAAGACGTTCACGTCCTTATTGCGTTTTTGGACGTAGCTGTTTAAGATGAGTTTTTTTCCTAGATTGCGTGCTATAGTTATATGCAGAAAACACGTACCCTATTATCTGTGAACTGCTGATGAATATTTAGGACGAACATGATGTTATTGTTAATTCCAAGGCCGTATTGTGTTTTGTAATGACATTTCTTGTTTTGGTTTGACCGGCGATACCGATGTAGAAATATGCATGACATGTCTAAGGTACCTCTACCAATACGTTCTTGTGTGTCTCGAAGTAATTAGCAGACTCCTTAAATTATGAGTTTTATTGTAAACTATTATCAAACATGATTTTGCAAAAAAATAGACATGTTACCTCTACCAAGACGTTTTTCGTGGTCTTGAAGTCCGTGTCTGACACACTTTCAGAGCCGTCAATCACGAAGTACAAATCCGCTGGCTTATTACAGTCCTGGCCTGTCAAAATAACGTGAAACGTTGCTCTTAAATATTCACCTGGTAATACAAATTAAGAATAGGGATGAATAATATGCATCACTTTTGTTTTTTGTAAATTGACTTGTTCAAAGATTTAAATTCAAACACGCAAAATAACACTATTGAATAAGAAAACTTGTAAAAGTAGATGTTCGTTTATTGTTTATCATCCATCTTAAAAGGATATAATAAAGCGCTTGTAACGCTTTGTATCAATAATTTAGCAAAAACCTGTATAACCGACACAGCGTTTTATCAGCAATGAAAATCGAAAAGCCTGCGTTGGCATGAAAGTGTTTTTTTTTTTACTTTTAGACGTTCCGTCCAGTATTAAGAACTCAGGCTGTTATATTTTGTTTACTTTATCACTTTCAATATTATAATAATTACTAAAAAATATTCCAAATATGGCAGTGTAGTAACAAAAAATATATAGTGTCTTTTCGCTGTTGAATTTTCATATATTGTTAATACAACCATGAGCAAGAAAGGCAAAATAGATGAGAGTTTAAAGTACCATTACTACTCAAAATGAACGAAAATTTCGCACAATATTTCGTCAAATAAAGCGAAACAATTTAAAATCATTGTTCCTTATGGCAATTGCCGAAATTTCAACGCCAGATGTGGTCTGGTAAAATAGATGTTTGTAGATACAAAATGCTCGTTTTTATTATTGTTTTGCATATTTAATTCCATTTTAATTTCCCGCAACGATATCTATTTATACTACACATGCACACTAACATGGTACCATTTTAGTGTTCGTGTGACGTATGAATAGATATATTCGCGGGAAATTTAAATGGAATTAATTGTGTCACAAATAAATAAAAACGAACATTTTGTATCTACAAAAATCTATGTAATCATACCACATCTAGCGTTGGAATTGTGGCTATTGCTATAAGGAACACTGATAGTTTAGGTGTTTATTTTATTTTAAACTTTATTTTACGAAATTCTTTACGAAATGTTCGCTGATTTTGAGCGTTATAGAGGCTTTAACATTGAGCATCTAAATAAGTTTTGAAAAGTCAAATATAAGTAACTACGGTGGCACTAAGGTGATATCACCTCTCAAAAAAAACAACAACGGGAAAACAGAATTTGTGTTTTCCGCTCCAAAAAAAAAGACGAGAAAACAGAACTTGTGTTATCCGCTCCAAAAAGAACTCGGGGAAACACAAAATAAGTATGTTCTCCCGTCTTTTATTTTGGAGACGGGAAAACACAATTGCTATATTGTGCGCACAAGATAATCGGCCAATCACAGACGCGAATTATATGGAGGGAACAAGAAACTATCTTGTTACCTCAAATTAATCGGCTCATCAAAATCCTTGCATTAGATCATCCATTAAATTCACTATTGTTTAAAATTTCGTGAAAATGACAGATCGAGTTGAACTCATACTGGGCTATTTCAATGAATTGGAGCTGACTTTGAAATTTAGAAGTAGTGTTGTCCTTGGTAGAGTTGTCTTTGACCGCTGCTAAAATTTCTGGATACTAGGGACGTTTTCATTGGCTGATTATTTTGAGGGAACAAAATAGTATCCTGTTCCCTCAATATAATGCGCGTCTGTGATTGGCCGATTATCTTGTGCGCACAATATAGCGATTGTGTTTTCCCGTCTCCACAAAAAGACGGGAAAACATACTTATTTTGTGTTTCCCCGACTTATTATTTTTTTTTTTGAGCGGAAAACACAAGTTCTGTTTTCCCGTCTTTTTTTGGAGCGGAAAACACAAGATCTGTTTTCCCGTCTTTTTTGGAGCGGAAAACACAAGTTCTGTAATCCCGTCTTTTTTCGAGCGGTGGTGTCACCTTAGTGCCACCGTAGTAATTCGTATTTTGTATATACAGGATAACATGACCGAGTTAATAAAAACTTCAAAGAACAATGAAGCTTAAGTCTGTCATCTTTTGGATCAAGTTAAATTAATTAACTTTAAACACTTAAGAATAATGTTTTTGTAATAAACAACAATATATGCTCATATTATGCTAATATATTTCCAACTCATGTTGATTATTTGATAAGGGTTAGTTTGATATGAAGTAGAACGTTCAGTTGGGTTAAAAAAAATGGAGTGAACGGTTTGTAAGATAAAGATTAATTGAGCCACTGGACCCGCTCGTACAAAGTACATACCCGAAACAGCAACTCTCTGCACGATCATCATCAGATGAAATATGAATATTTTCTTGTACATCGTCATTTTGTTTCATTCGAGTATTAATGGCCTGAAAACATATAGTGTGGTAAAAAAAGACGCAAAACACGAACTACGTCCACGATGATTTTTAGACATGATATCCTATTTTTGTTTACACGCGTGAAAAAGACGTCTCAGTCATGGGTTTTAATCATCATTATCATGATAATCATCATTATCATTATCATCATCATCATCATCATCATCATTATCATCTTCATCATCATCATCAACAACAACAACACCATCATCATCATCATCATTATCAAAAACAATTTCTTCATCACGATCGTCGTCGTTGTTATCGTCACTGATTACCTATCACACGCTTGAACGACAATTTACAAACCTAGATTAAGAATGTCCAATTAAAGCATGTTTAACAACGTAACATCATTTAACATACATAAAATCCAACTCACAGCCTCTGTTTGAATTCTAAACCGGACACATAAAATAATGTAACGTAATTAACGGTAAATAAAATTCAAACCACAACGGCTGTTCGAAATCTATCCCGGACACAGAAAGTGTTTTAAAACATTGTTGAACCAGAAAATGAAAAATATTTAATATTTACCGGCGAAATGCAGATTGTACATCGATATTTCCGATTGACCGCTTGATGATCACACGCCGTTTCTGGTTGATTAAACAAAACACTCCAGAATTAAGGCCAAAGTTAATTAAACTTTGGGTCAGGTTTACTTGATCATTTGAAATATTTATTATACAATCATCATTTGAGATGGTCATTATATATATATATATATATATATATATATATATATATATATATATATATATATATATATATTTTAAGTAATTTGTTTATGTTCTGTATATGACCTTTAAAACAGTTTGTTGGCGATCTTATTTATTTCAATACTTTTTATTTACATGGACAAGATATTTGGCGTCCTTAGATCAAAAACACTTACGCCTCTTTTTGTTGTGTATTTTAAGATGAAAAACCCATATGCGCTTGCATTTACCGTTGACCAAATTCATACAATTGTTTATTCTGTAATAAAGTGCGTGTCGAACATAAATAAGTGAAAACAATTGCCAAATCTAATTTACCACGAAATTTCGTGTGTTCATGTTGTTGTTGGTATTATGTTTTATTGTTGTAAAAGTAAATAATTGATGTTATCCATTGTTGATTATGTTTTACAAATTCGTATCAGTGGTGATATGAAATAATAACGAGAACGGTGTGCACGTTAGGTTGCTTTCAATTCAATGAAGGTAATGTATGGATTTAATTGTACATCATTAACCTGTTTCATCTTTTTAATAAATTGTCTTCATCAGTTAACTGACCTTTACTTCTGCACTAACTAATATACCGTTAATGAACCGTAAACAAAGTTAAAAGCGGCCGTACATTTTTATCTACTTATAAAACAAGGCGAGAACAGCCCGAAGACATTCGGACCTAGAGCATCCCCCTGACTTCTCACCATATGTAGATTGTATGCAAGATACACTTCAATCGCCGTTATAAACAATTCGCAAGGAACATAAATATTTGGGTGCGTTGTCTTGTCAGGCATTTAGTTATCTTTTTGATATTTACAGTTGAGTATGCGGATTTACAAATTTCTCTATCCAAGCCTATAAGACAGCGCAGTGTCCAGAGGCGAAGTCTGCATGATAAAATGTGTTTGTTTCCCATTGTCATTACCCAAAACAATATTACTGTATTGACGCCTTTGTACGTGATCAAATGCTATGATTTCTTGAAATGTAATTAGATGTATAAAGACCACACGATTTTACAGGCGCGCGTTCCACTTATTGCTTAAAAAACGTGCATTAATTAAAATGTTCTCATTCCGGTTAAGCTTGCTATGTTCAATTATAAATTGTCTCCATCCCTTGCTCTTCTAATAATCTGCAACGTCATACACTGCAGATACTAAAGTCAAATTTCTACATGCGTCACTTAATGTTTGAAATGCTTTGCAGCCGCGTTAAAGCGAGATTATACGATTTTTTTATGTGTTTAATTGTAATATATTGATAAAATATGTTACAATAACACAAAATAGGCAAGAAAAATTATACATTAAAGCCGAATTTCATAAAATGCAGCAAAGACAAATTAACGCCCCGAGCCGATTGTGACGTACATATTTTCCTACAATAACCGAAGTATTCGTCTTTGTATTAGAATCGGAGTTAGTGTTCGTGTGTCGCATGAATAGATATCGTTGCAGGAATTCAAATAAACCGTAAAACTAAGTTTAGATTCACATCATACATGTATGGTATACATGCTGGCGAATTCGGCTGTGCAGCCGTTTTCAATTTCTGAATTAAATATCGGGCTTATTTCGCATTTTGCAACACATGTTCTTGTTAACTTTTATTTTAATTTATATTGAGATATGTATTTTTTACACATTTTATATAAATTCATCAATATTTGAAAAAATCGTATAATCTCGCTTTTTCAACTTTAGCACTGACATTCGCCGAATGAATGTAATCGCTTAGTCTTGAAGCTTAATTTCCAACTTAATATAAATATACTGCACCATGGCGATTAACGAGTAAGTTCACCCACCATTTTACCATATTGTATCACACGTATTTATTACTACCCCAAAAAGTAAAACGCTCTGACATACATGACATATGGTTAAAGAGTACAGGTAGTTAAAAACGCTAAACTAATGAAACGCTGAGATAACCGAAGCTTATAAACTAAAAAAAGAACCTGGGCGCAAGCTTATAATCATAACAAAACTGATAAATAGAAAATTCTTTATTTCAAGTCTTGTGTTTATCACGTATACTGAACAATTCTGACTATGAAACTAATCGATTCTAAATGGCAATATAGTTTATATTCAACACAGCAGTGTACAATTATATTTTCACAAATCAACATCTTTACACACAACTTAAGAAATGAGTCGCTTATTACATTAGTTGTTAATTGGTTGTGAATAATACGATTGTATTGCACATTCCATAACCGGAAACAATCATTAATTTGACAGAACATGTGACGAGAATGTGATGTGGTAATAAATTCAACGTTTACATCTGTTGAATTTAAGCCACACTTAAAACATGTATGAAAATACAATTTGCTTAAAATATGATTTGTGAAGTCCATAACAAACAGTGTAACTTCTTAAAGTGTTCATTTGATTCTTTCTTTCCCTTTACATGCCTTCGTGAACATGGGTCAATATTGCATCTAGTACATAATCTATAACATTTACTGTTGTTCATTATTCAATATATTCATTTTTTTATATTACGAATATCGCATACGTTTTTAAACATAGCAGTCATGATTGCATCTGTTGTTGTTGTTTTTTTCTTAAAAGAATAACAAAACCGTGTGTAGAAAAATGTGCCTCTACTGCAGTTTACACTCACATAAACATATTATAATTAGGAAAATTACCTTACGCGTAAAATGGTAAATATATTTTATTGTCGCACTAAATACCTTACTAACATAACATTGTTCTTTTCAACCAGAGATGTTTTTCCTGAACTATTCTCAAATGCATCTGATGAAAAGTCGTCTTTTCCTCTTCCTTTAGTGCGTTCATGAAGTACCGCTTAATGCGCACTAATTACCATATTTTGAAGTATATATATATTGTTTACATAACACGATTCAAAAACATTAAAATAGTATTAAAATACAATTTTTACATCATTCCGGAGTTCGAAAATTCCGAAATCTGCACATCAAAATGTTAGCGCCAAAGTCCGCACTCTAAAATGTTGCGCCAATGTCCGCACTCTAAAATGTTGCGCCCAAATCAGCACGTCAGATCTCCGTAAACTAATCAGCGCATCAGAATTTCGTGCCGAAATCAGCAAACCACACGCATTTTCTTTTGGTCGCATATGTGTGACCCGTTGCTATAGCAGCGACACACGTGCTTCTTGCAGTCCTCTACATAGGAGAAGAGTTTGGTCTTGTAGACGCGGTTACCGACCTTGCAGCCTGAAATGTCACGGTAAAAAGATCAATTATTACATACATTCGGTTTTAAGGCGTAACAAAGTTGTCAGTTTTCTACTTACCCGACTTTTTCGTTTCGACCATGGTTTGGAATTTCAGGTTAATAGCTTAAACATTAATCTGTGTTTTCGCTTACTCGCTGAATAAGCTTTAACATGCACATAGTATAAAGAAAGAATCTTGCATACGGATGTAGAAGATTTTTGTTAGTAAGCATCCTTAGTGAATTCGGAGAGAGCTCGTGTATAGTAAATTCAAATAAACGTGAACACATTTGGCGTCGTATCGATCAATCAAAACAAAAGCCAAAACATTTAAGTTACGTTTTCGTTATTATAGTACTGCATACTTATTGTCAGATACGTCCATAGAAAATACTGCACAATCTGAAGAGGCAAGTCATAGTTTTATCTGAAGAGGCAAGTCATAGTTTTATCTGAAGAGGCAAGTCATAGTTTTATCTGAAGAGGCAAGTCATAGTTTTAACAATGTGTGTGCAAACTTGAATAAAATCAAGTATACGAAACCTATACCGAGACACTGTATGGCGATCCTCGATTGCTGAACAATGGAGTCGCGTTCTCAGAAAACTGGGCATACTGCATGTGCGTAAAGTGTCGTCCCAGATTAGCCTGTGCAGTCCCCACAGGCTAATCAGGGACGACACTTTCCGCTTTTATAACATTTTTCGTTTAAATGAAGTTTCTTCTTAGCAAAAATCAAATTTAGGCGTAAAGTGTCGTCCCTGATTAGCCTGTAGGACTGCACAGGCTAATCTGGAACGACACTGCGCAAATGCATTATGCCCAGTTTTCTCAGAACGCGACTCATTTAGTTGTAGTCTAACCTATAGTAGTATGTGATTGCCATAAATATAGTATAGTGTAGCCTACCCATCACATAGATTTGTTCGTGTATATTTGGTTACGTGTAGCTTTAAATATCGTTAAGTGTAAAATACGCTTAGCCTCTGTTTTGCGATTTGCGGTTTTGTGTTGCCCTAAATATTGTTAAGTGCAACATACCAAAAGACTGTACGTCGACGTCAAGTTAGTTATTACTTATATAGTAATGTATAACCTACCCAGTGCCTCGGTTTGACGGTCCTCCTCGCAGAAATTGACGGATTTTGCCGGGTCGCAGAAGTGCGTTCCATTACAGTAACACTCGCACAGGTGTTCAACGCAATCTTTTCTGAACGTGAAATCGCGCCCGCCTTTCAGCACCTGGAAACAATCGATACGCAGAATCAATGCAGCCTTAGCTAGAAAAACAGGCCTTCAGTGGGCTTCAGATCTAGTACCTACCTACCGGTTCCGAAGGTATACGCTTTTGTATCGCTATGAAAGTTACTGTATCTCATGCAGCTGGAAATACTTAAATCGTCCGAATGTTTGAGCGAGCGAGTTGGAGATTTAACTCTCAAATAAAATGTAACATTTGTTCCTTTTTGTATTTTAAAGAAGACGGTACTTTATAGTACTGTCATGGTAAACTAACTGTTAGTTTTTTTTCTATTCTTGTGTAATCAATATGTTATTAATTGTGTACGTGCCTGAACAATGATATTGCTTGACTTAATGAGGTGTGGTGAACCTTTGGACCGGTTTAAGCCGCCAGACGACTTGCATAGACCACCCACGGGGCGACTCAAGGTCGTTTAACTAGTATTTTGTTTTACAAATTCCTTCTTTGTATAAGACAAGCTGACACATGAGGAATTACTCAACTGATAATATTTCTGAATGTTCATGAATGAAATTAATTTTCACCCTTTTTATATACCAACCTCTCCGTTGACTATGCATTCTTCGCATCCATCGTGCATTACACTCCCGCCGCTACTTCCAGATTGGGAGGAATCTCGTGTGTAACCGTCATAACTGCCGCCCCTTGGGCTTGGAGTACGGGATGTAAAAGTCGAAGATCCACCGCCGCTTCCACTTGCATGAAAAGTCCCTTTAACATAAAGAGTGCGCATCGAAATCGCACGAACTTAACATATGAAACAGCTACATGTTCGTTTCCATATTTGTACCTCGCAAAAACACGATGTTAAAGGTTATTACCGATTTTTCCCATTACTTTTCATTTCAAAAAAAAATGTGGCACAGAAATCCATCATACCTCACCTATTTTCTTTGAGAAACGAAACATGCACAATTTGTGTGGCCTTTTCAGCTATAATTTGAAATTTCCGTTACTATAGATCATTCCAATTACCACTTCCGACTCCACTACTACTGGAACCGCTACCGCCCCCGCCACCTGCAACCTGACTTTCGGTGAAAAACCCACTGCGACCATCACTTCCGGCCGCTACGCTGCCGCTATTATAGGTTGATGTGTACGTTTCTCCTATTGCCCCGGATTCCACAGCAGAAAACGAGCGTCCGAAACCAGACGGCCGTATCGCGATGAAAGTCCTTCCAGAATCCGCACCGGTGCTCACTGGAATTTCCGGGAGGCCTCCGGTGCTTACCGGCCGGCCGCCCGAACCACTACCTGCTCTACACACCCTGACTGCGGTGGAGCCGGGACAGCTGTACGAGCCATCACATTTGCACGTGCATTCGTATTGGTTGCAATCGTCCACGTGCTGGAACTTGGTTCCTAAAAATTGAAAAAGGTACACGTATAATGATCTAAAGACCAAATTTAAGTCACAACAGATTTGTTTACTTAAACACGTGTGTTGTGAAAGATTGAAGTGATACAAACATATTTGATGAAAGTAAATAGTGATAAAAGTCGATACTTAGAAATAGTACTTCTTAAAATAACAGGACAAGTTTAATGTGCCTTTCAATATAAATAAGACGGGCGTCGGGTGCGTAATGTGGCCGAAATATTGAGCCGCGTTCTGAGAAAACTGGGATTATTGCATGTGCGTAAAGTGTCATCCCAGATTAGCCTGTGCAGTCCGCACAGACTAATCAGGGACGACACTCTCCGACTAAACTTGATTTTCGGTAAGGAGGGACTTCCTTGAAACTAAAAAGACCATAAAAGCGGAAAGTGTCGTCCCTGATTTGCCTGTGCGGACTACACAGGCTAATCAAGGACGACACTTCACGCACATGCATTATGCTCAGTTTTCTCACAACACCACACTATTGGTAACATAAAACTATTATTATAATTATTCGAAATACAATACGGATATGCGTCAGCATTCGTATACACTGATGAGGAGTAGCAATGGCAGAGATTAGACCACACTTAACCCATTTATGCCTAGTGGACTCTCTCATCCTTCTAAATTGGATCAATTTATTTCCAAAATAAAAGATGTCTAGTATATTTATTTCTATATTTAGAATATTTCTTACAGAAATTCCTTTAAGCAAACAGCGCAGACCCTGATGGACGCCGCATCATGCGGCGTCTCATCTGGGTCTACGCTGTTTGCCAGGGCCTTTTTTGCTAGACGCTTGGCATAAATGGGTTAATAGACTCCATGAAAACGCAGGCCAATCTGGAGCTAATTTGGCCACATATGACATACGACCAATTTTTGCACAACGCGGCTATATTGTCACTTGTTCGAAGTTTGGCCTGCGGCGATTGATATTAGCATATTGAGTCCATTTATCACGAACAAAAATCGAAGTTTTTACATATCTTTCCACTGACCTTGAAAATGTACAAAATGCCTTTCTTGCGACAGTTCACTATCTGTACAATTTCTTATTTTGAATAATATGCGATATACTGAATTTGTAACAAAAGAAGAATGTATCTACTTCAAATGCCATTACATTAATTGTTTAGAAAGACCACTATATTACAAGTATTGAAAAGCATTTTGTGAACGTTCAGCCGTCTTAATCAAAATAGTATGTTTGATTGTTTCGACTGTTCAGCACGGAATTATTTATCTCGATGTTTTTATTCTTAAAATCAATCAACTGCAATATGAAATATTCTTTGCATATCGTATTTAATCGGCTTATAAACAACGACATTGCTTTTGATGCGAAGGAAACGATCTACGAATGTGTGCACCAAGCATCAGGAGGGCATACTATATAAAAATAATATACACATGTAATGAAAAGTATTTCGATTTGATCTTAATTAGACAAATATGTGTGTGCTGATTGATGGGTAGTGTATCAAGAATATTTGTGTCCCTTGTCCAAAACCTGGGTGAGTTTTATGTTAAATATGTTTAATAAATAAACGTTTGAATATAAATAACCAAACTATGAATATATCATATTCAATATAAATACAAAAAGAAAAAAGTGGGATTTTTAAATTGTCTTTCCTAGTGGACTCTGTTTTACCCAATACAACTTGGTGAAATCATTTCAATAGATGGCGCAATCCAAGATCTGTCGTCTGTGCATGTCCATTACACGTTCAAAATAAGAGTCAATTTACTGGGGCTAGTTCTATTCATGACGGGCATTATTATATCCGTTTGATCCGTGAAGCTACAAGATGTACAAAGCTGAACTTTGGCACATTCTAATAAGAACGATGCTACTACGTGAGAGAGTTGTAAGTGTAGAATTGCAGGTCATCGATTTTATTGACATTCCAAATTAAAATACTTACCGAATGCATATTCATTTTCACCGATGACGCATTTCCGGCACGTGTTTTTTGCCGGGTCAAAGATCAAGTCGGGACGGTCGCAAGTTTGAACGGTCATTCGGGGCGGGCATTCGAAGGTCCCGTCACAGGAGCACATACATCGATACCTGAACACAAAACGATAGCGGACAGTTAATACTTTGTGATTTTGGAAAAAAAATGAAACCGAGTTATATCTCTTTGAATACATTGAAAATGTCGTATAGTTAATATAATTACTGTTTTTATATATTGTTCGATTCATGAAAACCTCAGCACATGTGTACTTTTCACTTTTGAAGAATATTCACAATTTTAATAAGAAAACATGTAACATTGATATATTCGTGCATTATCCTTAACTTAAAACATAAGGACACTATTAAAATTGTACTTTTAAACGTGAACTTGTTTGAAGTATAATAATTATGTTCTATGAAAAGATTTCAATGTATCTGCCTCATGTTTGTGTGCTTTATTTTTTAAATTTTAGTTCTTGTTTTGTTACGCGATGCAGTTAACGAGTAACAGGTCAAAGGGATCAGAGCTGTGTACCTACGGAGCGCAGAGTATATATTTAAATAATATTTCAACAATTACCAGACGTTTATTTAAACACCACTGGTTTATCGGATGGATATCACGCACTAGCATATAAACACGAATTACCTGTTGCAAGTATCACACGTCGGTACAACTTAACCCATTTATGCCTAGCGTCTAGAAAAAAGTCCTTGGCAAACAGCGTAGACCCAAATGAGACGCCGCATGATGCGGCGTCTCATCAGGGTCTGCGCTGTTTGCTTAAAGAATTTCTGTAATAAATATTCTAAATATAGAAATAATATACTAGAAATCCCTGATTTTGGAAATAAATTGATCCAATTTAAAAGGATGGGAGAATCCACTAGGCATTAATTGGGTTAAATACACAGCGCGAAGGTTGATTTAACCACAGGCACTCGGCATTAGTTACTAAACCCCTACCCCCAGCTGCTAAACCCCTCCCAAAACTCTCAAAATTGTCGATCAGTTATACAAAATAACAAGACACAAAAGTTAGTCGAACAAATTATCTTTTTTATTGATATATATAATAACTAATGGACAATTTTGGGAGGGGGGGTATCAGCGGGGGGGGGGGGGGTACCTTGGTACCTTGTTGGTACCTTCTAACGCAGAGCAGGGCGTTAACAAATATCTCAACAAAAGAGTGAAAGCATTGATATACCTGTAGCAAGTGTCGTTCGCAGTAAACCACTGGTTGGGTGCGTGGGTACCTCCGAACGCAGTGCAGGGCTTACACTGGGTATGGTCCCAGGGCCCGAGCGTACCCGTGCAGTCAGTGCCAATTACATCTTCAATGGAAATAAATGCACGTGGTTATGCTAACGACGCTTCCAAAGAAAACAAATACAAGAGTGTGAACTAAATCTGCTAAGAAGTTACAGCAGAACAGGCAAGAAACACTTGCAATGTAACTGTTTTCATTTCGTGCATAAAGGTGGGTTCCCACTGCCGATCCGATCAACTCGATCATCCCGATCACCGAAATTTCCCGACCAAACCCGACCAATCTCGACTAAAAAGGGTATTTCACGACTTCTTCTCGACCTCTTGTCGATAACACACGACCCATACACGACTCATTCTCGACGTCCACTCACCCATCTTTCCGATTTCCGCTCGATCATCTCGACCTATACGCGAGCCCTATACACGCTCAGCTCGACCAAGTGGACCTCAGCTCGATCGCAACCAGATCTTCACACGACCAGATCGTGATGGTCGTACAACAGTCGTACAAAGTCGCGAACGGTCGTGTATTGAAACTTTGAGAATTAAAACTTTAAACATCGTTGTTCTCTAATCACTTTAATCATCATGGAGATTTTTACCGCTTGTTTTAACAGTATCAGTCGCCTTTGTGCCCTTTCTTGGCATCTTTGGATGTTTACGCGTCCGATTCTATGAAGGTTATGAGAGACAAGCACATGAGCTCGTGTATGGTCGAAACGCAATCGGGAAGTGGTCGTGTACGGTCGAGTAGCCGTCGGGTAGCAGTCTAGTAAATATGTACATCAATTCGAATAGAGGTCGAGTGGATCGTGTTGCGATCTAAAAAAAACTCGGGTAGAGGTCGAGCGGATCGGGTACACATCGTGTAAAAGATGTCAATCCGATCGCCACACGATTGCTTCACGATCAACTCGATCTTCTACTCGACTAATACACGACCACTTTCCGAGCGCTTCTCGATTCATTTCCTACTCGACCGCTACTCGATATTTGATGACATGTCAAAAAATATCGGGTAGGAAGCCCGACCAATGCCGACCTACCCGACCGCCTCCGACCACTCATGCCGACCGAACCAGCCCAGTACCCGAACGCTTGGTCGGGCTTGATCGAGTTGATCTGATCGGCAGTGGGAACCCAGCTTTAAAAACAAATACAAAAAAATATTTTAATTTTGAAAAATGAAAGGCTAATCGGGGTACAAAAATATTTTCAAAAGCACACAGCGTATCAATTATAATTACTTGCAAGCGTTGGGTGAAACTTCGAACAAGAGCGTGGTTACCAAAGTTTCGGAAATTCTGAGTATATATTTAATCAGTATTAAAGGGACTTGCCAATAGATTAAGACACACTTTTAAGTGTGTCATTAAATGACACTAATTGATCGTTTTTAACCACGGAACTGTAGAACTCAAGTATAATGACAATAATATGCCGTCATGGTCTGTGACGTCAGGATTTGGAACAGTCCTGACCCACAGGTTAAACATAAATTTAGCGAAACTTACTCGTGCAGTTCAGCTGCCCATTACAATCACACGTGCACGACCAACGCAGGCAGCCGTCCTGAAGCACAAACACGGCGTTCGCCGCGTACTCTTGGTCGTTGATGTAGCAGCGGCCGCTACACCCGGTACTGCCGCGACCGCCAAACTCCGTGGCCGTCAACTCCTCGTTGGCGAAGATTACGGCGGTGTCTGGACCGCTTGGGCGCGCACCTGCTCCAGGTTACCAAGAAAATACAAATACAGTTAAACCAAGCTAATATGAATGCTCTAGGCACTTGGTAGATAAGTAGAAAAAGTTTCATTAAAGATCATATATTTTTATCGACTGTTACTCTGTGGCGCGTGCAACTGGTCAAATGATCATGACAAACATTATAATTATATCAGTAAAACGACGCTAAAGCGAGCAATTGAGAGTCTTCATAAAAATCGTCTTAGTTGCGGGGTGTTATATTTGTCGTCAGAACTGCTGGGGCGATTGTCTACCCCTAGTCGATTGATTGAGACAATACATATGTTGATTAGACCGATTGTGAGTCGGAAAAAAGATCTTATAACCAGAGTGGTTGTTTTACCCATTTATTGATAACGGCAGATCACCGGGTATTCACATATGTATACTTTATTTTGCTGCAGCTGTTGTTCAGTTGTTTAACAGAATATGTTAACTAATAAATTAACAACTTCTTTCTCTATAGAAAAATAGTTTAAATTTGATTCGTTAATTTAAACCCTTGCACATGTATCAAAGTCAAAGTCTTAAAGGCGGAATGTCACTCGCTATAATTTAGAACAGTGCGGATAGATCATGGAATTAAAAACATATATATTTAGTAGAAAGTATTTAACAAAAATACACGTTTCAATTTGAAAAGTGTTTACGATATACCTGTTTTATTATATGCGCCAATTAAAGTGATATTCATGGGCATCTTACAGTTTATAGGTGTCTGTCGCAACCGTTGTTTATTTTTGGGGTTTTTACTTCATATACACTTATATTTGTTAATGCAGCATCAACATACTAAATCCCGGAAAGAGAAAAATAATATTCAATATTCAATCAACCGTACTTTCGTTTGACAACTGATCACGCATGTTCAATGTGAACCTAAATTTAGTTTTAGTGCAGATTCGTGGTATACGACACAAAGACACAATTTTGTTTTATGGATCATTTCGGCTTACAGGACTGGGTGAGTCACGTAAGATATCGAATATAAAATATATTTTTATAAACAATTGGATGAGTTGCAGATAATAGGTCAGTAACCACATTTTAACTGACTCGGTTGACCAGTTCATACTTTTCAGCTCAATTCAACAATGAAAAATGCCCATAATATCACTTTAGATTTATTCAGGTTTTAAGCAATCTCTAGGTACAACAAAGTTTTAACTTGAAAGAACTGGTACCACATGAATATACGCTTGTTAAAAACGATTAAAGGTATTTTAAGTTCGAATGACAATACATGACCAAATGGACTTGGGTTATTTGTATTCACATCCCATGTACATAAACGGTTAAAGTAACATTACTACTCAAAATCAACAAACATTTCGTAGAATTGTTCGTAAAATAAACTTAACCAATTGAAAATCAGTGTTCCTTATGGTAATTGCCGAAATTTCAACGCCAGATGTGGTCTGGTAAAATAGATGTTTGTAGATACAAAATGCTCGTTTTTATTATTGTTTTGCATATCTATTCATACGACACATGAACACTAACATGGTGTTCGTGTGTCGTATGAAGATATATTCGCGGGAATTAATTGTGGCCACAAATAAATAAAAACGAGCATTTTGTTTCTACAAAAATCTATGTAATCATACCACATCTAGCGTTGAAATTTTGGCTATTGCTACAAGGAAAACTGATTGTTAAGGTGTTAACTTTATTTTACGAAATACTTAACGAAATTTTCGTCGATTTTGAGCGTTATAGAGACTTTAAAACAGTTTCAGCAAATTCCGATCAACAATATTACCATGACATTCAAAATTAGAAAACATACCGCTTGTGTAAACGTGACTTCCGGCTATGCTATAACGCAGACGCTGTCTGGCCTCCGAAAGAAACTCAGGTTCTTTTCCGGTGCATGTGTACCTAAAACAGAGATATTTAACTCTTTTTAGGTACGAGCTTTGTATTATATATTGTTTTTGAAAGTTTCTCATATGCAACCCTGAAGGAGTTATATATGTTATATACAAACCTAGCTGAAATTTAAAGGAACATATAGTCTTCGAAGGTCATTTTACACTGGTCCATATCTAAATATTAAAAGAGTCCACACATAAATATAACAATTTACAGTACCATAACGCAAAAATTAATCAAAGAATCAAAGAGAAATCATGAAATTCAGAAAATTATGTGCAATACCCGAAACTAGCACGGACTCTAAAATAAAACCATTACACTAGCTATGACTTTACACATTTCTTTTTCGATAGAAGTACCTTACACTTTAAAGAATGCTTCTCACCTCGGAACCTGCTGCGGACAATCCCAGTTTCCATCACATCCACAAATACAGTCAATTGAGTAACACGAACGCTGGATCTGGAAACGGGAGTTTCCGGGCCGCTCCTGACCGGCAACGTAGCACGGCGTGCATGTGTCCGTCGGCTTCACTTCAGCCGGAAGAAGAACGTTGGTGACGGTCCGGTAGCCGCGGCACTTGTATTCGCCGCTGCACTGACATTCGCACAACATTCGTACCCCACCAACGTCAGTCGTGAAGCGGGTGTCCCCTTTATAAGTGACCCCAAATATTGAGCACGTGCTACATCCGTCAAAGACTGTATTATCGATGCGCCGACCGACGCAGACAAAATCTCCATTACATTGGCACGTGCATCGGATGTTATTTCCGTTTCGCGTTAACGTGAAATCCTGGTTGCTAGTGTACTCCCGTCCGTCAATAAAGCAATTGCGACATTCCGACGTCGGTGTACTACACGAGTGTTCCCCATTGCAGTTGCAAGAGCATACCTGTCGCTCACCGTCGACCATCATCTGGAATCGGGTGTTTCCGTTGATTCTCCGGTCTCCTACCTCGCATGATCTGCAGCCAACCTCTTCCGGTCGCTCGCCGGTTGAAATTATCTGATAGCCGCGGCAAGTATACGTGGAATCGCAGTTACACGCGCACTGCATGAACAGTCCGTACTTGGTGATCTGGAAACGGGAGTTTCCTTCGTAAATGTCGCCATCGACGTTGCATCGTTTGCAGCTGCTGCCCTGCGTTCCGCAATCGGAGCCAGTGCATGTGACGGCGAAATGCTTGGAGCGGCAGTTGTACTGGCCGTCGCAAGCGCAGGTGCACACCATTTTTCCATTTAGCTCAAATTCCGAATTGGCGGCGTATGAGCGGCCGTCGACCGAGCACGATTTGCAGCCGTAGCTGTCGCACTCCTTTCCTAAACAGGTTCCGGAAATACTGAAGCATCGATATGCGCCGTCGCATTCGCAAACGCAACTCATCGTCAGGCCCTCCTTCTGAAGCCGGAAGCGGGAGTCTAGCTGGTACTCCGTGTTGTCCAGGACGCAGTTCCTGCATTTGTCGGCAGCACATTCGCCACCGAGGCAGGAGATCTCAAATCCGGATCCAGTACAGCTGTGAGTCCCATCGCAGAAACACGTACACAGGTGTTCCGCGTTTCCCTTCTTGTAGTTAAACCGAGTGTTTCCCGTGTAAGGGACTCCGTCGATTACGCAACGTTTGCAACCGGAAGTGCCGCAGTTCGGCCCTTCGCAAATGACCCGCCGTCCCTCGCACTTATACTCCCCTGTGCATTTACAAACGCAGTCCATGTCGATTCCGCGCTCCGTCCGCTGGAAGCGTGTATTACCAGGTACTTCGCGATCATCCACGATGCACGACAGGCAGCTTTCGCCCGTATTTTTACAGCCACTTTCGTCGCACACAGTTATCGAACGCTTGCCAACGCACGTATGCCGTCCATTACATTCGCATGTGCATTCCATTACTATGCCATCGTCGTTCAGCACAGCAAACTGCGTATTTCCGGCGTACCATTTACCGCGCACGTTGCATTGTCCACACGGGCCTGTTACTTCGCTGCACCCAGTGCCGTAGCACTTCGTATCGGTGACGTTCCCTTCACATCGGTAATTTCCGCTACAAGAGCACGTGCATTGCATGCGAACATTATCAATCATGGCTTCAAAACGCGAGTTTCCTGCGTAGCGTCGTCCGTCAATCTCGCATTCATTGCAGCCATTGACCGGACACCCGTCGCCAAAACATTTCTGCGTCTGTTTAGTGCCATTGCACTTATAGCTACCACCGCATTCACACGCGCATTGCATATTTATTCCGTACGAGCTGTGGAAGATCTCAAATTGCGTATTACCAGCGTAGCGGCGTCCCTCGATCACGCAACCAGGGCATGTTTCCGTACAACCAGAGAGATCAGTGCACACTCTGCCTTCACTTACGCATCTGTAGCCCCCAACGCAATCGCAGCGACAGGTCATCCGCACGCCGCCAACATCCGCTTGGAATTCGACGTCTGGTCTATTGTATCTCCGCCCATTAATGACACATTCCCGACATTCCCTGTAACAACCTCGAAGAGTCGTACAGATGCGCCCGTCACCACCCGTACATTCATAACTTCCAAGACAATCACAGCTGCATCGCATTCTCGTTCCATCAAAATCAGCATCGAAGGTGGTTCCGCCAGAGTATTGTCTCCCGCCGATAGTGCACGATTGGCACGTGCTTACGCATCCTGACGGAGTACATAGCTTGTTAGAGCCTCTACATTCGTAATTACCCTGGCAGTCGCAAGTGCAACGCATTTGTGTGGCATCCAACGTAGCGTCAAACGTCGTACCGCTTTCGTACTCGCGACCAGCTATGCTACACGCGAAGCAGATGTCAACGCATGCGGTCGGAGTGCAGCGCCGGTTAGGACTCCTGCAGTCGTAACCCCCATTGCAATCGCAGCTGCATCGCATGGTAGTTCCGTCGATTACCGCATCAAATGCGGTGCTGCCGCCCGGATAACGTCTTCCGCCTATAGCACACTCCTGACACGTGGTCACACAGCCACGTGCAAGCGTACATACCCTTGTTAAACTTCTGCACTCGTACACGCCATCGCAAGCGCATGTACAGGTCATGTCTTCACCGAATACGCGCGCGGCAAAGGCCGTTGCTGCTCCGCGAAACACTTGGCCGTCAATTGTGCACTGCTTGCATTCAGTTACACATCCGGTTTCTGAGGTACATCGTCGGCCGTCGCCGGTGCAAACGAACCTGCCATCACACTCACATGAGCATTCCATTCGGCTTCTTTCAAGTACAGCTTGGAACCGGGTATTTCCCTCGTATCTTCTTCCTCCGATGACACATTCCTGACATGTGCTGACGCAACCACGTGCAAGCGTGCATACCTTCGTCGGACTTCTGCACTCATATACCCCGTCGCAACCGCAAGTGCAGGTCATGTTATCGCCAAACACGCGTGCAGCGAAAGCTGCGGCACCTCCGCGGAACGACTGGCCGTCGATTTTGCACTGTTTGCATACACTAACACATCCGGTTTCGGAGGTACAACTCCGGCCGTCGCCGGTGCAAACGAACCTTCCCACGCAATCGCAGGAGCATTCCATTTGGCTTCTTTCAAGTACAGCTTGGAACCGGGTATTTCCCTCGTATCTTCTTCCCCCGATGACACATTCCTGACATGTGCTGACGCAACCACGTGCAAGCGTGCATACCTTCTTCGGACTTCTGCACTCATATACCCCGTCGCAACCGCAAGTGCAGGTCATGTTATCGCCAAACACGCGTGCAGCGAAAGCTGCGGCACCTCCGCGGAACGACTGGCCGTCGATTGTGCACTGTTTGCATACACTAACACATCCGGTTTCGGAAGTACAACTCCGGCCGTCACCGGTGCAAGCGAACCTTCCCTCGCAATCGCAGGAGCATTCCATTTGGCTTCTTTCAAGTACAGCCTGGAAACGGGTATTTCCCTCATATCTTCTACCTCCGATGACACATTCCTGACATGTGCTGACGCAACCACTTGCAAGCGTGCATACCTTCTTCGGACTTCTGCACTCATATGCCCCATCACAACCGCACGTACAGGTCATGTCATCGCCGAACACGCGCAGTGGGGACGCCGTCGCTCCTCCGCGGAAAACTTGGCCGTCAATTGTGCACTGTTTGCACACAGTTACACATCCGGCCTCAGAAGTACACTGCCGGCCATCGCCCGTGCAAATGAACCTTCCTTCACAATCGCACGAGCAATCCATTCGGCTGCCTTCGAGCACAGCTTGGAACCGGGTGTTCCCATCGTACCTTGTATTACCGATCAAACATTGTGGGCACTTACGGACTTCTTCCGGCGCGCACGTGTGTTGCCCATTGCATTGGCAGGCACAGATGAATGACACCTCGTTGCGGTAGACGCGATGTTGAGAGTGACCCTTGTACGTTTTCCCATCAATGACGCAGTTCGTGCACTGAGGTTGAACAATGTTTTCACACGTTACGCTTCCGTCGCACTGACACCGACATCGCTTCCTATACGAGCCATCGGCGGCTTCCTCGTATACCTCGCCGTTGTTATAATGACGCCCGTTATTGGTACACGACCTGCAGCCTTCCGTGCGGCAAACTTCTCCAGTGCAGACAATGGTTATGGTGACGTTAATTCCAGTGCAGCGGTAACTTCCGTCGCAGTTGCAACCGCAGCTTACGCGAATACCGTCGTACAATTTCTCGAATTTGTCAAACGCTTCAAAACGGCGACCGTCCGATACGCACGTTGAGCATCCTTTCCAAGTGCAAGTGCCTCGTTTGTCGCAAATGTATTCCGAGCCGTCATTCTTATAAGTGCAGTGATACGACCCATCGCAACCGCACTGGCAAAGCATGTTCTTCTCTTTAATCACTGCGTCGAACTGCGTGTTTCCCCGGTAATCGCGCCCGTCAATTCGGCAACTCCCACACGACGTTAAGCAGCTCCTTCCAGGGCCACAGTCTACTATGGTCTCGTTCTTAGTTCCCAGGCATCTGTAGCTGGAATCGCACTTGCACTGACAATCCATCTCGTATCCGTCGTAAAGGAACTGGCCTTTCCCGTTTCCGGGAACGCGCACGCCATATATATCGCAGTCGCGGCAACCGCTGATTATCCTGCAGCCTTCGCGACGCTGGCACGCGATCACAATCACCACGTTCACGCCTTTACACGCGTAGGTCCCATCGCAACCGCAAACGCAATTCATGTCCACGCCTTGATAGTTGTACTTGAACGACGACATACCTTCATAACTGTTTCCGTTGACGCGGCAAACTCGGCAGCGCTGCGGTAGACAACCTCCCCGCTTCCCCGCTGCGCATTCAAACTCCTCCGAATGCCCCTTACACCTGTAGCTCGTGTCACAGTTGCAGCCGCAACGCACTGTGACCCCCTTGTAAACGATGTCGAACTCCGAATCGCCCGGGTAGTCGCGTCCGAAGATGCTGCAAGTTCCGCAGTTAATTTGCCCGCACGTGTCTCCAATGCACGAAACGTAAATCACTTCCTCGACACCCTCGCAGTAAGATGTTCCGTCACATCCGCAGCGACACGTCATGTCGATCTTGTTCTTGTAGCGGTACGGGAAGCTCTCTTCGAACTTGCGTCTGACGCCATCGACGACGCAATCCCGGCACGTATTTGTATAGCACGTGCGTCCGTATTCGCATTTCTGCACCGGCTTTCCCTGAGCAAAGCACTGGTATCCGCCATCGCAATCGCACGCGCATTCAACTTCCAATCCCTGTACAACGTATTTTGTCCGCGAAAACGGCGCGCGCTCCTGACCAAAAATCGTGCAAGTTCTACAGTTCAAGGGATAACACTTCCCGTCGATGCACCGAATCTCAATTATTTCCGTAACACCTTTACAGAAAACAGACCCGTCGCACCCACACGTACAGGACATATCAATGCCGTTGTAGCGGTACTTAAACACCGACTTTCCCGCAACCGTCTGCCCATTCAGCGAGCACGTACGGCAGGTGTCAACGAGACAGCCACTTCCGGTTCCGTTCACACATCGGATTTCATACCCGGATCCGCTGCACGTGTATCCACCACTGCAGCCACACTGGCACCGCACACTGTAGCCGGCAGTCACGACATCCACGATTGAAAACGACTCGAACCTTTGACCGTATATCATGCACGGGGAGCAGCCGATTGGGATACATTTTCCTCCGATGCAAGTCAGGATAAGGCCCGTGTTGACGCCTTTACAGTATACGGACCCGTCGCAGCCGCATTGGCACCGCACATCGTAGTTGTTGTAACGAAGGGTGGCCTCGGAAAAGGCGGGGATCGTTTGGCCGTTGTCCAGCTGGCAGCTTTGGCACTGCCGCGTCATACAATTTCCGATTCCGCCACGGCATTGAAAGATCGTAGTTCGGCCCTCACCGTAGCAAGTATAATCCCCGTTACATCCGCATTCGCAGTCTAACACAAGGCCGGAATAGACGAGTTGGAATTGGCTGGCGCCCTCGTAATCTCGTCCGAACAATGAGCACGTTTTACATCCTTTCGGTTGGCAAACGCCGTTAACGCCGCATGATATCTCGATAATCTCTGTAATTCCCGTGCAGTAATAAGACCCATCGCACGAGCATGTGCATTCAACGGCGATTCCCTTATAGTCCATGCGGAACATTTGACCTCCATCGTATCGCCTATTATTTGCGACGCACTGATTGCAACTCTCGGTCAGGCAGCCGCTTCCGATGCCGCCAACGCAGCGGACGATTACGACCCCAGTTTCGCTTTTGCACACGTATCCACCATCGCAGTCACAGTCGCACGTGATTTTGTTGCCACCATATATGATATCGAACATAGCGCCGCCAAGATAAGGTCTCCCAAATATTGAACAATCCTTGCATCCGATTCTCACGCACGATCCGCCACGGCAAGACACCTCGATACTGGTGGTGACGCCAACGCAGTAGCTATTTCCGTCACACCCGCATGTGCATTGGATATCAATCCCTTGGTACCTAGACCGAAACTGCGACATCGCCGCGAACTCTCGACCATCGACGGAACATGTAAGGCATCGACCGACGAGGCATCCGGTCCCTCTTCCGCCTACGCACTGAACCACGATTTCATTGGTGACGCCGCGGCACACGTATCCGCTGTCGCATGAGCACTGGCACTGCAGCTTCATGCCACCGTAGATAAGCGGAAAGCTCGAGTCTCCCTCGTGCACCTCGCCGTAAACTCTACACAGGCCGCAGCCGAGCCGGCGACACTGCCCGTTAACGCAGGAAACCTGCAATAGGTAGTAACGAGGGAATTACTCGGTACGTACCAATAGTGGATTGTTTATGATATTATCGAATAGCAGCCATTCTGTCATAGGAATCATGTAGAACTGTATGTGTTGAATAATATGTTTTTCATATGAAAATGTTAAGTATGTTTTCGTGTCAGGAATGACAATATACTGCATCATTTTTAATAGAATTTCAATCTATTATAAATTACAGAGGAAACAAATGCGTTTAGCTGTTATTGATGTCACTTAATATGAGCTTTTATTAATTAACTTTATAATATTAGACGAGAATGTGTTCAATTTATTCGCCCCATACTAGTCGAGCCTCGCAAATAAAGCTCGAAATTCGCCTTATACGAGAAAAAGTCGGCCAATATGGAAAAAACACGGCCAATACGGAAAAAGGTAGGCCAATACGAGATTCAGCCAATCAGAAAGCAGGAAAAACTCGGCCTTATATGAGAATCTAAAATTTCGACAATTTTGGACGCCATCTTGAAATTCTGTGCTTAGTTTTGGTGCAAAAGTCTGAATCTTTAAAAATATACATAAAGCACTCAGTCCCTAATATATTCAGCTCCCTTTTTCGACAATAACAATAGTGCAGTGTAACCATAACAGTAAGGTTCAATATGTTAGCGTTCAAGCTACAATGACTAAGCGCCGAAGGCGAAAGCAAAACTAATTCGAAATCATGGAGGATTTACACATTACAAATGCAATTCCTAATGTCAATTAGTTAGTTTTCAATCCTTATTGTCTTTCTGAGTTGTATTAAAAACAACGGTAGTGGATCAAGCGTGGCTGGAATGTTATTCAGGTAAATTTTGCATAATTTCGCGACCTGTCAAATTGTGTTTCTGCATCATGCATTCAGCAATGTCTAGAATTTATTATTTAGAAAGCATCTTTAGCCATATACTATTTATAAATGCTATTGCTTCTATGCTTTATCAGTAATACCGCCTTCATATTACAATATTGAAGAAATAATAATTATTCTTCTGAAATTAAATGCATGTTCAACATTTGTTTCCTCTTGCAACAATACTCAATTTTCGTTGTAAATTAACAAGATATCTCTTAAAAGGTAGGCTAGATTGAACTTTACTAGTACACAGTTGTTTACCGCTATCTACAAAGCAGGGGTTTGGGGGCGGTAGCCCCTGATACTAAAGAATATAAAGAATAAAAGGATAATTAGGTGTTGCGCGCTTAGCAACGATAAAATTATACGCTCTTCCATTCTTTTTCACGTACCGCTAAAGTTCAATCGTCCCAAAAGGTATTTTGGGGTACATAACATTTTCAAAGCATTTTGCATGGAAATATAAACAGGGAAAAAGTTGTATAGAACAGAAATTTTGCTATTTTTTCAAAACTTCAGACTTAATTTAATAGCAAAAACCTGTAAGTGTAATTCGAAAGTGAAATTCAAGTTTTTCTTGCTGAATAATATTATAAAGTTAATACATAAAATTCTCATTAATTAGTTGAATTCATATTGGCTTTGTTATTGAGCTTCAGACAGCCGTATTGGCCTGCGGCCTCAGGCCAATATGGCTGTCTTCAGCTCAATAACAAAGCCAATATGAATTCAACTAATTAATAACATTATAATATTAAATAATTGTATAGAAATTTGCATAATGTTTTTTCGTATAGAGTATTCTAAATAAATATAAAAAAACTGTTCAAATAGCTGAAACACAAGTGTGATTGTGTAATTATACTTTGAATGAAAAATGCGCATCAGTTTTTTTTTCTAATATAATATAATACAAAATGATAGCACCGTGATGTTGAAGTCCTATATGCGTAACCGGTACAATACGATTGGTATGATACTATAATTATGTATAGGAATAAACACATTCTTATTCTTTGTAGCCAACATTTTGTTTTAATTATCTCATGAGAGAAAAGAATACATTACACACCTCCACCACTTCCGAGATACCCGTGCAATAGTAGGACCCATCACAAGCGCACGTGCACATCATATCGAGCCCATTCCAATTATGACGGAACTGGGCCAAGCCTGCGTATCGGTTCCGCCCCACTAGGCATGGCGCGCAAGTGCTAGGAAGACATCCGGTTCCGTCCGGCCTGCAGCGCACCATAATCTCCTCGTCGTAGCCATAACATTCGTAACTTCCGCCGCATTCGCAATTGCAGGTGAGCTTCATACCGAGCGCGTACACCTCAAAGGGGCGCTCGCCGGGGTAGGTAGTTCCAAACGCTGAGCACGAACCGCAGCCGATCTCGACGCAGCGACCGTTTACGCCGCAAGAAATGAGCAGTCCTCCGTCCCCTTCGCAGTAATAAGAGCCGTCGCATCCGCACAAGCAGCGCAAGTTCTGACTCTTGTACACCGTTCCGAATTCGTCACCGCCATTAAAACGCGCGCCGTCCACTATGCACTGGTTACAAGTCGTCGGAAGGCATCCACTTCCGGTCGGGCACGTGATGACGATCGTTGAGTCTGCTCCGTAACAAATATAGCTAGAATCGCATGAGCATTGGCACGAGAGTTTCAAGCCGCTGTAGACAAGAGAAAATCGGGATTCCCCTTCGTAGCGCCGTCCGTACACGGAGCAGCTTCTGCAGCTCAGATTCTCAAATTGTTTTTCTCCGTAGCAGTAATAGCCACCGTTGCAGAAACATTCGCAGTTTAGGGTGATCCCATTCCTGCTAATGACATAGCGCGTGTCGCCAGCGTACGTACGCCCGTTCATGTCACACTGAAAGCAACCACCCGAAATTATACCACTGCCGACACCAGAACCGGAAATACTGGTATCCTCGCGGATAAAGTACCACTCCCCGATGCATACGTAGCTTCCGTCACAATTACAGCGGCAGTACATGCCCATGCCGTTCAGTTGGAAATCGAAATGCGAATTCCCGCGGACAACACGCCCGCCGTTCTCAGCGACTGTACATTGCGAGCACGGCTGTTGCACCGACTTCGTATTCACCACAATGGCGGCCGGGCAATAAGCGGTCCCGTTGCAGAGGCAGAAACACTGATACCGGAAATCATTTTTGTCCAACGTGAACTTCGAATAGGGGTCGTACGTCCGGCCTTCCGCTTCGCACTTTCGGCACGTGTTGCACGTGTCCACGGCGCTCTTTCCAGAGCATTTCCACGTGCTGTCGCAGGAACAGTCGCAGTCCGTGTACGATGTACAGCCGACCCGGAGATTGAACTTTGACCCGCCCGGATACTCCACGTTGTTCACGTGACAAGATCGACAATCTCCGCATGTGTCCGTGACAGAGCGACACGTGGTCTTACCGCATTTGCATTGGCACGAGCGATAGTCTTGGCATTTCGTGCGGTAATCAAAGCTCTGTTCGTTCCTGAAAAAAAAGACAAGGACATTCTAATACAATAGCAGTTTATATTTGTTGTTCTGTTCCCAAACTTGCCTACTAATTTAGCAGACTTCCGAAAACTGCTAGATTTCGGTATCTCCATTAATCTTCGGTTAGTTACATAAGCGCATTCAACTGTCGGTTTGATAATAAGCACCGCTAGTTTGATGCAAGATGCATACAATTTATAAAATGCGTTTTAAGTGGAATATTTTGGTATCTGTTTACATGTAAACAATATGCAAAAGAGCCATCTTAGCACTACTTTGTTGTAATGGTTTTCGGTCTCACATCTTTTGCCACGTGTATTCATGCTCAACAGGCAGCTTCCATCCCGGCATAGAATAATGTGTTATTTGTAAGGTAAATCAACGTATAGAATTGATTTAAATGCTTGTTTTTCAAAAATTCGTGGTCATATCCTTTCAACCATGTTATGATGTATAGTGATATATTAGACAGGTCATGGTCTAATGGGCTGCACGCATTGCATGATGTCCATAAAGCGAAATTAAGTTTTGAATGTGTAAAATAAACATTTTGAGCGATTTCCACTAAGCAATGCTTTATCGATGGATCCAAAACGAGGCTCGTGAAGCAATGGAACTGGATCTTTATTGAAATCAAGTTTATATACATTTCATATGAGCCACACTCGGTGAAAAGAGGGTTTATTGCATGGACGTAAAGTGTCTCCCCAGGCTAACTAGGGACGACACTCTCCGCCTAGTTGATTTACCCGCAGAAGAGATTTTCTTTTAAAGGGATCTTTACGGTTTGGTAAATTGACAAAATTGAACAAAGTTGTTTCCGATTCGCAAATTTTCGGTTTACTTATGATATTTGTGAGGAAACAGTATTACGGAACATTTGCCATGGTCTAATATAGCCATTATATCCATCTTTTGACGATTTAAAAACCTAAATATTATAAAGCGTTGCAACGCGAAACGATTGAATAATTTGGAGAGTTCTGTTGTTGTCGTTTAAATTTGTGAAACTACGAAGATTGCTTAAATAACGTATAAAATACGCACCTTTTTATGCTTGGCAGGATAGCTCAGTTGGCTAATGCGTTTTTACTTCAGGATTCTGGGGGTCACTGATTCGAGCCCTGCCGGGGGCTACTATTTTTTTCCTTTTTTAAATTTTATTTTTGATTTTTTACTGGAGCTTTTAAAATTTAATATTTTCATTTATCAATATAAAGCATTTAATGACAAACTTCAAAACATGCCAAAATCTGTGAAAAGGCCCCTTTAAGTTTTGACGAATATACCAAAATGCGGAAATTGCCGTCAGTTATTAGCCTCTACGGACTTCACATGCGTATCTCTATATATACCGGTATGTTCGGCCGTCGTGAACACAGTCCTCGCAGGTCTGGTCAGGCGGCTGGTCTCCACGTGTGCACGTGTAAATCCCGCCCGTGCACGAATACGCACCGTTACAGTTACAGGTGCACTGCTGATAGCGCGTGCAACCCACCTCGGCTGTAAACGTGCAAGAAAAGTGCACGGATTAAAACTTAAAGCCACAAACCTTTTATTCTTTTCCAAAAAAAAAAAAATATATATATAATATAAAAAAAAATAAAAAAAAAATATATATATATATATATATATATATATATATATATATATATATATATATATATATATATATATATATATATATATATATTTTATAAGCACATGAGCGTTTGTGATTGAAATCTTATATACCAACAAATAGCAAGATTCAACACATCGTCTAATTTCTATCTATAAACGCGATAGAGTGAGTCGATAAAGTACATTACGTTTTAACCAAGCGAACAGTTCAGTATTTATTCACTTCGCAATAGGCGCCTTCTGTCTACTTGAATTGAATAAATAAGTATAGCGTTGTGTTTTACGTTTTAATGTCGTCCGTTCTCAATCATAACAATATATAAACTGAAACAATAATAACAAGATGACGTGCATGTATATGACGTTATTCGGCGGCGTCACACAACGGCGCGCCAACGGCGACGTCACACGACGGCGCGCTAAATTCCCAACATTATCCGGGCCGCGAAATGTTAATATACACTTACAAAACATGCTTATTTGAATAAAATAATTAAATCTACTGATGTTTTTGAAACTTCAAATGTCAATAACATCAGAAAGAGTTTAACACTTGATTGCACACAAAGTCAGTTGTCGTCACAGTGTACTTCTAGCGGGTATAGTTTGACGATAGGTCTGGTGGTGATTCGACTTGATGTACCGAGGCGCGCGGCCCTCGTAAACCCATCATTTCCGGTGAGAAGCTCGTATACCACAGCCAGGGTCCACTGAAGTCGCGGTTTGAAGTCGTCCTGCACGATAACAACGTCGCCCAAACGTATCGTCTGATGGTTGTTGCCGCCTTTCGTTTTATGGTGCTCGCGTAGTGACGTCAAGTATTCACGTTTCCAGCACGCCCAGTATTGGTCGATGACTCGTCTGTGTTGGTCAAGACGCCGTGTTGCGTTCTCTCTGGTATGATTGCGCCAAATGATATCGTCTACATCGGGAGTGTCGTGTGTAGGCAGTGACGTCATCCGCTTGCCGTACAACAGATGAGCGGTTGTTAACGGCTCTGGATCTTCACGTGATGTTGGAACGAATGTGAGCGGTCTTTCATTGATAATTGTCTCTACTTCAGTGACGACGGTCTGCAGTGTATGTAAGTCTACTGAAGCATTACCAATTACTTTCTTTATGGTCTTCTTCGTGATGCCTATTAGCCGTTCCCACCAACCACCATACCAAGGTGCGCGTTGCGGTATGAACTTCCATTCTGTGCCCCGTGCTGCAAGACACGCCTGACTATTGTGTGTCATTCGGTGAATGTGACTCGCCGCAGCTCGGAAACGGTATGTCGTCGGTGACCTGCATGGGTCTGTAGGGTAGGTAACTGCAGAGGCGCGTGTGGTTCTTCCTCTACGCTTCGATAGCGTGTATTGGATAACTCGGGTGGCTGCATAACGGACATCGTCAGACTACTATCATGGACGGCTGTACTACTTGAAGATGGGTGATCACGCAGATTTTGACGGTATCTCCGAAGCTTCGCTTCCATGTCAAAAACGTACATCTGTGAGTCCAACAGCTCGTCTGGGGTCGATTCCGCGTCTGATAGTGCGGATATTTTCTCATTTAATCCTCGTATTATCTCCAACTGGTTCTCTATTGCAACGATGGTTGGTTCAAACTGCAATTTGTCATTTTCTTCCAATCTTTCGATTAATCGCTCAATAACTTTCTGATTTCCTAGTCTCTGCCCCTGTAACTTATCTGTATTTGTTGACGGCATACTTAGTTTTTTCGTCACGGCACCAAAATGTCTACTTGAAATTAATAAATAAGTATAGCGTTGTGTTTTACGTTTTAATGTCGTCCGTTCTCAATCATAACAATATATAAACTGAAACAACAATAACAAGATGACGTGCACGTATATGACGTTATTCGGCGGCGTCACACAACGGCGCGCCAACGGCGGCGTCACACGACGGCGCGCTAAATTCCCAACACCTTCTATGATCTTAATTAGATTCATTTCTTAAAAATGAAATGAGGTTCAGTAAAATATACATCATTTTCGTTCAATACAACATATGGTGTTTTTTCAGAGGGGGTAATCAAGTGATAGGCAAGATGGCGACGTCAATGCCGAGACAGTTACTTTTGTTTAAGTTTTAAATGACGCTCACTTTTAAGCCATAGCAGTAAAAAGGTGATAAGCGCTTATTTTGTATTAAAATTCGCTTCATATCTCTACTTTACTTCACGCGAATTTTCTTAGTGGAGCTGTAATTAGGTCATCGCACTAAGAAATTTCGCAGCGTGTAAAATCGAGATATAGAGCGAATAGTGAAAAGAAATAAACGCTAGTAACTTTCTTGCTGATATGGCTGGAAAGTGAGCGACAGGAGGGCCTAAAAGGCAAAAAGTCGCTCACCTGAGATAGAGAGGAACTGTCCTGTTCTATGCAGCCCAATATATTATAAGAACAAAATGTTCTGACCAAGTTTCATAAAGATTGAACTATAAATGTGACTTTAAGAGTGTTAACAAGGTTTTACTAAAGGCACATAAGGATACATGCCCCGCCCCTTTGCGACCATGCTTTGCAACAGACCGGAACGATTTCCGAACCCGTCCAAAATATCATCACAAAAAATGTTCTGACCAAGTTCAATAATGACTGAACTATAAATGTGACTTTGCATTGTATTATAAGGAAAAATACACCTCTCTCCTGCGGCCATATTGTTCAAACAACAGGAACCATCTCGTCAAGATATCATTGGTACAAATCTTCTAACCAAGTTTCATGATGATCGGACAATAAATGTGGCCTCTAGAGTGTTAAAAATGTTATACTATAGCCATGTTAGGAAAATTGGCCCGCCCCGTGGCGGCCATGTTTTTCAACAGACCAAAACCATTTAATATATAACAAGCAAATTCGAAGAACTGATATCCCCCGCAACATATGCTTTGTTTGAGGATGGGTGCAAATCGGACGGATATAACCAAGGGCCATAACTCCGTTATTTCCAGATGGTGTACAATGCCATTTGGCGTGCATCATCCTCTTATCCATATATATATACTCATACCAAGATTCAATGAAATCTGCCAAAGCACTTGCAATATATGGCTCTGGACACAAAAGTGACGGACGGACAGCTGGACAACGCCAAAACAATATCCCTCCCCCTCTGGCCTCTGGTGGGGGATATATACTCATACCGAGTTTCAATTAAATCCGCCAAAGCACTTCCAAGATATGGCTCCCGACACAAATGTGCCTATAGTAAAAAGCATTTTTTCAAGATACAAAAGGCCATAACTCTGTTTTTAACAAATGGTATACAATGCCATTTGGGGTGCATCATCCTCTTATGCATCTATATACTCATACCAAGTTTCAATGAAATCCGCCAAAGCACTTCCAAGATATGGCTCCGGACACAAAAGTGCCTATAGTAAAAAGCATTTTTTTTCAAGATACAAAGGGCCATAACTCTGTTTTTAACAGATAATGTACAATGCCATTTGGCGTGCATCATCCTCTTATGCATATATATACTCATACCAAGTTTCAATGAAATCCGCCAAAGCACTTCCGAGATATGGCTCCCGACACAGAAGTGCCTATAGTAAAAAGCATTTTTTCAAGATACAAAGGGCCATAACTCTGTTTTTAACAGATGGTGTACAATGCCATTTGGCGTGCATCGTCCTCTTATGCATATATATACTCATACGAAGTTTCAATGAAATCCGCCAAAGCACTTCCAAGATATGGCTCCGGACGGACAGCCGGACGGACGGACAACGCCAAAACAATATCCCTCCGCCTCTGGCGGGGGATAATAAGAACAAATGTTTTGCCAAAGTTTCGTGAAGATTGAACACACAATGTGTCCTTTAGTATAGTGTTCACAAACTAATTCTTTTGACATATCGCCATAGTGTTTGACTTCGTGTGGCTTTGTTTCGAACACAGCAAAGAAATCATTAGGGCGAATCTTCAAAGTAGGTTGTATTAATATAAGAAATAAATGTGACCTCATGAGTAAAAGGTGGATACCATCAAACACTGAATTCCAAAATTGAATGATACACATTTAAACACTATTGTCAACCAGATTGAAAGTAGGATTAAAACAAATACCTGAAAATGGGGCTGTGCCCCCATTGTAAAACCGGTCGCCAATCTTGCACTTCCGGCACCCACCGCACAGATCCTGAATAGAGAAGTGGTTATAGAGAAAACCGCATTCCTATGTACATAGAAGCGTGACGTCACCACTTTCGTCTGGAGAGTGAATCATTCCATACAGAGGTTTCAAGTTATTGCATTAGTTCAGAGAATTAAAAATTAATTAGTATAGAGTTTAGTCCACATTTAGAACTTTAACGTCACTTCTTTAGCCGTACCTCTTTACTAGGAACTTATTATACTTCCCATATTTGGCTTAATGTGGAAACAGTTACATATAGTTCGAGGATAAAAGACACAAAATCAAAACAAGCATATTTACAATTGATTCTCGCAATAACATCTTTTTGCATTTTCACATATACGCTGCATTTCCCGGGGAACCCATTACGTATGAAAAACAAAATATTTATAAAAACAAATATTCATGACCGCTATACCTATTCATCAACAATTGGCCAAATACATCATTATATTGCGCGAAACTTAACTACTATGCTTTTCATTCGTAAATAATAAATAACGTAATTGTTTGGCGCGAACGTTTACGTTGTGCCGTTTAACGAGATTCAAACGTTTAACGAGACTCGAACGCATGCGGTGTCACCCTTATAGTTTTAACAATTGGCTCTTTTATACACTTAACGCCGAAATTAAAAGAATTCAATATAATTTTGTGGCACTTCGTAGGTGTAAGAACTGTCTCGTTAATTGCGAAGAAAGAAACCGATGAAATGCACAAAATATGCCATTAAATACTTAACTACAATAATAATCCCATTAAGACTGTTTTGCGTAATTTTTTTAAAGTTTTTATTGACTGGGCTATTAGTTCTTACGATGGTCTTATTGCGTCCTCCCTCGCAGAACCAACTTCCGTTTTGATGACACGCGCAGTCCAAGAGCAGATCACATCCGTTCGTGTAATTGAATCTTGACCCACTTGCATACCTTTTACCGGCTACTTCACATCCTATTCGAAGAAGACGAGTTCCGAGGTTATAAAACATGAAAGTGTACATAATAAATGTATCATTAATGTGTTTGTACATAAAAGCCTGCTTTGACTGGTTCCCAGCTTAGCTCGTAATAAATCCCAGCCGCAATCACACCCCACGTGATGATGGTCGGTTTAAATATAACTGCAATTATATGATTTCCACTCGTTTTCATTTCTATTGAACCTATGTAGGTACCTAACACCATTAATAGATCAGAAGGCCGTGTTTAAAGAACTTTTGCTGATTTTCAAATCACTTTCACAATTCATACAACGTGATGATGAGCAAACACCTCTCAGTTAACGGTAACCACTACCATAAGAAGTAAAGTTCCTTGAAAATCTAGAATAAATTGTAACATTTTCTCATTTGATGAAAATAAGTGCTCTTTTCTTCCGTATTGAACATATATGTTTTAATATTATGGCCATGGTTGAGAAGAGATAAACAGTTTAAATAGACGCCTTTGTATATTTTACATTCGGTATTTTGTGAAATTGGTCTTCCGGAATCGCCCCTTTTCTGTTAATTAAGTATATGAAGGCGCTTTCGAAGAAGCAAACTATGAGAAAACGTACGCTTTTAAGTTATATTCTTCTTTGCAGTGAACGCATGATTTTTTCTCTTTATAAAACACTTGCAAACCTACCTTGTTGAATTTCGCACGTGTAAATTCCTTCCCCGCACGTCCATCCGCCATCACAGTTGCACCTGGGGGATATAATATTTATATGCTCCTTAAGAACTCACATACATTTAGAATCATACGAAAAATATATTCTCAGATCAAATAAAGATACAATAAATTTTCAAATATAGAAGTATTGATAAACATGAATATGATGATGTTGTTGTTGGTAAAGTAGTTGATTCACGATAACCATCATGATAGTAATGATTATCCGTTGACGATTCTAGGAAAATAATGATTATGAACGCGAGTCGGATGATCTTGGTTTTGACGATGTTGATAATAATAGTGATGCTGATACTGATGGTGATGCTGATGATAATGGTGATGGTGCTGATGGTGCTGGTGATCATGTTGGTGGTGATGATAATGATGACGATGATGGTGATGATGTTGTTGCTGTAGGTGGTGGTGATAATGAGGATGAGAATGATGATGAGGAGGAGGAGGAGGATGTTGTTGTTGTTGTTGATGATGATGAGGAGGAGGAGGAGGAGGAGAAGGAGGATGTTGTTGTTGTTGATGATGATGATGCCACTGCTGCTTTTGCTATGATGATAAAATGTAATATATTATACAAACAGCACTTATCGGTAAGCAGTATAGTTCTTTGTTAGTATTATCTGTACATTTTTAAATTACCAAACACAAAACGCCTGAGGGAAAACGGGTATCCAACTTTGTAAACTGACGTTAATACCATGTATCTGACACTCCACACATAATTTAATATATTAAAAACACATGTTTACCTGCACGAGTTATAATAAGCGCAACCCGCCGTCAGAGTGAAGGTCGTGTTCGGTTGCACGACAAGGCCTGGAACCAGATTCGGTTTGCATACGATACACTCGAGTGGCCCCGGACAAATGTAGCGGGACTTGTCGGATGGGCAGACCAGGTCTCCGTTGCAGCGGCACTCGCAGTTGTACTGGAAGCAGCCGAGTTCGAACGAGACTTTTCGGCCGCCTATGGGGAGGACACAAGTAAGAGGTTTCATGATGCAATTTAAACGTTTTACGTCGCGCGGAAGCTTGTTCTACAGTAAGCATAAAGTAAACTTAATTGTGCGGATTGTTGATCTGTAATACGCTTTTTATTGTACGCTGCAGGCAGTAAAGTAAATTTGGGAGTGTTATTTTTTTAAATTTAACTTCGATATGTCGTTTGTCGCTTTTGTTGTTTGTTAGCATTATAATGTTGATTTGCATTTACTTATTTTTAAGTTAAAGAGTTTCTTTGTCTATTTCAAAATTTCATACAAAAACGATGTTTCCTATCCATGGAGGTCAACAGTGGGGAACATGAAAAATACAACGCAAGTTTGTGATGGTCATAAACCGAGACACCTAGGAATCAGTGTTGTATTGAAATTTACATTTAGTAGCATTCCGACCAAAAATAATCAAGAAAAAAGAAATGACCAACCGACGTACCTTCAAACGTCAGGTCCTTATGTTTACACTGGCGGCAAGTGCCGACGCCAGTGATGCCGACGTCGTCAGCGGAACCGCTACTGATACCCGGTAAACGCGATCCGACTAGCGTCCTACCGACGCCGCTTGTTCTGCCACTGTCTGTATAAATTCCCGTTGCGGACGTCTGACCTGTGCCCGCAGCTATTCCTTGGCCACCGACAGTCCCAGTAACGCCCGCGGTCTGCCGTTGCGCACCCACACAGGTGTTGATGACTTGATCACTTGGGCAGTTCACTGTTCCGTCGCAGCGGCAGTTGCAGACGAAGAGATTACAGCCTTCCTTCTTTTGAAACGACGAGTTCGGTTCGTATGTGACTCCGTCGGACGAACATCGGGAGCAGCCTTGCGTCTGGCGCCTTGTTGAGCTACTGCCGGTTCCGGATCCCTGCGCGTAAAGACTCTCAATCACGCTGCCGCTTCTGAAATCGTCGCTTAAACACATTTGGCGAACGTCCTGTGAGGGGCAAAAGAGTGTACCATCACACGAGCAAGTACATATGTACCTAATGCATCCACGGTCGTAATAAAACATGGAATTCCCGCGGTACGCCTTTCCACCTAAGCGACAAGAGGTGCACTCGGATATCTCGATCCCGCGCTCATTGCAGGCGCTGATCCCGCGCGTGTGCGCGCACGTCCAGCCGCCATCGCATGCACAGTTACATGCGGGGTATTTAAAACATTCACGAACAAGATCAAAGCGCGAGCCGCCCTGGTAAATGTAGTCGTCGATCTCGCAGTAATAACAACCGGTTGTGCGATTCTGACGACACAAATCTTTCGCGCGCTCACCGGGACAGTTCCAGGAACCGTCGCAGTTGCAGACGCAGTTGTACTCGATACAGCCGTTCACGTACTTGAAATAGTCGTTACCTGTGTAACGTTTATCGCCAACTTCGCAAAAGGAGCATCCGGTCTTAGGGTCTATCCTGCATGTGTCCCGCGTGCGCTCAGCTGAAATAAGAAATATTTTCTTTAAATGCCTAGTTTAGGAACACGGGGTTCCATTAAACAGTGATATAGAACACATGGTTTCTGGAGACGAGGCGGGGCGATTTCAAATTAAGAATGCTTTAATTAGAACAGTTTTGTTTAACAAAGACAAATGTATCATCCATTTGTCAATATAATACATGTAGTATCATAGACAAGAGGTAGCGAAGACGTTGTTTTCTCTCAAAATGGAATACAATATAGCAACTATGTAACCGGTGTGATTAAATTTGCTTAACGAAGGCGCGGGATAGAAGATAACGGACACTATTTATTAGTAAAACAAGACGTTACGTGTTCATTCTCATTGTATCATTGTTGCAGTTGGAGATAAGTTTCAAAATTGTATAATCCCAGATAATCACTGAACACATTGTAACCCATTTATGCCTAGTGGACTCTCCCATCCTTCAAAATTAAATCAATTTATTTCCAAAATTAGGCATATCTAGTATATTTAATTCTATATTTAGAATATTTCTTACAGAAATTCCTGTAAGCTAACAGCGCAGACCCTGATGAGACGCCGCAGCGGCGTCTCATCTGGGTCTACGCTTTTTGCCAAGGCCTTTTATTCTAGACGCTAGGCATAAATTGGTTAAAAACGCTAAACGAACAGTTGATTTCACAGTGGTAACGCGTGCTCGTTACCTGGGCAATTCCAGCTACCATCGCAGTTGCACATGCAATCAAACTCCAGACAACCGTTCACGTGTTTAAAGCGAGAGTTCCCCTCGTACCGGCTGCCATCTACCGTGCAATAACTACAGCCGGTTCGGGGGTTGGTGTTGCAAATGTTCTCTGACCTTTCTCTGAAAATATATAGTTTAAAACGAAAAGTCAATCACAACGGTAATTACTTCGACTGTTTTGTAATCGAAGCTTAATAATTTATAAACAGAGACTCGATTACCAAACACTTAAAACCAGTGCCATGTATTTAGAAATTGTGAGTCTCTTGGTATACAAATGATTTCTCATCGTACTTAAGAAAATGGAATAAAACTTTCTCCAATGTAGTGTGTATCTTTGATAAAAACGGTTGCGGTTTCGTTTTTTTTTTTTGGTTGTAACATGCAACGAAAAAGTATCGTATTTGAGCCGCGCTCTATGAAAAGGGGGTTTATTGCATTTGCGTAAAATGTCGTTCAAGATTAGCCTTTGCAGTCCGCACAGGCTAATCAGGGACGACACTTTCCGACTTAACTAGATTTTTGATAAGAAAAGACAAAATGGAAATCAAAAATATCATAAAAATCGGAAAGTGTCGTCCCTCATTAGTATGTGCGGAATGCACAGGCTAATCTGGGACGACACTTAACGCACATGCATTAAACCCCTTTTTCACGGAGCACGGTCCATTTCTACTTGAAACATGTTCCGGTTTCCCATGAAGGCTCTATATCGTTGAGCTTCGGGTTTCAGTACGAGTATTTGAGACTTTTTAGGTGATATTAGACAAGTTGATCGCGAATAAGTTTCGCCGCGACAATTACGCGATCGAAGTTGCCGGGAGGCATTTTAAACTGTTGCCGATTGCAGTGCATACACTATTCGTTATGCAGATACACTAACAATTTGATATTAAGGTTTAATAGGGAGGCAACACACTTACTCGGGACAGTTCCAGGAACCGTCACATTTGCAGAAGCAATTGTATTTGAAGCATTCCTTCGTGTAGCTGAACTCACGATTTCCTTCGCGCACCTGATATGGAAAACATATGAGCCTTGTTCTGAGAAAACTGGGCATAATGCATGTGCGTAAAGTGTCGTCCCAGATTCGCCCGTGCAGCACGCACAGGCTAATCAGGGACGACATTTTCCGCCTAAACGTGATTTTCGTTAAGGAGGGACTTCCTTGAAACTAAAAAAACAACAACATAAAAGCGGAAAGTGTCGTCCCTGATTAGCCTGTGCGGACTGCACGGGCTAATCTGGGACGACACTTAACGCACATGCATTAAGCCCAGTTTTCGCAGAACAAGGCTCATATACTAGTAACAATAATAATCAGATAAATACAGGAAATATTTCCATCGTATTCCGTAATATTTACAAGGAATTTTTGTTAAATACAGACATAATAACACTGTTGTTTTGAAGGGTAATACATATTTACATACATATTTGTTTGTTTCCAGTGCTAATTGCAATATATTTTCACGTTTGCATTATTATTGATAATAAACGCGCTTGTTTTCAGTATTACAACCATGATAATTGCTTGTTTTCCAATAATGTTTACTCTGTATTTACCTTTTAACAGAAATAATTACAAAATTCCTTTATTTGAATATTGCTTTAGTGGTGTAACGCGTTTAAATCAGCAAAATAGAGACATTTAAAATGAATTAAAATTTTGAACATTTCAAATTGCTTGTCCATGGGCTCACAGAGTCACTCTTTAGTCTATTACCTTTTAAGGACACATACTTGCTGGCCTTGGATATATTTTAATTAAGCTCCTCGAGCGGGAATCGATTCGGGAAACTCTGTTTGGCAAGTCGGACACAGTTCTAGCATATTGTATAATCTACTTTTACAGGTAAATACAAAATGTACTTATGACCAATATGTCTTTCACGTGTTCGTGGCCGTCCTCTGTACATCGATTAATAGACCGTTTCCGGAGAGTAATAGAAACAGTTTCCTCAAGATTTCGTTTCCCACCCAGGGCTTGTTCTGTACAGCTGATTTTCGACCTAGCTGATTTTTTGAACGCCTGACGCATACATGCCATAATTTTTCAGACCAATTCCGGGACATTGAGTTAAATTGTACGGGACTTTTGCCGATTTTCCGGGACATGTATAAAAATGTAGCGATATTTATAGACATATGCATTTTTGGTAAGTTTTTTTTTTGTTTCGCATCGTTAATTGCATAAGTTCGAAAGCCTATCCGAAATACACTTAATCTATTAACGTCATATTAAACATTACTACTTCCGTTACTAGATACAAGCCACATGTTTTCAGTGTAAGCGTTCTAAAGATAGATGGTGACGTCACTGCGTTATTGTTATTAAGACCGGTGTGTAACGCGTAGTTGTTGATACCCATTATTCATTTATAACATTTATAAATAAAAACTTTTGACATGGCGAACGCAATTCAAATTCACTTATTATTTTTAACGTTATGTTTACTAGGGGTATAGAACAAGACAATAATATACCTAGTGAGGATTATGGCACGCCTGAACCACAAAAATGAGAAAAACTAAGTTTAAGTTACTTAAACTAGGTTTTTCTCTACTTAAATTCAATTTAAGTTACTTAATTCGAATTAACGCTGCTTAAAATGAATTTAAGTAGTTTTTGTGGTTCCCGCGGCGTTAACGCTAATTAAAACACCGAAAATGCATTAACGGTGCTTAATGGTAATTTTCTTACTTAAGTTGAATTAATTCAACTTAACAAGGATTTTCTCTATCAATTGTACTATTTTCAATTAAGTTGCGTTAAAATAGGTTTTTCTACTTAAAATATGTTTTCAGTTACACGAATTCAACTTAAGTAAGGAATTTTACTTAAGTTGTAAAGTCGAATTGTTTTGATTGGTCAGTTAATGATCCGGAAGACCTAAGCCAATCAGAAACGTCGTAACAAACGTAAACAGGAAAGGATATTCTTCTACCGCCATTTACAATTTTGCAATGGATCGGTTACAACGCACGCATTTACCTACAGCTGACAGTGTTCTTGAAAGAGTTTCAATAACACTCAGAGATGTACAGAGAGGCAAACAGAACGGCAACCTTGACGTTTCTGCAGCTCGCACCCAGATCGCCAGTCTTCTTACAAACTTGCAGAGACTTGAGAATGACCACACCGTCCCAGATGATTTACTGAAGAGCACCATCCAGTCAGTAGTGTTAGTCAGAGATAGTCTCCCTGATTTGACTCAACATGCTCAACACAGCAGTCATTCAGTTGATCGTTATGGTGAGTAGAATGCTAAATATAACAAACTTTTTGGCCTGTCATGCATAAAGGGGGTAAGGAGGGAGTCCCATCCCGAAATCCTGTACCTATTATTTTGCTCCTTTGAGTCCTTTCCCGATTTCCTGGATTAAATTAAATTCATTCCCAAATTCCAGATAAAGGTATAAAAAAATGTTAGGCAAATTGTTTTAAATAGATCTAAACCGCAATGCATATCTTACAGTCCCAGCCAAACTCACAGGACCTCAGGACATGACTGGTAAAAAAATTGGAGGTCCAGTAAGGTGACCACAGAATTTATTAACAAACCTGACAACCAATCAAAACGCTTGTTTCATATGCTTATTTTCGGACGCGAGTTTTGACTTAACGATAATTAATAATTCAACTTAAGTAAAAATTTTATTACTTAAGTAATAATTAAATACAATTAACGATGCGAAAGCACTTAAATTAATTTTAAGCAGCGTTAAATGCAATTTAAGTAACTTAACGGTAATTAAAATCAATTTTTGTTGTTCGGGCGCACTTAACGAGTTAAACTAAGTTTTTCTCTGCTTAATTCATTTTTCTCACATAAATAGAAAATAACTCTTCTTAACTACTTAATGCATTTAGTAGCGTTAATTCGAATTAAGTTACTTAAATTGAGTTTAAGTAGTGAAAAACTAAGTTTAAGTTACTTAAACTTAGTTTTTCTCTTTTTTGTGGTTCAGGCGTGCCATAGAGGATGACGTTTTTATATGCTTACTTATTTACTCAACTTCTTTGTCGGTTAAACGTGCGAACATAAACTGCTTTTAATTTTTTACTCAGCAATGTTGGACTTCAGATGTGTGAACAACTATCCTTTGCCCTTACGCAGCGGGAAATAATGACGTAGTAGATTAAAGTCAATTAACAACCACATTAAACAATGCCGCCTTTTCGGTTTGACCGCGAATGTGAGACAATCGATATGATAACAGGACCCCTGTTAATTGATCGATTTTGACACGTAGCGTAGTCTGTCTATTCGGGTAGGCATTGCCATGGAGACGCTGCAGATATACACAGATTCGAGGTGCAGTTAAGCCTAAGATAAGGTACATGTATATATGGATTTTGTAAATTACGGGACATTTGACGGATTTACGGGACAGCGGGACAAGTTCTTCATTTCCGGGACTGTCCCGGACAATCCGGGACGTATGGCATGTATGCCTGACGAGTAGGATATGAATCGGGATAAATGCAACTTACAAACTTAAGTCTCTAATAACCAAACACATGGATGATCCCTTACCGCAAGGCTTCACACATAAGCAAGCGTGTACTCATCTAGTTGCGAATCAAGTTTCACAACTCTTGTTGAGCCGCGCTATCGGCAAAAAATCGCTAAATGCATGTGCGTTAAGTGCCAACCCAGATTAGTCTGTGTGGAGTGCACAGACTTATCAGGTACGACACTTTCGAATTGTTATGGTATTTTTGTTTAAAGAAAGTCTCTTCAAAACCAAAATCCAGTCTAGACGGAAAGTTTGTCACTATATAGCATATGCGGATTGCACAGGTTTATCAGTAACGACACTTTACGCACATGCATTAACCCATTTATGCCTAGCGTCTAGAAAAAAAGGCCTTGGCAAACAGCCTAGACCCAGATGAGACGCCGCATGATGCGGCGTCTCATCTGGGTCCGCGCTGTTTGCTTTAAAGAATTTCTGTAAGAAATATTCTAAATATAGAAATAAATATACTAGACATCCCTAATTTTGGAAATAAATTGATCCAATTTAGAAGAATGGGAGAGTCAACTAGGCATAAATGGGTTAGGCCCCCTTTTCAGAGAGCAAGGCTGAATCTTACCTGGTTTCCGACCAAGCACGTGCGACACTGACGTTTGCTTCTCGAGACTACAGCGTTGTCATCAGTTGATCCTGATGCGAGAAATTACACCATATGTAGCTATATGCATTGTGGGGAACAAATGATAATGAACACGCATACTATGTTATCTTATTGTTAAGCATTATAATAGGGGGAACAACTCGTTTAAATTATATTCCCAAACTTGTAGGTTAGGTAGGTCAGCGTTACATAATTTTTGATTAAAAAAAGATTCCCGATTCATTAAGAATATTAAATGATGTGGAGACATTTTCAAAATTTCAATTACACATTCCTTCTTTGAATAATTTTATTTAATTAAAAGTAAATTTCGCTAATATAATTTAATCTATAAAACATGATCACGAACTGAATAACATTTAGTAGACAAACATAATTGAAAAATCAGCCTGGAAAAAAATGTTCGGCACCAAATAATAAGTCCGGTCAGGTTGGTGGAAACAAACGATCTTTTGATGCCGTATCGCCATTGTTGTAAAGTGTGCATTTCGAAGTTGACGAGGTCCTTTCCGAGCCAAAGCCTACATTATGTTTGGACCAAGAGTGTGCCCCAGCACTCCTACCTTATAAGCTTTCTAGACTCACGATAGTTAGGACGAATGTTCAATTATAGCACTCTAGCTCATTCTTTTTTACTAAAATATCTTTTAATGTTGGTGTGGTCTTGCGCTGTAGGCGGGGGGGGGGGGGGGGAGGGGGGGGGGGGGATCGGACTACCCGTAGGAAACCCAACCTGTCTTGTATAGTGACCATCAATCAACCGAACTCACATTCTCTCACATTCTTCCGGGAACGGTAATTGAATCCGGGTCGCCTAAGTCAGCAGCGCGTGTACCAACCACTGCGCTTACTTTACTTTAACACTTGTTTATTGTATTTTTGATGTAATCGTCAAATTTTTAAGAAAACACGTTTTGTGTGTACTGTATACGTTTGATTGCGCTGACTTTCCATTGTTTTACATTCATGACGTCATACAATTCTCGATACAAGCTAGTTCCCCATTGGTCAATTTCCTTTAAATTTCGATACAAAGGCTAACGCTCATTGGATAAAATGTATCAAAATATTGGAGTCTGGTAGGATATGCTAGCCGTACAGCCCGTCATTGTTGTATTTCACGAGAAGTGGGTATTTAAAGGTGTTTTCGCTCATTGATTTTAAATGACGTTGTTTTTGTAATATGACGTCATCAATGTGAATTGACGCCACGTCAATAAACTAGAAAATGAATCGAAATATTTTCCAATAAATAATCGTCTTTTTTGTCATTAATAAGCATGTTATAAAATTATTTAAAATCTAATATATATATCATAGAATTACTGGTACTATTCCTAATCTGGAGTTAAATAAAATAACAATCGTATATATGATATAAATATATATATATATGATAACCTGTGACCCATGCCATATATTGATCACTATTTAAGATTAAGAGCTTTCGTTTTGCTTGGTATTTTTTTTTGTTCAGAAAATTTTAAAAGAAAAAGCAGAAACATACAATGTATGCATGTTTATCGAACGAAAACTATTTTTCGTTTTTATATTGTTACCATGCTACCATTGACTGTGTTAACCGACATAAAGTATTTTCGACAGAAAACTATGAACATCGTTGTTTGTTTGTAGATGTTGAAGAAGATGATGGTGATGAATATTTTTGCTGCTGATTGTTTCCCTTTTATACTGTTTTTGTTTGTGCTTTATCTTCTCTGTTGACATTCATAACGTTAGAACGTAGAATAACACAATAACAGGGACAATAACACAAACAGCATAGTCATATTTGACACAAATGTATAAAATGCTACATATAATGATTTGCGAATAATATGACGTCGCTAAAGTCTACGTACTATTATTATGCCCCCTTCGAAGAAGAGGGGGTATATTGCTTTGCTCATGTCGGTCTGTCGGTCGGTCTGTCGGTCCGTCCACCAGGTGGTTGTCAGACGATAACTCAAGAACGCTTGGCCCTAGGATCATGAAACTTCATAGGTACATTGATCATGACTCGCAGATGACCCCTATTGATTTGGAGGTCACTAGGTCAAAGGTCAAGGTCACGGTGACCCGAAATAGTAAAATGGTTTCCGGATGATAACTCAAGAACGCTTAGGCCTAGGATCATGAAACTTGATAGGTAGATTGATCATGATTCGCAGATAACCCCTATTGATTTTCAGGTCACTAGGTCAAAGGTCAAGGTCACAGTGACCCGAAATAGTAAAATGGTTTCCGGATAATAACTCAAGAACGCTTAGGCCTAGGATCATGAAACTTGATTGGTAGATTGATCATGACTCGCAGATGACTTCTATTGATTTTCAGGTCACTAGGTCAAAGATCAAGGTCACGGTGACCCGAAATAGTAAAATGGTTTCCGGATGATAACTGAAGAACGCTTAGGCCTAGGATCATGAAAATTGATAGGTTGATTGATCATGACTCGCAGATGACTCCTAATGATTTTCAGGTCACTAGGTCAAAGGTCAAGGTCACGATGACCCGAAATAATAAAATGGTTTCCGGATGATAACTGAAGAACGCTTATTCCTAGGATCATGATACTTGATAGGTAGATTGATCATGACTCACAGATGACCCCTATTGATTTTCAGGTCACTAGGTCAAAGGTCAAGGTCACGATGATCCGAAATAGTATAATGGTGTCCGGATGATAACTCAAGAACGCTTATGGCTAGGATCATGAAACTTAATAGGTAAATTGATCATGACTGGCAGATGACCCCTATTGATTTTCAGGTCACTAGGTCAAAGGTCAAGGTCACAGTGACAAAAAACATATTCACACAATGGCTGTCACTACAACGGAGAGCCCATATGGGGGACATGCATGTTTTACAAACAGCCCTTGTTACGTACGCGGTATACATGCGAATGTTAACCTCCGCTGCTATACACATGTTGTAATGCAGTGATAAGGTTAAAGGTTCATTAACTTATAACGCACTAACTACAATACGAATAGCCTCATGTAATCATTCTATTGTTCAGCAGTCAACAACGAAGGAGCGAATTATTCCGTTCATAATGTCAAAACTAATATCTGAGACATCCGCACATATAGTTAATAAGCAACGCAGAGGGGAATTGCTTTTAGTCACGGTGTATATGAGTAATTGATCCACCAATATAGGTTCACATTTGCAATAATGAAAACTTTAAACACCGATGTTTTAAAACATTCTAAGTCGGTGACCCCAGAAGTACGTTAAGTGCTGAGTTGTTTGTATTGTGCTGTAATGCATTTATGCGAACAATTGGTCACTCTTCCTTATTTGATAATGGCTAGTGGGTGGTAACGACACTTAATAACATAATAATACTTACGGATTATTATTATAACATTATTCAAATAATTGATAGAAAAGTGCGTAAACGATATTGTTCAAACGTACATGAAACTTGTAGTTGTTATTTGGGAAATATATATTTCAGGTGAAAGTTACATTTTAAGTATTCTAATCTTGCTTACTTTTTGTTTCACTTCATTTGATTGGAACCCGTTAAGATCTTTGTTAAAAAGCGACGCAATAAAAATCCGCAAAACAATTGTAAAGCATTGTAGTTTGTCACCGCTTCCACCAATACATGTCTGAATATCAATGCAAAAACGTTTTATGTAACAGTCCGAGATGGTGTTTGGGTTATATTATAAACGTTTACTAGTGTACTGTTGCAATTATAATACATGTAGACCAAAGTGTATGTAACTTAGTGATCTGTTCCTTAATAATAAAACGGTTCATTAATGATTATTGCTTCTATTACTTAATGCTTACATAGAAAGTGATGGCGCTTGCAATTTTAGTTGGTCGCGTTAGCGGCCAGCTAAATTTACAGAGCATATTTTGCAAATCAGTATGTGCTTAGAAGCCTTAAGTACATAAGAACCACAACTCACTCTGCAAGGGACGATTACCGCTGCCTTTCTGTTGCAGGCGACAAACGATTCTGCTCTAGCAGTGAGTGTATATACCCTCTAGCAGTGAGTTTATATACCAGCTTGTAAGTCGACATTGGCCAGTCTAGTGTTTATCATTGAAGTCCGTACATAGTGGCTGCTTTCAGGGAAAACGGGGCTTAATGCACGTCAAATAAGATTAGCCTGTGCACACTGATTAGCCTGCGCAATGCACACAAGCTAATCAAGGACGACAACAGCGAACAACTTCAGTGCCATCAGCGCTTTGAATGTAAAGTGCTTTTATTTTCATGCTAAAAGCCCATAGGTTTCCGGCGTAAACAAGCTACACACAATTATGAAAGATCGTGTACAAAGGTCAAACAAACATCACAGAATCAAGGTCAAAATTTTATTTATCAGACTGAAAAGATAAACAGACTGTTAGTCGTGTTCATATATGACGCACGTCCATTGTAAGACAATGCAAAACAACAAGGTTTGCCAAACACTCAATTGACCGTTAATATTTGAGAGATTAATTCAAGCTTTATAAATAAGACTTTCATGCCTTTACTTTTGTGTTTTGCAAATCGACGACCCTAGCCCGACTTCTAATCAGCGGAAGTAGAAGAAAATAGTTGGTAAACATGTAAACCTGCTGTAGTGTAAACATGCAGATAGCGGAGGCAAAAACACTAGGAATAATACTATTGTGAATAATATAATATAAATATATAAGGTTTAATTTCTGAATAACGAAACATATACATCACATAACACAATTTATCTTGTTTTGTTTAATGTATTTTGTTATACCTGAACATTTAAACCCCGCCACAAAGATGCATAGTCTTTTGTGAGTAAAATAATAATGAAATAATTGTCTCCCCATTTAGAAAATAAATAGTATCGTAAGTTGTTCAGACCTACAGTAGAACTGCAAAATAAATGAAAACGCGACTTACGCATTTGTAATTAAAATCTACAAAAACACTTACAGCGGCGTTAGTTCAAGTAAGCGAACATCAACTTCCTAACATTATATCTGTTTACATTTTTTTTGCCTAGCGTCTAGAGAAAAAGGCCTTGGCAAACAGCGTAGACCCAGATGAGACGCCGCATGACATAGCGTCTCATCAGGGTTTACGCTGTTTGCTTAAAGGACTTCCCGTAAGAAATATTCTAAATATAGAAATAACTATACTAGACGTCCCTAATTTTGGAAATAAATTGATACAATTTAGAAGGATGGGAGAGTCCACTAGGCATAAATGGGTTAACATTTTGTTGAACGATCGATTGATTTATTGATTGATTGTCTGATTCAATATTTATTTGTTTTCGTTTATTATGTCATGATTGGAAATGCATAGATGTTAAATTCAAGAATAGGCATAATGGGAAATAAATCAGGAGAAAAATGTTATGGCTCAAACCAATACATAATGCTTGGTTTCGTCTTTCCTGCCGAAAACAAAACACGCATCTGGAGTTTTAAATAATAACACGATTCTTGTAATAAGTTTCACATCCCCGCACGAAATGCAATAAAGATGTTATTTATTTCTTCGCGGTTTCCTGTTCGTTCATGAAGATTCTTTTTGCGAACGGATTTAATGGGGTTGTTTGTACTTTTATAAAACCGTCAAAGCAGAATCCATATTTATGTTAGTCAGCATCTATTTGAAATTTCATTTATAACGTCTTGTTGGACTGGTAAGTTCTGTTGGTATAGCGGTGAACTTGATATTCGATATCCGACCGGGCCATTGATTCAAGAAGGGCAAGGTCTTGTGCAAGTATGTGCACTAAGTACTGGTCCCCTAGCTAACCCAGAAAGTCTTTATTGATAAATCAACGCCGTGATATTTTTGAAATACTGCTGAACACGACGAAAACCCCATGTTAAAATATTTTTTTCATAAATTATACTAGATTTATTTAGTACTTAGTATGTCTTTTAATGCTGGAAACGTGCATATTAATTTCAAATGCCGTTATTGCTATTGCAAAATATAGTGGTCAAATAATTTACTCGAAAAATATCAGTATAGTTTTAAAGCGAGATTATACGATTTTGTCAAATATTTATGAATTTATATAAAATGTGTAAAAACTTATTATATACATATCTCAATATAAATTAAAATAAAAGTTAACAAGAACATGTGTCGAAAAATGTGAAATAAGCCAGATATTTAATTCTGAAATTGAAAACGGCTGTACAGCCGAATTCGCCAGCATGTTTACCATACATACCATACATGTACGATGTGAATCTAGATTTAGTTAAACGGTTTATTTGAATTCCTGCAACGATATCTATTCATACGACACACGAACACTAACTCCGATTCTAATACAAAGACGAATGCTTCGGTTATTGTAGGAAAATATGTACGTCACAATCGGCTCGGGGCGCTAATTTGTCTTTGCTGCATTTTATGAAATTCGGCTTTAATGTATAATTTTTCTTGCCTATTTTGTGTTGTTGTAACATATTTTATCAATATATTACAATTAAACACATCTAAAAATCGTATAATCTCGCTTTAAGTGAAATATTTATAAATTTATTTGCGAAGACACTGAGGCAGTGGATCATCTATGAGAGCATACTTCATGGATTGATTCAATATAAAATGAAGTAGGTAATGTACCAACGACATTAAAAAGTCTTCAAAATATGAAGTAGGTAATGTACCAACGACATTAAAAAGTCTTCAAAATTGCGTACCAGACTACAAAGATTACATGCTTAACAGCACGCCGAATGTTTTATTGTGGCCATTTACTATAACGATTATCTTAGTTCAAATTCGACATGAATTTATAAGTCGACTAGAACGCAAGTATTGCATTAAATGTGGTAAGAAGTGTTCCACAATGGAATTTCTCACCTAGCACGTGCGTTATCAAATCGAATAATTTTCATCACCAAAGTCAAATATTATATATCACTGTCATATTTTAAAGATTTTCGCTATTGCAGCACGAGTACATGGCAAGTGGCCTCTTAATTCTAAGTTGATTTTATTAAGGTACTAAATTGAGCCTCATTATTTTCTCAAAGAGCACATACTGAGCAATTAATTTGTTGCAAACCAGCGATCAATCTTTTATGTAATGAGTACCGCATAGAGTATAACATCTTTAACATTGGTAATTAGCATATGATATGTTGTTACAGACAAGCACTTGCGGTTCTATGTCTCGAGTACTTTTCCTGATAAGCCGACGAGTCAGATATAGATTTACGCTTGTGTTTTGTGGGAACAATGGTTATAAAAGAGAAGCTCAATTTAGACTGGTAACCGCATGCACATGTAGAAGGAATATCTGAATTTTCGATACATAGGCATTCACATAAACAATTACCACACACTAACTGTTTTCGGAACAATGGTTAGCTAAAGATTAATTTATATTTTTACCGCATGAATTATGGGTAAAGTGTAAAAGACATAACAAATTCTTTTTCAGTTAAAATCAAGAAACATCTTCCTTCGGAAAGACGGTAAAAATTGAGCTTCAATATGACAGGTTACCGAATAAATGATGTGGTTAATTCACATAATTTAAACTAATTTCACGTTTGTTATTTAAGTATTAAAAGGAAAACAATGTGTTGTTGGCGCATCCAAATCGAGGCCCGCTGTACATGTATAGTCTTTTAAACTACATTTAACACTCCATTTAAAAGGACACAAAACCATTTTCAACAGCAACAACAACAACAATCTCACGATTTAACTAACGGGCCGCCAGACTTCTCCCGATAAAGTTCCAAGCAAATGCCATGAATAGGGTTTATGCATCCAGACACATTGCCGTAACCCCGGGGAATACGAATTCTCGATATTTTAAAGGGACTGTCAACCACGACGACGCAGAAAAGAAAAGTTGTAAATTACCGTATTTTTACAATTATTAGTTTATATTGATTAAAATATCACGACTGGTATATTACATTACTTGCAAAAAGTTGTTAAGTTTTTATATTTTCAGTATATTCGGTAATAAATTTTACTGGGTATGTCTACCAGGTAACTACCAGTTAACTATAAATAACGCCAGTTAATTGATCATCATCGTCACGTGATAAACCCAGGAATGCAAATTGTGCATGCGTAGTGAATTGTATATTTTTATTTATAAAATGATCAATCTATCTGCGATATGTATTGTGTGTATATCGTTATGCCACCTATTTTCGCGATGTACTTTCGATTTCACATCGCGAAATTTTATTACCGAATATACTGAAAATATGAACTTGTTTCAAGTAATGTAATATACCAGTCGTGAAATTTTGATCAATATAAACTAATAATTGTGAAAAAATACGGTATTTTAGAGATTTTCGTTTTCCGTCATTCGTGGTTGACAGTCCCTTTAAGATATTTCAAGATAATTTTGCGGTGACAGCTGTAGTTAAAACAACAGCTGCACCAACACAAACAACACCTACTTAAAAAAGCCGTGTTTGCGTTTGTTCGGAGTCTACGCTGCAATGCTGTTGCGGCCCACACAGATTTTGTTACAGATTGTAGAAAACAAACATCCTTTAGGTGCACTCACACGATTCAGTTTCTATTTTTTCGGCAGAATGTATTTTTTAAGCAGCGATATTTTAATTGAAATTTTCGCGGCGTCGCGTCACATTGGGAAATGATTCTTGTAGTGACATTGACATTTTCGTTTCGTAACTGTTAGTATATATAGTTACAAACATTTCATACAAGGGATCTGTTTCACATATTGGTAAATTGACCTAAATGGTGATACAAGTATATATACCTGTACTCAAGAGCGAAATAAACGTTACAGTTCTGATAAAGACAACTTTTTAAAGCACCGCTTTTTTAGTGGATTATCGGCTCTAATAAGAAATATGTTAATTAGTAAAGCGTGTTCTACATCTTTTAACCGGTTATTTACTACCAAAATGATTAAATAATATTTTAAGATCTAAAACCGGATAGCGTGTTGCTTTCAAGTCCCTGGTTCGAGCGCCAGTGAATACAAACATTTTATAAAGCTTTTAAAATATTATAATTATTTTATATCATACCATATAATTATTGTTTAATTAAATACATTTCATGATTTTGTCTTAAATACGAATAGTAATAAGTCCATACAAAAAAACATAATAAAAAAACACTTACGTTCTGCTGACGAGATTACTAACAAGGCTGCGAGAAACTGGAATGTTATCAGAATCTGAAAGGAAAATAATTACTCATGCATAAGTATATCAATATATCGTAGATAAGGAAATACGAGAGATATATTAACACTAGTACCAAACATACTGGCTCATTTGCTAAATATATAGATAACTCCATTAAATGCATAATGAAGACAAATTAATATCTCTGCTAATACACACTTTTGTTTCGCCTTGAATTGAATATATATGATATATACATTGAGCACAGTTCTGCTTTCAGAAATAGTTTTGTTTATAACATTGTAGTACAACTTTGTCATTTGCATTGTTTTAAGGGGCTAAAATGTTCCCGTAGAAGCCCGATATTTATATATTTCTTTTTGTTATTACGAAATATTTTAATGCCCCCCTCCCCCGCCGTCAACTTTAAAATCTAGCGGGGGAGGGGTTAGATGTAATTTTAATACGCAAACAGAACTACGAATTTTAGCATTTGAAAGTGTATTTTCCTAACATACAAGTTTTGTATCCCTTTCTGTTTCCGAAAAGTTTACAATGCTCTACCGGTAACAACGCGTTTGTGTGGCCATTTCTACTAAAAAAATTATTTATTCAATATAAGACATATAATGTATACATGTATATGGTCATAAAACAAAGTAATACTATGTAGCAGCAATAATGTTCAAACATGTTATACAAGATATGCTAACATATACTTTTTTGACCTTGCGGTTTCCTTTTGATTAAAAAAATAAGTATTTTTGTTTCTTTAGTTGTTTGTTAAAAAAAGGAAAAACAACAGAATGGTTTATGAATAAGGATGAGTTGCATAAAGTGGGTAGAAAGCATATTGGACTTGTTAATGAAATTTTAATGTGTTTCCATTTTTTTCAAATATATAAAGTGTAGCATTGTTTAGGGCTATTTCTTTTTCAATTTTAATCTTCAGTTTTAAATAATTGATAAAAAAGTTCATTGTAGGTACTTGTTTTCTGTATTTCATGCTGAATATAAAATATTTCATTAATATAATTCACAGCGTTATCTTGTATGTTGAAGGTATTTACTCCAAACTGATGCCTAAGAGAGATAGTTTAACATTAAATTGTTGTTTCTCTAGAAAGATTGACAATTGATTCCATAGAGGTTGAATATGTTTACTCATGTTTTACTAAAAGTTATGTTCCAGGAAAGGAATACCTTTGTGTGTGCAATCATTTCTGGAAAAGATGTGGTCATGCATTATCATAATAATGCTCGAGCCATTAAATAAAATTATTGTCACATTGATATCATAAATGCTTCTAATAAAGCAAAATCACGTAACATAGAACATTATGCGAATAATTATTTTACTACTATGTAAATTATAACCGTTCAAGAAAACAAGATGGATTGAGTTTGCATGTAGATGATCAAAACGCATGCCTTGATTCATAATTAATGTCACCATGTACTATATCTATCACCATAACTGTCAACCATCGACATAGTATAACTTATATACACTAGAGACTGAAGTTTTTTAATAACCCGATACCTTGTCCTCATAACAAGGGTGACACTATACCGTCATTTGATTTAATATAGAATTAATCGTGATATATGAATACACATGCGTAATTGTCATTTTGTTGGAATAATCGGCATTACCATTACTATTGCATTTGATCTTTCTTATGACTTCGTGTTGGGTGCATATGTTCACTTATGAATTTGATCAGAACACATAATATATTGTTATTTATACAATAGAAGTTGCGTGAATGTAATTTTGGTAATAACTACGGGATAGAAAATACCTTTTAACAAAGTTTAACATTTCAATTTGCTAAGAACTATCTGTAAAGTATCGCTTTAATATAATAATAACTGAAAGGCTAAGCAATAACACACCTTGTACGTGGTGAACTTAAAAATTGTAACAATTGAATGCTTAATTCATGTGTGTGTCTACGTCATCAAAAAGTTACACCATGTATTATATTTTCTAGCTCGTTAAATGTTAGGTGGTCAATGCGTACATGGATTTTCTTACTTGCTAGTTATTTTCAAGATACTAAACGTGCTTAAATGACATTATTAATTGGAATTTAAAAGCAAATGCAAATTATTATTATTAAAATATTATTTAATAGTGATTTAGTCAAGACATGCTTTTGTCGCATCATCTAGCCTTGGACCAAAGCATTCTTTCATTTTATATGTTATCTATTCTTACTCTGGCCTACCTTTCTTATTGCATAACATGTTGATCTGTGCAATCTTTCCCAAGACATGATACGTGGCAAGATAAAACAATGATTTATTTCAGCAGTTTGAGTTCATTAACACAAACATATTATTCACATCTGTTTGCCATACAATCCTCGAAGGAACCTCGTTAAAAGTACAAAGAGAGTATGTAGTATAGTAATAATATGTGTGCCAGTCAAAGATATAGCAGAACGGCAACATTCTCTTTCCCACACTTGAGATATATTATATGGCATAGATGTATTAGGCAACGCTTTGGAAAAACACAAAGGTAAAGACGGTTGCTTAAAAGTAACAGGATGGAAGCAACGAATCAACATGATTAATTTAGTAGAGAAGTGTCTTTCCCACAGGTCTTCAATCGTGTTGTGAGCTAAATTCAAAAACACGTTTGCGTGTTATCTGTTTTGTTTGACAAGCTGTCCGCCGGAAAATCTGAATTCAAATATAACGAACTTTGCTTTGTCGACCGGCCCAGAATGAAAGCAAAGCGAGGTTCGGGGCCAAGGGTTGCGGTTTGGGGTAAAACGAAAGTGCAAACAACATTACCGAGATGGTTTGCTCCAGAATTGTCCTTATATCTTTGCGTATTTTATTGTTTTGTTCTGAATTCCTTTGTTTCAAGTATTTGACATCCGTATTAAATGAACATATTCGATGTTCTCATTAATATTTATGGAATGGGGCTGTTCGAGTTACATTCTCGTTAACATATTAGGGCTAATTTTCGGTTTCAAATATTTAAAGAGATATCATGGGCATTTTTCACTGTCGAATTGAGCTGAAAAGAATTAACAGGTCATAAGAATTTGTTAGAATTTGTTAAAATGTGGTAACTGGCCAATTATCTACAACTCATCTTGCTACCAGTCGTTTATAAAAAATATTTTTTTTTTTCGACATTTTACATGAATCACCCAGTCCTCTAAGCCAAAATGATCCGTAAAACAAAATTGTGTCTTTGTGTCGTATGAACGAACATGAATAAAAACTACATTTAGACTCACATCGTACATCGAATCATTTCTGTCGTCAGTTGTCAAAACGAAAGTACGGTTGATATTCAAATGGATTATTTTTCTCTTTCAGGGATATTTTAGTATGTTGATGCTGCATTAACAAATATAAGTGTATATGAAGTGAAAACACCAAAAATACCAACGGTTGCGATAGACACCTTTTTACTGTTAGATGCCCATAATATCACTTTAAAGTGATATTATGGGCATTTTTCACTGTTGAATTGAGCTGAAAAGAATTAACATGTCAAAAGTGTTAGTTAAAATATGGTTACTGACCAATTATCTGCAACTCATCTTGCTACCAGTTGTTAAATAAAAAAAAACATGACTCACCCAGTCCTCTAAGCCGAAATGATCCGTAAATCTAAACTGTGTCTTTGTGTCGTATGAACGAATCTGCACTAAAACTAAATTTAGGTTCACATCGTACATGCATGATCAGCTGTCAAACGAAAGAACGGTTGATATTCAAATGCATGATTTTTCTCTTTACGGGATATTGTTTTAGTATGTTGATGCTGCATTAACAAATATAATTGTATATGAAGTGAAAACACCAAAAATAAACAACGGTTGAGATAGACACCTATAAACTGTTAGATGCCCATAATATCACTTTAAGAGAATTTTTTATTCTCCTTCTTATTGTGCTCAAAACGAAAAGCGTGTCAGTTTATGGTAAGTCGAATTTCATGTGTGCTCTTAGTTAGGCTTGCATTTACGACCCGCACGGAAACCTTACATTTAATTAATAATATAGCTCTAATGTTCTGAACTGAAATATATTTCAATGATTAAACAGGTCGTGTGTTGTTTGTGTTGAACTTCTGTTTTGTTTCCATACGTATAATTGTTTTTTTTTTAAACATTTTAAATTAATTACTATCGTCTAGAGACATTATTATTTAGTGAATTACATACGAAGTTATTATGATCTCGTCATTTAAAACATATGATATCTTTTATTAATGTGATTGATTTTATTTCAAGATTATTCTTTCTACCAGCAAGCTTTCCTACCATACTCTTCACTAAATCGTCGGTGTTTTAGCAGATTGTGTTGTTTCAAGGCTATGCACGTGCGCCTGTGCTTGACGCTGGGCCTTCCGTCGTGTATGATAGAGTTGTTCTATGTGTGTTGCTAACAGAATAAGAATATTCAAATGTTCGTGAAACTCACGCCTATATAATATCCATATTACGTTATATTTCGACGAAATGAGTAGTGAAACAGCAGTAAAATTTAAAACGTTTCGTGTTGTTGTTTTTTTTCTTTAAAAAACAAACGTGTAATTTTCTTGGCAATTATTATATTTTGTTACTCGAGAAAGATATGAAAAACTAGACCTCGTCTAAACAATGACGAATAGTCCAAACTTCGCATGTAGCAATACGTAGGAATTTGTTACAATAAAAAATTTGACCCTAGGGCGTGGCCAGTTATGACCAGAAGGACGTTTTAAAGGGATCTTTTCACGCTTTGGTAAATTGACAAAATTGAAAAAAGTTGTTTCAGATCCGCAAATTTCCGTTTTAGTTTTGATATTTGTGAGGAAACAGTAATACTGAACATTTACCATGCTCTAATATAGCCATTATATGCATCTTTTGACGATTTTAAAACCTAAAAATTATAAAGCGTTGCAACGCGAAACGATTGAATAATTTGGAGAGTTCTGTTTTTGTCGTTACATTTTGTGAAACTACGAAGATTGCTTATATAAGGTATAAAATACGTCAAGAATGTGTACTCGGCGGAATAGCTCAGTAGGCTAAAGCGTTTTTACTTCAGGACTCTGGCAGGACTCCAGGGGTCACTGGTTCGAAACCTGCTCCGGGCAATGTTCTTTTCCTTTTTTTAATTTTATTCTTGATTTTTTACTGGTGCTTTTACGATCCAATGTTTACATTTATCAATATAAAGCATTTAATGAATAAGTTAAAAAATGCCAAAATCTGTGAAAAGGCCCCTTTAAAGAGTTTTAGAGCCACAGTGAAGTTTTACATACTAAATTAAAAATAAATGGGTAATGTGGATTCAGATGAAATGATTTTGTACAGTTTTTTTTATCAAAATAAGTTTATAAAAATAATTTGAGATCATCGGTGTGGCCAGTTATGACCAAGTTGTTCTGATTCGGGCAAAGTAAGAAGAGGGCAAATGTTTAACGTTACGGACAGATATTCACGGTTATTTCAAGTTTATCCCCCTTAACTTCATATCGGAAGTATAATTAGGATAACACTACAAACGATTTAAAGGGGCCTTTTCACAGATTTTGGCATGTATTGAAGCTAGACATTAAATGCTTTATATTGATAAATTTAAACATTGGGCCTAAAAATCTCCAGTAAAAAACACAAGAATACAATTAAAAAAAGGAAAAAAGTAACCCTCAACAGGGCTCGAACCACTGACCCCTGGAGTCCTGGAGTAAAACGTATCCCTCTAAGACCACTCGACCATCTGTACTCGTACTATGAGCGGATGTAATTTTTAGTGTGAGCTAATATTACAAGGCAAATTTTGCAAATCAGTATGCGCTAAACTTCTTAGCTACGCTATGAAAAGACAACCACTGCCTGTTGAAGACGACAAATGCTCATGACAAATGCTATGAGCGTCTGCTAGGAAAGATAACCACCACTGTCACATCTGCCTGTTTATACCAGTAGTACACTGCAGTGGGTGTATACAGGGTCCCTGGTGTATATGACTAACAGTGTTTAACTCAAACTTTAACAGCTTGTAAGACGACATTTGCCAGTCAAGTGTTTATCATTTAAATCTGTACATATTGGCTGCTTATAGGGAAAACGGGGCTTAATGCATGTCAAATAAGATTAGCCTGTGCACACTGATTAGCCTGTGCAATGCGCACAAGCAAATCAAGGACGACATTTCTGATTTTATAATTTTATCGTTTAAAGAGAGTCTCTGGTACTGGGATGACAATAAATGCATATGCATTAAGCCCTGTTTTCCCAAAATGAAGCTTAAATTATATTTTTTATTAATGATTAAAAAAACAACACATCTGGACGTGTGCTTTAAGACACTCTCTTTATAAATTTGAATGGGTTGTGTTCATTTAAAACTTGCAAAATGAAAAGCTATAACATAATTTTTTAAACTGAGTTGCGTCTAAAATTACATCAGCGAACACCTACAGTGCCTTCAGCGCTTTGATTACCTATATAGGCAATCCTCGTAGTTTACCAAATTATAACGACAACAACAGAACTTTCCAAATTATTCAATCGTTTCGCGTTGCAACGCTTTATAATTTTCAGGTTTTCAAATCGTCAAAAGAAGCATATAATGGATATTTTAGAGCATGGTTAATGTTCAGTATTACTATTTTCTCACAAATATCATAACTAAAACGAAAATTTGCGAATCTGAAACAACTTTTTTAAATTTTGTCAATTTACCAAAACGTAAAAGGGCCCATTTAAAACAAAGCTGTGTATTCAATTTAGTGGTTTTAGTGTGTATTCAATTTAGTGGTTTTAGTATATCTTTTCTATAGCATGTGTTAATAGTGTTGATAATCTTTGTTCTGATGGAATCATTACGATTTTCAATTTTAACGTTTTGATCATCCAAAAAGATATGACAAGTATCTGAAAGTCTTTTGATTCAATAGTATTTATCAACAATGTGTCTGTGTTATGCCGAATTTTAATAATTATTATAACAAGGGCTGTTTGTAAAACATGCATGTCCCCCATATGGGCTGTCAGTTGTAGTGGTAGCCATTGTGTGAATATCTTTTTTGTCACTGTGACCTTGACCTTTGATCTAGTGACATGAAAATCAATAAGGGTCATCTGCCAGTCATGATCAATGTACCTATGAAGTTTCATGATCCTAGGCTTAATTATTCTTGAGTTATCATCAGGAAACCATTGTACTGTTTCGAGTCACTGTGACCTTGAACTTTGACCTAGTGACCTGAAAATTAATAGGGGTCATCTGCCAGTCATGATCAATGTACCTATGAAGTTTCATGTTCCTACGTGTAAGCATTCTTGAGTTATCCTCCGGAAACCATTTTACTATTTCGAGTCACTGTGACCTTGACCTTCGACCTAGTGACCTGAAAATCACTAGGGGTCATCTGCCAGTCATGATCAATATACCTATGAAGTTTAATGATCCTAGGCGTAAGCATTCTTGATTTACCATCCGGAAACCATTTTACTGTTTCGAGTCACAGTGACCTTGACCTTTGACCTAGTGACCTGAAAATCAATAGGAGTCATCTGCCAGTCATGATCAATGTACCTGTAAAGTTTCATGATCCTAGGCCTAAGCATTCTTGAGTTATCATCCGGAAACCATTTTACTATTTCGAGTCACTGTGACCTTAACCTTTGACCTAGTGATTTGAAAATCAATAGGGGTCATCTGACAGTCATGATCAATGTACCTATGAAGTTTCATGATCCTAGGCTAAAGCGTTCTTGAGTTATCATCCGGAAACCATCTGGTGGACGGACCGACAGACCGACGGACCGACCGACATGTGCAAAACAATATAAGGGGGGGGGGGGCATAATAAATATGAGCCGTGCTCTGTGAAAAGGGGGTTTAATGCATGTGCGTAAAGTGTCGTCCCAGAGTAGCCTGTGCAGATAAGCATTGTGATATGAATCTTCGGCATAACCAATTAAAAGCTGGTTGAAACAATTGCTTATGGCATAAACCGAAAATAATAAAAGCTTGATGTGTCAAATTATTTTAGTTGTGCACATGAACAACTATGGTTTACTATCGGTGTGCAGGGTATAACGATTCACCAAATCACACTTAACCCGAATCCTCGCCGTGAACGAGTTCGCGGCGCGGAGGAGTATACATGACATAACATTTTGGCCTAATAAAAACAAGTTCACTGCATGATATGTTATAATCGCGTAAAACAGCTCTCCTTAAAGTTCACAGGGGCAGGTCAACCAATAGATGCATTCGGGAATACGCCTGTAAATGAACTTTGAAATACACAGATGCACAGCAGCTGAAGCTATTAATTAGCAACCTTAATAACAGCCGATTCCTTATCAGATCAACGGGAGAAAACGGGAAAAATCAAAGCGCTGAAGGCACAGCAGTTGTTCGCTGTTTGAACGTATTTTATATTACTTACAGTCACATGACTTGAAGTTCGACTTTTTAACGTAGGCCAAACGAACGGCCAAGGAAAATGCAAAAAAAAAAACATCAAAAAGGAAAATGACATTGATTTACGATCTCTCATAATTGTATACAGGATTCACACAAACTCCACTTATGATTACAAATATGAAAAATGATATTCAACGTATATCTTAGAGTTGGCGCTAAGGAAAAGTCTGTGAGTCTAACAAAGAATGAACCACAATATAATTCTAATACTAAATTTATTGGTATCAACGAGCATTGTATGCAATTCTCAATCGAACCACATTAAAAAATACTTAATATTTTCGCCTGACATGTAATGCTTCATTTAATTTATTTCCATTTCATTTTTATTCATTTTTGATTAAATCCTGGGATTATTAAGGTACGTGTTCGAGTATGTTTCTTTATAAGAACAAAAACAATACCGATGAATAGAGACTTAAACAATAAACTCTATATTGAAACAAGCTGTTGGCTTCTTTTATAAATGAAATGTCTTACTCTTACTCACCATCACACATCACAATTGTCCGTTAACAACGTGTGCTTTCTTCATGTAGGCATTCTGCATACTTTGTATTAACTTGTGGTTCATTTATTTATACGAACGCACTGATTGACATAAAGGAAAATGGCTATACTTGCCTGTGAACTATCATTATTAAAGGGATCTTTTCACGGTTTGGTAAATTGACAAAATTGAAAAAAGTTGCTTCAAATCGCAAAATTTCGGTTTAGTTATGATATTTGTGAGGAAACAGTATTACTGAACATTTGCCATGGTCTAATATAGCCATTATATGCATCTTTTGACGATTTAAAAACGTAAAAATTATAAAGCGTTGCAACGCGAAACGATTGAATAATTTGGAGAGTTCTGTTGTTGTCGTTTAAATTTGTGAAACTACGAAGATTGCTTATATAAGGTATAAAAATAAGCAGCATATGTATGCTCGGCAGGATGGCTTAGTTGGCTAATGCGTTTTTACTTCAGGATTCCGGCGGTCACTGGTTCGCGCCCTGCTGCGGGTTACTTTTTTCCTTTTTTAAATTTTATTTTCGATTTTTTACTGGAGCTTTTAAAATGTAATGTTTACATTTATCAATATAAAGCATTTAATGACAAACTTCAAAACATGACAAAATCTGTGAAAAGGCCCCTTTAATATGAATTATACATAAAACATGTTTCATCTACAGATCTTCGAAAAAAACTGCAAATTGTTAATTTCACTTTTTTATCACAGTGTTTGCACGTCTGATATTTATTATGCTGTAGCTGCTTTTTGCTTACAGACAGATAGATATAGCCTCTGCATAATATTTGCATTTTATTTACAATCCACTATTGTTCCATGGTGTTGAACAATGCCACGATTGCTATAATATCAACCCCTGCATGATTTGATCGTTTCAGAATCTGTTCAGCAGCATGGAATGCGTGAAGCTAAGCGGTTGTCATGAATTTTTTTTATACATAAAACAAATGAAAACTCATTAAATGTATTAGTCATTTTCGCTGTTTATGAAAGCACGATTTGATGTTTTTAATGTTCGACCAGTTGTGAACGAAAATGAATGAAAGCGAGATGCAATATCATTTTCAATTAGTATCTGTTAATTCCCCCAAAAGTCTTTTTTATAATCAAGAACGATATAGAAACAATTCCAAACGTGTTAATAAACATGATGGCGTTTCTCTTTAGTTAGTATGACACACAGGCATTCCAATTCAGATCGGTAAACAGTATACAGTTTAAAAGTTCGTTTTGTGGTATCAAAGACTTACATAACACTTATATAATTCGGATAGAACATGTTTTTGACTGTTTCGGCTAACATGCATATGCATATCAAAAAGGAAAGTAAAACACATATTTAGGACTTACCATGATGACTGAAAATGTAGGAATGGTTAATGTTCCTTTCTGCGGAATAATATGATCACAAACACCTTAACAAAGAGCAACATGGGAGCCGTATAAACCACAGCGCATGTTTACTGTAGTATGCTCCAAAACTGAATGATTTTCCAGGCATCAAACAATATGGCAGGGGTGTACTTGTATTTGTCGCTGGTAATTATATCACCAGGCTTATCAGCAAACGAGAGCAGGGAGCAGAATAGACTTGCGCCCATAGCAATCCATCTGCTTATCAGCTAGCAGGAGCAAGATCAACTGCTTTATTGCGGGGCATATAAGAAGAGACTGGTAACCGAATACCTTAAATCCCTGGATTTTGTACAATATGTAGTGGAAAGATTGCTGGGTTGCTTTTGCAATATTTTATATTCACACATTTAAAATCTAATATTTCTGGTATTGGTGATAACATTTAAAATTACCACAGTATATCGTATTTGTATGCGCTATAAATTGGGGATTGTATGTTGGATTGTCAAGCCAGAAAAACAAATAACAGATTTGTATGTAATGTTGGAAATATCAAAGCAAAATATAACATTTAAACGTGAGGTAGCCTGTTATATAACTGAAAATGCTGCTGCGCGACTGATGCAAAAGAGCCTTTTCAGCCTACCCGACTACACTGACGTTAGGGTAGAATTTACATTAAGCAAATATTAAACAATCCCTAGCCACCAATTTAAAGCGGGTATATACGATCTTGTCAAATATTTATTAATTAATATAAAATGTGTAAAAAACTTATTATAATATACATATATTTTAATATAAACTAAAATAAAAGTTAAGAAGAACATGTGTCGAAAAATGCTAAATAAGCCAGATATTTAATTCTGAAATCGAAAAAGGCTGTACAGCCGAATTCGTCAGCATGTATATCATGCATGTACGATGTGAATCTAAATTTAGTTTAACGGTTCATTTGAAATTCCTGCAGCGATATCGGTTCATACGACACGCAAACACTTACTAAAAAGACGAATGCATCGGTTATTGTAGGAGAATATGTACGAATTATCTTCGTCACAATCGGCTCGGGGCGCTAATTTGTATTTGCTGTATTTTATGAAATTCGTCTTAAATGTATCATTTTTCTTGCATATTGTGTGTTATTATAACAAATTTGTATCAATATATTACAATTCAACACATATAAAAATCGTATAATCTAGCTTTAAGTAAGTGATAACCGCGGCCTATGTGAATATTAGTAGACTGCTCCGCACAGGGAATTTCCTTTTGTCATTTGCAATAATATCATAAGATTAATCAGCAAGTTGGAGGCAAATAGTCTTAAGTCATTATCAGAGAGATAAGATGAACGTAGTCTGGTGATCAGAATTAGTCAGCAGCATGTATACGCGTCATACTTATGTAAACGTGTAAGTGTCACTGGCAATTATATCATCATTGAGTTTGAACGGGGAGTTATGGTCTATAATGTTGGTAATTTGGTGATCATTTATGGGAGAATCACAGAATATTTGCAGTATCTGCGTATTTCGGGGCTAACGATTCTACGGTTAGTGCCCTAACTTACGTGATTATGAAAACCTTTATTAGTTCGTACTCATAGTGTGATTTCCTCTCTATGGATGATGGTATTTAATGAATAAATGTTTATAATGATTTAGAAAGTAAATGTACTGGTGACCAAAATCAGCCACTCACTCCAAGTAAATGGTGAGACTTGGTTTGATTATATTGATCTAAAAGAATGGAAAATTTACAACACTGGCATTTAAAAAAAGTATTGCCGTGTTGGTCCGACGATTATTTAAATATTTTACAACTGTGCGTTTGTGACCCCTTAAATGCAAACACGTGACACAGAGGAATCTCTTTATCATAATGAACATGCGCAGTTTTCGTCCCCGTTGTTCGTTAATCATAAATTAAAGTCTTCGTTTAACGTACACATACTTTTATTGTTATTAAGCAAAATGTATGATTAGAATCCAATAAGGAAAACTGCATATTTAACACTTAATATGTGCGTGCTGATCGGAGTAAATATCTCGTAGTTCGAAAAGCGATTCGTTCCTCCACGATTTGCATCAGTTTCAGAAATGCTTAAGGTTTGAAATCGTTATGAGGATGATACTTTTGATGATGGTGGTGATCCCGATGCTGGCAACGACGAAGACGATGATGATGGTGAATCAGGACGGTGATAGTGAATGTTGGTGGTTGGCATCAATTAAATGGTCGCGATTCTCGTTTCGACTTCATGACAATCATGATGCTGATAATAAATAGTATGGTCATGGTGGTGGTGGCGGAAGTGGTGCAGAAAAAGAGGAGGTAGAAAAAGATGAAGAAGAAGGAGAAAGAACACGACGAAGAAAATAGTAATAATTATAATAATAATAATTATTATTATCAGTATTATTATTATTACTATTATGCGATGATGAATGATAGATAATGGTTTTACATCACAACGTGTTCGACATGTAAAAATGAAACAAAAACACGGATATAAATACGGTCGAATGGATCACACCCTTGTTAGGTATTCGATTTGTGACATATTAAGTTAAAGTGATATTATGGGCATTTTTCACTGTTGAGTTAAAGTGATATTATGGGCATTTTTCACTGTTGAATTGAGCTGAAAAGAATTTACAGGTCAAAAGAGTTAGTTAAAATGTGGTTACTGACCAATTATCTGCAAATCATCTTGCTACCAGTTGTTTATAAAATATATTTTATATTCGATATCTTACGTGACCCACCCAGTCCTGTAAGCCGAAATGATCCGTAAAACAAATTTGTGTATTTGTGTCGTATTAACGAATCTGCACTAAAACTAAATTTAGTATCACATCGTACATGCATGATCAGTTGTGAAACGAAAGTAAGGTTGATATTCAAATGCATTATTTTTCTCTTTATGGGATATTGTTTTAGTATGTTGATGCTGCATTAACAAATAAAGTGTATATGAAGTGAAAACACCAAAAATAAACAACGGTTGCGATAGACACCTATAAACTGAAAGATGCCCATAATACCACTTTAAAGCGCAAGTACAAGCTATTCGACGTTGTTGTTTATTATGCTGGGCTATAGAACTATTTCCTACAGTAAAGCCCACCTATTTACATCATTTCGAGTTCGCTTTTTAATATAAGGCCAAACCGAATTGTAGATTTGTTCTAAGGATTCCCCCCCCCCCCAAAAAACAAAAAAAAAATGGAGCGAGCGAGAGAAATACAAATAAATTACTTTGTATTCTTGTTTTTAAATCACAGGCGAATGAAAAGCAACAAAAAAATACATATGCTGTCTATGTAAATTGATATATTTTGCCAATAAATGCACGATATCTGCAACATACCAGTACAAGATCTGGTAGTTTCTTGTTGAGTCGTGGGTTCTTTTAGAGTCTAGGTCATAGAGATCGCGTGAAATTACGTGAGTGTGTGAATGTCAGAGTTTATTTACAGGTCATCGCTGCGTCTTCACGCCTAAGTTACGTGCTGACCTGCCCCTGCGACCTTTCAGGGGAAAATATTTCAAATTTGAACCAAAGTAGGTCAACTGAAACAAATTCAATGTTCCAATAGTATGCAGTCGTTACGGAAAAAAGTTTTGACCAGGTCACCATCGTTTCGCTGGTCAACAATGCGACAAAAACAGGTCAATATTGTTATTCATCAGAGCTCTTATCAAATATGTCCTCTTATATAATTGTACATATAGCGTTCCTAAGTAAAACACAATCTTTTATTTATTACTATTTTCCATACAACATCGTCTGTTGATATTTTTTTCACAAGAAATTAACCTTCTCTAAAATGTCAGTTTTAAGGCTATTCATAGCATGCAAATCTTGACATTGGAAAAGCCAATCAGAATACACGGCTCGACAAGAAAACATTTTCAAGATGGCACTTTGACACTATTAAAGGAGCCTTTTCACAGATTTTGGCATGTTTTGAAGTTTGCCATTAAATGCTTTATATTGATAAATGTAAACATTGGGTCTAAAAATCTCCAGTAAAAAACAAGAATACAATTAAAGAATTTTAAAAAGTAACCCTCAACGGGGCTCGAACCACTGACCCCTGGAGCCAAAGAACAAAAGCCTACCGGTCTATCCACTAGACCATCCGCTTTTATACCATTTCCGATGTATGTTTTCCCCTGATATATGCAATCCTAGTAGTATCAAATAATACAACGACAACAACAGAATTCTCCAAATTATTCAATCGTTTCGCGTTGCAACGCTTGATAATGATAATGTTCAGTATTACTGTTTCCTCACAAATATCATAACTTCAAGAAAAATTTGCGAATCTGAAACATTTTTTGTCAATTTACCAAAGCGTGAAAAGGCCCCTTTAAGACAATCGATTTTTTATCATTATTACAGACGATAAACATTTGAAAAAGCAGCAGTAAATGTAAAGACCAACGGTTAATAATTATTTTTATAATGATTCATAGTCATATATTTATAAAATAGTTGTGATGTAACCACTTTATGAAAATGACCCACGACTCAACAAGCGTATAGCACATTTTAACTGTATCAATACCAACACGTTTATTGCAGATATTTACCATACGTACGCATACCGGCGACATTTTACATCCTAATGTTGATGCGGCTGAACTATAAAACTACTAAAATCATATGTGATGAAATGACTCATTTTACCGTGAGAAAAATTAACATTTCCAATTGTGTCTTCGACCGACACGGCAAGACAGACGAACGCTGCCATTTTGTACCATTAACCAATTTAATAACGCAAAGCGTTATAACTGTCTATGTGGTAAAATACGCATGCTAAATTAAACTAAATCATTTAAGGTTACATACCCCTAAAAGGAAGTGGAATTTGGGGGTTACATGCAGTCAGTTTGCTACTAAGCACATATGATGCCGGTCCTGGTGCAAGAGATTTTAAAAATGTATTTCCAATGAAACAAGTTTTGATATCAGTTTATTGGTACATGTGTAAGCAAAAGGCCTGATTTGTGCATTTCTTTGTATGTTGGTGGTTGCCAGCGTCAATAGTAGGGCATGGTGTTTGCCTTCAAATTGCAGTGCCGGTAGCTGTCAAAACCGGTGCATATGATCTAAGGTAATTATTTTGAGTTACGACGTATAGAATTTTTCGGCATAGCTGTTTAACGTCACTTTTTACCTTAGATGACCTTCATCATGATAGAATAAACCCGAATTGTTCATTGGCTTATAATACAAAATCACCGTAAACATTGGTAGTCTGGTCCCCAGACTTAAACATTGGATGCATATCATTTGAACTGAAAATGAAATATGAATATATTGTAAATTAAATGTAAATTACAATAAATTAAAAACTGTCATGATACAAAACATCCTCTAAACATTACATCGAAACGTTTCTCCTTAGTTTACGAAGCAGTATAGCATTAATCAAATGTCAGTACAATTAAAAGAATCTATTGTTTACATGCCGTAGCGGCCACACTAAACACTACAAAAATAGGCTTGATTGCACTTTACCGGTACGCAGTTGTTTACCACTATCGACAAAGCGGGGGTTTGTGGCGGTAGCCCGCGATACTAAGGAAATATATAGGTGTTGGAAATATATCTGTTTTGATTTATTATAATCCATATTTGCGTTTATTAGTGTAAATATGTTTCTTTGTACTTTGTTTCGTTAATTTTTTATATACAGTTCTGTTTTTCTGCAAAAAAATTATATCACTATGATGCTTGCAATATTGCGTCTTTTATGTTTACATTCTACTAACATCTGTACACATTATAACACATTATCTTTTATTTCATTTCAACATTATTTTCATAGTTTTTCAGTGGCGAATATGTTTTCTTTTCCTATTGAAACTAATGTATTACTCATTCAATTATGAAAACCTAGTCATTACAATACTTATTGACAATAAAACATACAATTTCACCTCTTCTTGTTCTTCATTTTTATTTGTTAATACATTAAAGTATATTATCTTATTGTCACTCACTACCTTCATTAAAATACCTGGTCGCTTCATTCCATCTCCTTTCACTGGTCGCAAACATTACAACATCAACGCCGTATATCTTTTTAAAGATATTTCTTGTTTAAAATGCAGTTTGTTTGTAAGCTTATGAAACCACCTTTCTATTCATGTATAGTGATATATTGGCTCATCGCTCGGTCATGGTGAAATTGGGGATAACAGATTGCGAATTCTTTATATAACAAATAAGGAAATTATTTGGGGATACGTAACCATTAAGAACTACCGACCAGGTAAGTCGTCTGCCAGAATTTCGACGATTGACCATCAAAAACTCTCTGTATTGCAAAACATTTCTGCCAGATGTCATTTTGACCCAATTTAGGGCTGTATGTAACTGGGCTGTTGCACTTGGGCTCATAAGGGGGGTAAATGCTGGAAAATCACACCAAAACCTGTTCCGGAGACATAATCTTAGACTACTTAAACGCATGGTATTGTTTTGCAGTGACATTTTGACATTAATGTGCATCAATGTCAATAATTAACCTAATGCATGTCTTTATTTCATCTGTATTTATTACTATTGTTTACTTTTTGAGCCTTTTACTGTTAAAAATGCCCGCCAATTTTGAACGGACACTGCTATCTGCCTTCGTCTTCAACCCCGTCAGGCAGATCGACTCAGAATAACACTACTTTTATTTTTCCTGTTCGGATATCTTGCTGAGTTCAAGTAAAATCCACTATTCAGCTGTGTCACATAAATGATAATACTAGTATGCTTTCTTTCCTGGAACGATGTTGTTGTGATAGACCCTGCGTGGAAAATACCAGGGGATCTGTATTTAAGTGACCTCGATATTATGCGTAATCCTAAGTGTGCATTTGTAGGCGGTGTCGAAATGGGTCTATAGCTCTGCCTGAACTTTCGTCCAATTGGTTTACAAGTCCGGCTGAAGTGACAGGCCACCAAAAACTGTACAGCATGACTGATTCGGAGACGGCCCTCAACACTCGCCCAGTCGTGTCGAGAGGATCGGTGTCTTTGCAGGTTAGTACACCGTTATTTTCAATGAAATCTATTGTAAAATGATTTCTTTGATATTATGGCACACTTTTGTCACCAAAGTAGGAAATTTGGGTGTTTTACATTAACTGCAGCTCTGAAACCACATTTTGTGGTGATAACTTTGCCAGTGTGCCCAACAATGTGATGCCGGCATGGTGACTTTTCCATTTGCCGCAAATAAAGCAACCAAGACTATTGAAAGCTTACTCTTATTGTATCTCACTTACGTTAGTAGGCACTGTCATGGGTAAATGTGCACAAAAAGCTTTTTGTTTTCTCAGATTACACGGAATTGAGAACCCGAGCCAGACTGACACTTTCCGGAGCCTGTCCGAGACGGAACTCGAGCCGATGAAACATAGGTCCAGGTGTGACAGAAGACTTATAGCTCATGTCTGACGATGACTTTTTTGAGTCAGGAAGTAAAGTGTGTTGTTTTTCCATGCAAGCAAGGCCTTTTTTGGGGTCAAATGACATCAGATATGCTGCTTCTACATGGATTTAACCTAAAATGTGCCCTCCCCCCCCAAAAAAAAAGTTTGTTCGAATCCTGTTTAAAACCTGCTATGATGCACATATATTGCCATTGATAATTTTTTTCACTTAGTAAGTCATATGTTTCATCTGCTTTGCCTATTAGAATAAAAAGTGATGCTTTGTATGGAGTCTAAGCGCTGCATGTATGATATAACCAAGTTCGGCTTTTCTACATCAATTCTCGACGCGAAACGCTGTTATGCGTGACGCTTTCAATGTCAACTTTAATGAATAAATCTGTGCGTCATGGCACTGGAACTTTGTGATCGTTTTCAAAACAGATTATACCTATAGGAAAAGTGCCTTTAATTTAAATTTGAAGGGGTTGGGTTCTCTTATAGGTTGCATACCCCTAAAAGGAAGTGGAATTTGGGGGGTTGCAGTCAGTTTGCTACTAAGCACATATGATGCCGGTCCTGGTGGAAAAGATTTTAAACATGTATTTCCAATGATAAGTTTTGGTATCAGTTTAAAGGTACATGTGTAAGTCACAGGGCAAAAGGCCCGATTTGTGCATTTCTTTGTATGTTGGTGGTTGCCAGCCTCAATAGTAGGGCATGGTGTTTGCCTTCAAATGGCAATGCCGGACGCTGTCAAAACCGGTGTATATGTTCTAAGGTAAAAATTTTGAGTAACGACGTATAGAATTTTTTCAAATGCAGTTTTTTGTAAGCTTATGAAACCACCTTTCAATTCACGTATAGTGATATATTTGCTCATCGCTCGGTCATGGTGAAATAGGGGATCAAAGATTGCGAATTCTATATATATAACAAAAAAGGAAATTATTTGGGGATACGTAACCTTAATAAATAGGTGCGTAGCAAAATTGTTTCTGAGGGCGCAAAATAAAAATATTTTTATTTCGTATACAGATATTTACTGGCTTTACTGACTCTTGCAAACTAATACATTGGTGTTAGCACTGATCCGATCTGGGGACGGTTCTACTAAATAATAATGATGTGGTAAAACATCAAGCAAATGACTTTTTTCTTAAGTGTTTTATTTCTTTCCACATATTAATTTGCTTGTTATTGCAATAAATGATATATCTGTTTTATTTTTTAAGTATACGGCACAAATAAACTCGGATGAAATCAGCAATTTTCTATTCACAAGGTCACATAACCCCAAACCGGAACTCCTGTTTTTAAGGTTACATGCAGTCAGTTTGATACTTAGCACACATTGTTGAGTGCATGCTGCCTATGATTTGTAAAATACATTGCAAATGGTTAGTTTTGGTATCAACTTGAAGGTATATTTGTAAGCAATAAGAAAATAAGCCATTTTTTGTGCTCTACTTTTTGTGTTGATGGTTCCCGGCTTTGAAAGTAGATCATACTATTTGAGCCCCAAATGGTTGTCTGCACAGCTGTCAAAACTGGTTTGCCTATTTTAAGGTAAGTATTTTGAGTAAACGCGTATAGAATTTAATGACATGCATTTTTTTCAAAAGATTATGCATTTATCTTTCCAATGATGTATGATGATATAGTGGGTATGCGCTTGATCATGGTAAAAATTGATATCGAACTTCAACTATTTTATATGTAATATAGAAGGAAATTCATTGCGCATGCGTAACCGCAACAATTTTGGCGAATTTCCATTTGAGAGTTATCTCCCATGAACACCAATACATAAAGTTTTGTCAGTATTATACCCAATCTCCACGCAGAGTTGTCGTTCCTTGCTCTCACATACAACTCTGCATAAGGCTCAGCACGCCATTTTGTCTACCAAATAGCTAAAACCGAACAAACGCATGCAATGTATATTTGAGGGGATATTTAAGATCGCATGCATTTAATTAAGAAATATGACTTTTAAATGTACGATAAATCGTGCAGAAACTTGTGAGTTTTAATGCAACTCTTTGAAACTATTTTATTGCCCATTTACACAGATGTAATCATTCCACGCACTTCACAAATGTAAACAATTGCACATATTTTTATTGAGTGACGTTAGGCATTGCTACGACGTATTTATGTATGTTGGTTTCTTAACATAAAAAAAACATATCAATTGTATAATAATTAATTAAGACTGATATAAGATATCATGGTATGAGATTGTTTTCTTTAATGCAGTTAATGCAATGTAACCGTCGTGCAAGAGATTGTTTAGTATACTGTAACCTCAATGATGAACGCTTGGAATGATCATGACATGAATGAGACGCTTTCAAAACAATAGTCCGTTTTGTATATTTGAGGGGATATTTAAGATCGCATGCATTTAATTAAGAAATATGACTTTTAAATGTACGATAAATCGTGCAGAAACTTGTGAGTTTTAATGCAACTCTTTGAAACTATTTTATTGCCCATTTACACAGATGTAATCATTCCACGCACTTCACAAATGTAAACAATTGTACATATTTTTATTGAGTGACGTTAGGCATTGCTTCGACGTATTTATGTATGTTGGTTTCTTAACATAAAAAAAACATATCAATTGTATAATAATTAATTAAGACTGATATAAGATATCATGGTATGAGATTGTTTTCTTTAATGCAGTTAATGCAATGTAACCGTCGTGCAAGAGATTGTTTAGTATACTGTAACCTCAATGATGAACGCTTGGAATGATCATGACATGAATGAGACGCTTTCAAAACAATAGTCCGTTTTGAGCCCAACACAGAGGTGAATGTAATGTGACCGTCGTGCAAGAGATTGTATTATACCATGAAAAGTACATATTTGTTAAGCTGAGATATTCTCATCATAATGTGATAATACTTAAAATACAATATCGTATAAATTATCGGCCTACTTAGTACATTATGCAATTTAACTATTGCTCAGTGTATGAGGACTAATTTAAATGATATTTATTATTGAACAACCCGAAATAGTATTGGATATATTATTGAAAAACCCGAATTATTATTGGAAATTAAATTTCACATTTCAACATGCGTATTAAAATATAAATTCCCCTTCGTTGGAAATCAACGTCAGAAATAATCATAAATAATAAGAATTATATTTGTGGCAGACATAGATGCCCATTCCGACCAGCAGGCACGAATTATTAAATGAATACAACATAATGTATTCTGCATTAAACACAAGGAACAAAATTGAAACGCCTTTGGATTCGACGATCGTTGACAGCTGAAAGTCAATCGTACTTAATTTATTGTCAACCTCAAATCGGTGTCCCGAAAAGATTTTTATGCATAATTTTACAAGTGTTTGTCAAATCGGCATGTCATTCAACGCTGAATAACACCCCACACTTTCCCAGACGTAATTAGACGTAACGTTGTCTACCGTCGAACGTCAAGGTATCGATTCACGCCATTAACGTCGTGACGAAAGATTGTACCGCTAGTTTCCAAGTTTGATGAACATGGGCGAAGGTTCATGTTTTTCTAAGACGCGGAAAAATGGTGGTTTTTAAATGCGTCACTTTCTTCCTGAAATTGAATACATCTGAAAAGTCGACGGTGAAATGATTTTGTTTTAGATAAAGATACAAATTGTTTACAAATACAAAATAATAATGGACTTGAACATTTGGAAGTATTTTACGATATGTGACAAACGCTGGATTGCATTCAACTTGATAATATGTGTGACTTTCAGCGCCTGTGTTGACGGCCAAGGAACTTTCCAATCTATGGTAAGCCTTTTTAGGTTGAAAATCAATTAAATACGAGACAAACATATTAACGCAAGCTGACATTAACTTGTGAGATTTTCAAATAGTTTTACATAAACGTTTCGATATAACTAACAGACATGTCAAGCCGTATTTCCTATCAGTGAACACAAGTTATGTTTTCATAAGTACTATCTAGAGTGTAAACAGTATTTCCAACTGTTGGTAACTGTTTGAGCGTATTCATCGTTTACAACTTATATGTAGATATCCATAACTGAATCGCAAAAGGAAAAGGAAGTCACTTTGATTCTGAAACCAACTGTTTTTAATCTGTAAACTCAGAATTAAACTTTGTCAAAACATATCGATGCCCATGGCTCGTGATTAAGATGTTTAGCCTATTTATAAGATATAATCCAGGGTGCAGAATCAACGGGGTTTCCCGGGTTTAACACACGGGCTGGACAGAATGTAAACAACCCGTTAAGAACTTTATTTTGCAAATATCTCAAGTTATAAAAGAAGTTTTTCTTGCAGTTTGTGCCGGTATCTTAAGATATAAGAATAAATCCTTGAATACGTCTGAAATCGTTGACAAAATTTCACATTGCCTGTCGCATAACCGTGTTCAATTAGTGCAGTAGAAACCGAATTTATGAACAAGAACACAGTCTTATTAAATTAAGTAATTCCGATGTTTTTCACATTGCCATAAGCAGCATAAAAAACTGTCTTTAATGCACTAGTTGAAATTCTTAAGAAAATTAAGTTATTTGAAATAAAGCACCACTTACCGTCGTGTATAAATCCTTTAGAGTTAAGACGGGAACGCTAAAAAGGCACGTGATTTTGCACCCTGAATCCGTATACAATCATAAGATTGTTTTATCATGTTATGTTTGAATAAGATAATTAATCTATGAAAACTGAACAAATATTATGTTTTCTTTTATACCTAATGATAAAATATGACATTTCTGCAGTGAAATAACAGCAGTGAAAATAAACAAATTGTTATTTTCTCCGGTAAAAATAACACATTTTCGGAACTACTTTTCCTATTTTTAGATTATCGTATAAAGATTTGTATGATCACGAGTGAATTAAAATCGGCATTCCACCGAATCCAACAAAATTTCTTTTTATTTTATGCTTTTTTTCACCGTTTATTTACATTGTAAAAGGGTTTAACTGGAGAAACTCGCTGGAATAGTGACGTAATTTTGTCGAAAAGATGGCGTCATTTGGGGTATTGAGGCATGGCACGGGAGAAAGGGTAACTTTCAGCGAAAGGGAAACAGCTGTTAATTATTTTCTTGTAAAAGGGGCATAAAAGAAACAAAAAATTGGTTCATGTCAGTGTAAGATCGTTTGTTATTTCACTCGTGATCATAGAAAAATAATAGTTTTACTCGTGGCTGCGCCACTCGTGAAAATATATTTTCTATGATCACTCGTGAAATACGAAACGATCTTACACTGACATGAACAAATATCCTCTATATCTGCAAGAATAGTTGATGATTTTGAGAATGTGCATGGCTGGTTTAAATCAAGTTTTTTTGTCGCCTAAATGTGCATCGAAACTATATATGAAAAGTATTTATGTGCTTTAAAAGTTTTGCAAAGGCATAGTGTACTTCATGTTTTTGCATGAAATCGGTTAAATATGAAGTTGATAAATCATTATTGATTAATGTAGTTGTCGAATATTTAACAAATTATATATGTTTAATCAATCACTTTTCAACGTTTTGAATGATCTCGTCAAATTTAATCACCTTCAACCAACATAAAACATGTCAGAGTGCAATATATAATTTAAAATTAATGTGAAATATAATTTCAAATTAATGTTTGTTTTGATGTACTTGGCAGGTTCAAATTTAAACGTGAGTGTTAAGTTTCAAAAGATTGTTACCACACCATTTATTGTTACTTCCGTATGTTGCAAGCATACACAATTCGCTTATTAAGAAAACTAAATACGTTATAAGGTGTATCCAATATTTTATAAATAAACAAACTCAGAAATGAGAGCATAACTTAAGTGTTCATACCTAACAAAAACCTTTTGCATTTGACGTGGTGAATTAAAACAGAACATAATTCGTATAATCTTTTATATAACTTAAAACTCATATCACAAATGATATTCCAGCATACCAAAAATCTTGTAATTGCGACCAATATAACATATTTTTATATATGTATTACTACCTTTCATCAGTCACCATTTTTTATAAACAAACTGCAACTCAAAGAAACTACTCAGACTTGTAGGAAATTGGACACGAGTGTCCTGTTATTTATTGTTTAATATATTAAAGAAATATAAATTGGCGATGCTCTATGAAAAGGGGGTTTAATGCATTTGCGTAAAGTGTCGTCCCATATTAGCCTGTACAGTCCGCACAGGCTAATCAAGAGGACACTTTCCGCTTTTATGGTATTTTTCATTTACGGAAAGTCTCTTCTTAGCAAAAATCCAGTTTGGGCGGAAAGTGTCGTCCCTGATTAGCCTGTGCGGACTGTACAGCCTAATCTGGGACGACGCTTTACGCATTTGCAATAACACAAAGAACGGCTCAAATTGTATAAATCAAGAATTTCTAAGAAAGCGTAACCTGTATGATGGTTCAAAACAGTAATAATTGTAAATAGTAATTGAAGGTAGAAATGACAATTAAACGTTCTCATAATGTGTTAAATAAGGTGCATTTGTCCATTTTTTAATATATTTTAACGCAGAGGAATGCAAGTACACGGAGTAAACAGTACATGTATTTTTGAGGAAGTGGTCCAGTAATGGAGGCCTTTAATATACCGCTTTTTGCATAGCGATTTTTCACTTCTGTGCGGAACATGTTGTAACTCGATGTTTGAAAATGATGGATAACAGAGACTTCAATATTTAATATTAAAATGTGACAGGCTTAAACTTTTTCTCCATGCAAAGGCTAAATGCCTCATTGACAAGGTGTACATTTTGACATTGAAATATTGCGCTTGGTAAACATTTATAGATCCATTTGATATAATTGCCGTTTATGTCGGGAATATTTAATATCACGGTTTGGATGATGGAATCATTTTTACATAGCAGGCATGTCATTATGTGCTTTGAAGTAATTAAGGGAGTGAATAAAAGGTGGTTGGAATGAGACAATGCCAGCGTCCAACCGATCGACACCATAGTCCTGTTTGGTTTTTTTCTTTCGTGTCTAAAGCGTTAAAGAATTTTTTACCAATAATATGTTTCATGCTTAATATATAAAGGATCCGCTATGAGCTATCATCTCATTGGGTATGCTATCGAACTAGTTCAGAACTTTTGTTATAACGCGGGCCTTTGGCTAGCTTACAAAAAACAATATGATTGCTTTAATAAATTTTAAATGGAAAAGACAACGAGTGCCAGACATTTGTATATCATGCTTTAAAATAAGCAACGACTATAAATAATTAGGTAAACGTCATGATCAAACCGGAAAGTATTTTCTTTAACGTGACGTCACCTGACGTAAGAACGTTATTTCAACAAAATAACGTTACCTGACTGGTCGTTCGAACAAAATGTATCTCATACAAACGCTAATAGTATTGAGTAACTCGCCATTGAGTCGGACAGGTTAACGGTATGATTCAATAACAACGAGCTATTCAATCAAAGCTGGGACTCAGCTGGTGCAGGTTTTTAGTATCATATTTTGTAAATCTAATTCTCAAATAACCATGTGGTTCCAAGCTCATTTTAATTGCAAAATAGTTAATTATTAATACACGCTGAATTCTCCCATGAGTCAAACACATTCGCCCTTAACATGGACATATGTTTGTCATAAGCAATGATTGGATTATCTATTCCCTAGATTCATAACAATAGAAATTTTTATAATAAATGTCCTGTGTTGAATTACTACTTGCATTCATTTGTCTTCATATTGACGAAAATAAGCTTTAAAACGGGGGATACATGGGTCACTTTTAATGTCTCTTGGAACTTTACAACAATGTTACCATTTGTAGCATTGGGAATGACACAAAAAGGTTCGCATTAGCACAAATAAAATATGAATGCGATTCTTGTTTTTTGTAAGTTATGGGATTTTGTATATCATAAGGGAGGTTAATTCGAGTGAATATCTGTTTAATTCTCATCTGTATGCATATGCCAGTAGATAACATCATGTTCGGCATAAGGACGAATTGCGCTCGTCTTGAGTGCTAATTAAATCGTAATATTTTACTATGAAATCTATTCAAAAGGACGAACCAATGAATATAGCCTTCCATTAGTAGTAATAAGCTAATGTTTTTGGTGTTAATGTGAAATGCGTCTGGCCAACATGGCGATGGTATAAAGCTGATCGATATTCGAAAATTTTGAATGTACCATCTCCAGTGTTATGTTAATTGCAACTGCATTGTTAGAACATTTGTTTAAACCTTTTATTTAAATGTTTTATAATTTTTAAGGAACAAGAGCAAAGTGATTGTTATCAAGTATCAAATTATCTCAAACAAAACTCATCGTATCAAACTACAAATATAAAAATATCCGACTCAAAGACAAAATCGATCCAAGGGCGAGTTACCTACACAGATTAAAGATAAAACTATTCGTAATGATTACATTACATAGACCACAAGGTGTAGCATGTGATGAAACTTAATTTGAACTGAAGTTATTGAGATTGCGAAATTGCTATGAATTAAAAGAAAAATAACACGTTTCAATACATACTTTTTGCCAATGGATACATTTTTACTACTGCTTTTACACATACTGCAACAACAATACAGCTTGCAATTTTATTACACCTACTGACATATTTATGTGGTACACAACGCTGTGTGCAGTTTGGAATAAATTTACATTATATCCTCCTTAGGAATTAAAATGAGTTACCATTACATATGTATATGAAGATTGTTTATTTCTGTTAGAGATAGGAAAGGATTGTGTTTGCATCAAAACATCACTATGCAAACAATTTAATGTATTTATACACAGAAAATAACCAATGATCTTTTATGTAGCAGTCAATATCCACCTCAAGCCGACATTAATAACTTTAATAACTTTTTATAAGTGCGTTTTTGTCAATATCAAACAATGTCTACAGGAAACGGAATAATATGTCAATATAGTAGCAATGGTCAAAATGCATATATTCTAGACTCAAGCAAACACCCGACTGAAAATAAAGTACTCGTTAAAAAATATGTAAACAACAATTCATCATCTTTACTCTCAAGACATCGGAATCTCGTTTAACCCTACGGATGCACCGTTTACTTTAACCCCCATTGTTTGACATTGAATACAATAATGACACACATACCCGCTGACTGTCGGCATGTTAACTTAAGAAATCCACCATAAAAATGTCATTCAGCTTTCACTGAAAAAATGTGGTCGGACATAACATTATCGGAGGTAAGTGTCACGCCGCTCTTTAGTCGCGTGTAATTGACACTGACAGGCGCAAGAACGATGTCATAAATAGTGTTCATCTTCTATTCGCGAAGTACATACCCATCAGTTTACAAATCTTAATCCGCCCTTTTGCTTTAATCAGTATAATTGTGTCTTGGCGCTTGACTTTTTGCCATTTGCTTTGAATATTATGCATTGTTAGATGCAGACTTCCGCGAAGAAATGGAATCTATACTTTTAACCCTTTAAGTGCGGGAACCGAATTTTGAAAGCCTTTGCAAACAGTTTGGATCCAGATGAGACGCCACAGAACGTGGCGTCTCATCAGGATCCAAACTGTTTGCTATTCTGATAATATTCTTTGAAAAAAATCGAAGAAAATGCTAATTTTAGGAATTCAGCAGACGACATTTTAGCAAACGACAAATTTCCCAGCATGCAAAGGGTTAAAGTCGCCTTAACGTTCGTGAGTCTAGTTAGTTGATAAGGTAGAAAAGCTGGGACTCATTTCGGGTGTTCACATTACGCATCAGTCGCGGTAGGATTTCACATTTGAGCGCAAAGATTTGAGAGGTTTCGTGCATAGGTCTAGAATATCCCTGTCGTCCTAAAAAAGTGATGATGATTGATTAAAATATTATAGTATCTTCATATGATTTAAAGTTTTTTTTAAGTGTAAAACTTTTTTCAATGTAGACCATATGTAAAAAGTTATGTAGAAAATCACTAATTTGCATAAAAAAATGTCAAATTACAAAGTCACATCGTTATATGTTAAGATTAACTTGTAAGTGCAATTTGAACCGTTTTAGACGGAATGTTACAAAGAACTTGGAGTTTGTCTTTAAATGAGTCCGTTTGGAAAAGTAAGTCATCGAGTGATTCAGACAGCGATTGTGAGTAAGCTTATGAGCGTATTGAGTCAGTCGGCGATCGATTGATAACAACAACTAAATAAATAAATAAAGTAACAACATTAATAGAAATATAATTAATAATGTGCACTCTCATCCGTTGTGATCAGTAAAGCGGAATTTATCAGCGATGATCAATGCAGAGGAGTGAAGACTTATTACAATACATACGGATATTGTACATGTATGGTGAATCAATACATTTAGTGGAATACCCGTGGAGTGACCGGACCGGGCCTTTGATACGTTGTCAACATGCGCATGCCAAGTTGTCAATCCGACTAATTGTTGACACTCGAAAACGAATTTCTCAAATTAATAACATATGCCTTTTCTTTGCAATGAAACGTGTGTAATTATTACATTACGCTGAATCAGTCAAACCAGATTGACGATATGAGTCCGATATACATTTTCTTTAAAATGCGTTAAGTTTCGATAAAGTGTTCATTGTAAGTGCAAAGTAGCGCTAACGTAAAATGTCTTAGTTGTATACATATTATTTCAGATATTCGACAATACTCAATGTTTGAACACAATTTTTATATATTGTTGTATAGGACATAATGTACAAAGAACATATTAATTACAGAAAATAATCGAAGTCTTATTGTTCAAAACAAAAGCAAGACATTCGTGCCTATTTTTTTTACTAACAGGATAATTGTTGAAGTCATTTTCTGCACTATTATTCAAATGGATATCCCATTTAAAGAGGAGGGCTTGAATACTGAGAAACACATTTAAGTATCTGTTTGTACTACCAAAGTTAAATGTTGCTTAAGAGCGATACATGTAATCATGTCATAATGTGAATATGAAATAAATGTATATAAATGGCAAATATAATATAACAATAGTAGGTAACTATAAAGATAAAGAAAGATTACAAATTGTATTAGACATGTAATCGATGCACGAATCAACATTTTTATTAAAGGGGCCTTTTCACAGATTTTGGCATTTTTTAACTTATTCATTAAATGCTTTATATTGATAAATGTAAACATTGGATCGTAAAAGCTCCAGTAAAAAATCAAGAAAAAAAATAAAAAAAGGAAAAGAACATTGCCCGGAGCAGGTTTCGAACCAGTGACCCCTGGAGTCCTGCCAGAGTCCTGAAGTAAAAACGCTTTAGCCTACAGAGCTATTCCGCCGAGTACACATTCTGGACGTATTTTATACGTTATATAAGCAATCTTCGTGGTTTCACAAAATTTAACGACAAAAACAGAACTCTCCAAATTATTCAATCGTTTCGCGTTGCAACGCTTTATAATTTTTAGGTTTTAAAATCGTCAAAAGATGCATATAATGTCTATATTAGAGAATGGTTAATGTTCAGTATTACTGTTTCCTCACAAATATCATAACTAAAACGAAAACTTACGAATCTGAAACAACTTTTTTCAATTTTGTCAATTTACCAAAGCGTGAAAAGATCCCTTTAATGCACACACGAAGAGAATAAATGTCAATTAGAAAAAGGATATTATTAACTGTTATACACCTGTCTAGTCGCTCTTAAACCACGTCATTTACACCGATTTTGATAACGACTTTGTACAACTTGCCCCGAAGCAACTTACACGGCGTCATTGCATTCGCACTAAGACTTGGAGATGAAGTCTGTTTTATATTATTTTAATTGCTTAGAGAACACTTAATTAAAAACAAACGCAACAGAATTGGAATGCATACAAATCACAGAGCTGAGCAGTTGTTTAATGTCAAATGACTTTGATTTGATTCAGCGTTGTTTAATTGAAAATAAACAACGATTCTGAGTGCTGATGCGAATATTTAACTACACAATGTAGTTCGCTGTCATGATTTAAGAATGGGGATATATGAACGAAATCAAATCATTGCGTAAGAACAGGGAATTATGTTTGGATTGCTAAACGAACTGATGATATTTTCGCAATTGTCGGACAGTTAATCACAGTAAATGTAAACAATGAAAAAAATATTTTACACTTTCAATTCTGTCGATTTCGATTGCATTACTATTATTTTGATTGATAAAAAATCTGCACATGTCAATCTAGAATAATGGCTTCCATACTGTTCGTCGTTAACAGTCATATTTACGCGTATTTTAAAGAAAGTCCCGTAAAAATATTAAAAATGATTATATCACGTAATTACATATAGACAGTAAAATATACCACCCGCAACAGCATATTAAAAGCAGTGTAATTACAGTCGCTTAACATCATTGGTTAGTTCAAAAGCATGACGCTTCAGACCTGAACGCAAAATATTTTTATATAACGATTGATCTCAAAAGTATCAATCAAGTTATTATTTTTACCGCACCAAAGGTGCATTGTTCCCCCTTACAACACTTTCATTATGCAAACATTTGACCCTTTACCCCCATACCAATATTTAACTTAAATAGTACAAAAGCTACTTTGATATTCTGCCAGCTGTTGTATGCGTTGAACCACAAACACATAATAATCCTATCTATTTCCGTGTATGCATGTTTATGTTTATGTTTAACGTTTTAACAATAGCTCGAGTTTATCTCTAAACATTGCGGTTTTCTTGGTTTACCTCAGAGGGCGTTTTACGCGCTTGATGTTAAATTTCCGTATATTTTTGACATGTATTGTTCAAAATTGACCACAATAATTAGTGTCAACAATATATCTTTGTCAATACGGTTTTGATTTTATGTTTTGCCAAACGTTTATCGTACATGAACATTTTTTGGTTGTCAATTTGTGCACTTTTATTGCATTTTATTCAAACAAAGAGGCCCATCTAGTATGTGAAGTCTAGTTCTTCAAGTTAAAGGGGTGTTTTCACGTTTTGGTAAATTGACAAAATTCAAAAAAGTTGTTTCAGATTCGCAAATTTTCGTTTTAGTTATGATATTTGTGAGGAAATAGTAATACTGAACATTTAGCATGCTCTAAAATATCCATTATATGCATCTTTTGACGATTTGAAAACCTGAAAATTATAAAGCGTTGCAACGCGAAACGATTGAATAATTTGGAAAGTTCTGTTGTTGTCGTTATATATTGTGAAACAACGAGGATTGCTTATATAAAGTAAAAAATACATCACCTCATAGCATGAGTACGGATTGCCGACTGGTCTAAGCGGAAGACGTTTTACTCCCGGATTCCAGGGATCAGTGGTTCGAGCCCAGTTGAGGGTTACTTTTTTTCTTTCTTTTAATTGTATTGTTTTTTTTTTTTAATGGAGATGTTTAGATCCAATGTTTAAATTTATCAGGCATTAAATGACAAACTTCAATACATGCAAAATCTGTGAAAAGGCCCATTTAAAGCTGCAAACGAGAAGCCGTGTAGGATTTCAAATGCAATCGAAACCGTTCAAGAAAAACGGTTTATGTAAAAGAGGAAAAAAGATCAAGAGAAATGTTTGATACACTAAGTAAAAGATGTTGTTTAAAGCTGTTATGCTACCACCAGATGATAGCAATCATTTAAACTGTCAATACACCGATTCCTGCTTAAAATATACTAAGGATAGCCTAAGATAGTATACATGTTAGAAATATATTTTCCCATAAATTAACAAAAAGGCAGAACGAAACCATATACATCTATTTGAAATAACGAGTCGGTGATTACAGTACATTTCCAATTTGACAATCTAACATAATACTCACATAAGAGTAACGAGTATAAAATGTGCGTTTCCGTACCTGCGGTTTCTTTATAGTAAGGCTAAAATATTCAACACAATATATTACGTACCAACAATTCAAAAACTTCACTAACTAAACCATAAAACGTGTCAAAGTAATTTGCCCACCAACGTATTTCATTTTATGATTACGTCATTTTTTTTAACATGTTTTCAGAAATCAATGCAGTGAATACAGGACGTTCCACACGAAAAACGCATTTTGTGATCGCAGTTCTCGCATTTGTTTTTTATGGAGCCTTGCTCTGAGAAAACTGGGCTTAATGCATGTGCGTAAAGTGTCGTCCCAGATTAGCCTGTTCAGTCCGCACAGGCTAATCAGGAAAGACACTTTCCGCCTAAACTTGATTTTCGGTAAGGAGGGACTTCCTTCAAACTAAAAATACCATAAAAGCGGAAAGTGTCGTCCCTGATTAGCCTGTGCGGACTGAACAGGCTAATCTGGGACGACACTTTACGCACATGCATTAAGCCCAGTTTCCTCAGAACGCGGCTTAATTTTTTCGAAATGGGTGTCCATTTAAAATGTTCGTTCTGTGCTTTATACACAACATCTAGCATATTATCACCATGTTAAGGTTAAGGCGTGTATATATGATTTTAATGTCAGCATTTTTAAAGCAACATATAACACCAATATGAACGAATGTTGCATTATAAAATTAATTAAAAATCTTTATATCACATCATCAATTAAATACTGTTTACTTCAATAAAATATACAACGAACAAGGTAACGCCGATACCTTTACATTCACTGGCATTTGTTTCAAAACCCAAATTGTGTCGGTGTGTCGCTCTGTCGGTATGTCGTATGAACTATTTGCATACATTAATGTGGGTTTTCCAACACAGTATATGCACGACTTGCGTAAATGCTAAAATTTTCTGTTGTACACCAAGCAATTAATTGCAATAATACTCTACCCTGGTCTATTTTCTGGTACTGCTTCTTAGGGACTTATATTCTAGTTTTTTTTTGTCATTAGCGTTTTATTTGTTTCGAAAAAGCAATAGGCGCGTATATTCTCGCTAATCAATAACAGTTTAAAGTAACATTACTATTCAAAATCAACGAAATTTTCGTACAATTGTTCGTAAAATAAACTTAACAAATTAAAACTCAGTATTCCTTATGGCAATTGCCGAAATTTCAACGTCAGATGTGGTCTGGTAAAATAGATGTTTGCAGATACAAAATGCTCGTTTTTATTACTGTTTTGCATATCTATTCATACGACACATGAGCACTTAAATGGTGTTCGTGTGTCGTATGAATAGATATATTCGCGGCAGTAATTGTAGCCACAAATAAATAAAAACGAGCATTTTGTATCTACAAAAATCTATGTAATACCACATCTAGCGTTGTAATTTTTCCTATTGCTATAAGGAACACTGATTGTTAAGGTGTTAACTTTATTTTACGAAATACTTAAAGTAACATTACTATTCAAAATCTACGAAAAAATTTCGTACAATTGTTCGTAAAATAAACTTGACCAATTTAAAATCAGTGTTCCTTATGGCAATTGCCGAAATTTCAACGTCAGATGTGGTCTGGTAAAATAGATGTTTGTAGATACAAAATGCTCGTTTTTATTATTGTTTTGCATATCTATTCATACGACACATGAACACTAAAATGGTGTTCGTGTGTTGTATGAATAGATATATTCGTGGGAATTAATTGTGGCCACAAATAAATTAAAACGAGCATTTTGTATCTACAAAAATCTATGTAATCATACCACATCTAGCGTTAAAATTTTGGCTATTGCTAAACGGAACACTGATTGTTAAGGTGTTAACTTTATTTTACGAAATACTTAACCGAAATTTTCGGTGATTTTGAGCGTTATGGAGACTTTAACAAAATGTTCGTTGATTTTGAGCGTTATAGTGACTTTAAAGTAACATTACTATTCAAAATCAACGAAAATTTCGTACAATTGTTCGTAAAATAAACTCTACTAATTAAAAATCAGTGTCCCTTATGGCAATTGCCGAAATTTCAACGTCAGATGTGGTCTGGTAAAATAGATGTTTGTAGATACAAAATGCTCGTTTTTATTATTGTTTTGCATATCTATTCATACGACACATGAACACTAAAATGGTGTTCGTGTGTCGAATGAATAGATATATTCGCGGGAATTAATTGTCGCCACAAATAAATAAAAACAAGCATTTTGTATCTACAAAAATCTATGTAATCATACCACATCAAGCGTTAAAATTTTGGCTATTGCTATAAGGAAAACTGATTGTTAAGGTGTTAACTTTATTTTACGAAATACTAATCGAAATTTTCGTTGATTTTGAGCGTTATAGAGACTTAAATGAAAAAAAAAGCGTTTTATTTTAGGTATTGATTTATTATTATTCCTAACATCATCTTTATCTACAAATACACTTTTTGTATTAGTACATGTAATTGAATGTTTAAAGGAATAGTGGGGAACAGTGGTCTAGTGGTAGGATGCTGGTCTAGGGATCGGAAGGTCCCTGGTTCGAATCCCGCTCGGGGCACTGGATTTTTCTGAGCAAAAAATTAATCCCACGCTTGCTCCTCTCCACCCAGGTGTATAAATGGGTACCTGTGAGGGAAATAAGTCAATGTGCGCAATATGTAAACGGACGACTTAAATCCCAGTTATGTTAATGTCGAAGTCGGCTGAAGATGCATACGTTATCGAAGCAGACTATAAACCGCACCTGTAACCTTTAACCTACGTCGCAACTGTGTACCACCCAAGTAGTATGGTCCATTTATATGTGTTTTGGATTATGTAAATAATCAGCTAGTTGCTCTCCTCTGACACGGAAATGTAACTTACATATGATATCATTAGTTTCCTCAATGTATTCTTTAAATTAATTATTCAGTGTACCGATTGACTTATAATAATGCATTAATAACTATATTTTTTCACATTTACTGATTTTTATGAAAGTACAACGACAATAAAACTGACGCGAAAATCAATGTTAAAACAATCATAGTTGCACTGTACTTGTTTCGTATTAAGTGGGCGGTGCATGAATATTGATAGCCGTTGTGACAGGTCGCCCTGACGCATTGTACGAGAAGTGCGGACTGCACTTACTGACTTTAAAATTACGTATTATTTTGTTTACGTGCTAAAAGTCGCATACTCAAACAAACCTGCAAATAAACCTGTCAAAAGTATTAAATAATTTAAATGTCAAATGTGCCATTCGATTTGTTTGTTAATCAAACGGTAACATTTATTAATTATGCTACAATGCTGTTCCGAATTCAGTAGTTTTATGGTGATTTTGTAACTTTCAAACAATGCATGTCTCAAACTTGCACGTTAATTGATTAGATTTTATTTTTGTTAACATGTTGTTTTAATCATACTTTAAGTATCTACTAATAAAGTTATAACGATGAGTATAATCTTAAATTAAAAAAAATAATAATATTTAATCAACATTAATATTAAATCAACAAGAAAATTTCGTAAGATTCGTTAAATTTTTCATTTTATTTTAAAGACATATTTTGTTTTAAGAAAGTGCTAATAACAATATAAGTTTCAATAGAGAGGTATTGACAACAAACATGCCGCCCACTTCTGACTTAAATGAGCCTGTGGGATCTTACGCCATGCCATTTATGACTAGCTAGTTAAAATGCCCTGCAAACCCATTACATTTTGCCTAATAACTCTTTCTCTTTATATATGTTTTATAATAAATAATCATATTCACTGTAGGTAAATGAACTTAAATGATTGTATCATTATTGAAACAATATTGTAAGAAACATAACAAGCAGAATATGCATATGAATATGCTCAAAAACAGATGGCTGCGCGATCGGAAGTAAAAGCACTGAGAGCATAGTTTTTTTTAACGACTTACGCGAAAGCGCCAACAGAATACGCACTATTTAATTTACATTTTCATATGTGGTTTCCTTTACGGGTCTGTAACTTATTGTTAGAACAAAACTAATTTTACTACATAATATATTGAGTGTCAATTAACATTTCCAGGGTCCTCGGATGTTCTCACCCGCCTTTCGCGCACCATCACCGCCTCGTTTAGACTCCACGTCACATGCGATATCTCTAGACGTGTCACGTGGCATGACTCCAAGAAATGCGCTGTTTCATCAGCCGACAACGAGGGCGCAGTTCGATCCCAGACAACGCGGGAGGGATACTGAACAGCGGATGGTAAGTTCATATTGCGAGTTTGTTAATGGTGAAGTTAAACTGTATCAGGCTTATTTGAAAACGTTACAAGAAATATTGCCGAATACGTTTGTATTATATGAAACACACATTACACATGATATACATGATATACGTTGTGCTGCATTTTGATTCATTAAACGTCTTGTGCAATAGGCGAGTAAGAACAGTTCAATTTAATGACTGAGTAACAAGTTGTAAATAATTGTGCGAACAGTTGATTATTTATTTGATTTGTTTTTAAGTTTCAACCTCGTGTTTACTATCTTTCAGAGAGAATCGTCAATAGATAATACTGGAAATCCGTGGGAAAATAGGCCGACGAATACTTTCGCTAATAGACAACTTAGCAATCCGATTTTGAGTCAACATAGTGTACGCGGGAATATCAATAGTGGGCAGGCTGTTCAAAATAGCGCGCAAATAAACCTTCCAGAAAATCAGCGCTCTGCGTTCGTGTCCGATCCACGTGCACAGAACTTTCGTTCCAACGGAACACCTCAAGACAATGTTTTACATCGTGTTCAAAGTGTTCAAAATAGTAACGTTGGTGTTAATAGCGGATTTTCGAACGACAATACTCGTATAAACTTTAATAATAGAGAATCATTGAATGTAAATAATTTAAATGGTCAACGACCGCTTATAATAAGACGGACTCAATCTAGTGGACCAGGTCATTCCAACTCTAGTACACAGAATACCAGAAACTTCATTGTAATCAGAAATCAAGATTCCACTATGAATGCACAAACCGCACAAGTACCTAGTGTTTCGAATAGTTTCCGGCCGATACCTATGGTATCAAGTGCGCAAACAAACTCAAATGAACTACAATCTAATTCAGACAAACGGCCTTTTTTACCATTTGCTCCAAGCGTACTGCAGCAAAGAGCTTCTTCGACGCAAGTTAATACGGTTTTACAACCAGACGCCATACATGTCGTTCCGCAACAGAGAGGGCATTTATCGCGGGTAGCGTCCAACACTAAACAACCTATTTTTGTGACCGCACCAAGGGGATCTCTCGCGCCTTCACAACAAATCGGAATTCATCGACCAGACGCTATAGCAGCGCAACCGCTTTCGCCGGCACAGGCTTCCGGCGTCCTGACGGCTGCCACCGGGGACGCTTCTAGTCAACGGATGAACTTAACTGAGGCCTTTCACGCGCCGCCGATGATTTCCAGTAGTATCAGAGTGGTTTCTTCTAGCGGCAACAGGTCTATTATTTTCGCTAATCCAGGACTCCAGAACCAGGCTTCTTTACAACCTATCCAATCTGTTAACTCGGCACAATCCTTTACAGGCAATCAGGCAATCAGCGCTACAGGCCCGCACCAAGACCCGGTGGATTCCATACACCACGCCGCATTGATGCCCAGTCCAACGCAGTCGGCGATACAACGGATGCTGGTACCTATGGGGAAGATCGTTGAGAGTAACCGGAACGTGCAGCATACGGCCCCGAGCCAATCACCTACTCCAATGGCACCGTTAACACGCGCTATTTTTCAAGCGCTCGGACTCCCGACGGACACCGTCGGTCTAGGTGATCAGAGCGCCGTACCTATTGCACAAGCGCAAGCATTACAGAGGCACATCCAATCTATCCACAATATGCAATCGTATGGAATGTCAAATTTCCCACACAACCAGCAGACATCACAAAACTTACATCATGCAAATTTTGGACACACTGGACTTGGCGGCGGAATGTTGTATAATAACCATATCTCGTCGTTTAACCAAATCGGGAATCCATTCCTTACGAATATGTTTCTTGGCGGAGAGTCGCCAGACTCGCCCGACATCCCCGACCCGATACCAACGCCTGCACCGCCGACAACACCTGCGCCGGCGAACCGAGTTTCGGACAAAACACAGACACCGGCTGATCCCGGACCGGCGAAAATCGTTGACGCCATTGTGACAGAGCTAAAAAAGCCGGTGGATCCTGCAACTATTGCCGATAAGGTTTCTAACAAAAACAACAAAGCAAATGCCGGCGGTGGAAAGGTTGAGGAAGAGGAGGAGCTTGAAGACTTACCGCCGACGACGACAGAAGCTACAACAACTACAACAACGACAACACCAGAAACACTACCAACAACCACTACTATCTCAACAACGACCAGTACTTTACCTACCGCCACCAGCACAGTTGCGCCCTCAGATACGACATTGTCGCAAGTCGTGGAGTCGCTAGCGGAACGCATCATGGCGCTCCTTAATCCGAAAACAAAGAAACCTGAAGACGCTATCGCCGCTCCCGTAGCTAAACCCGAATTAGCTCCACGTATAGCGCATCCAGCTGGCGAAATTGTGATTACCGATGGAGGTCGCGTGGCCACTAAAGTTGATGATGCAATTGGTGTATCATTGAATGTTGCACCTGAATCCGTAGGCACTTCCGTAAACACTGCGGTAAGTCCCTTCGACACGTTGGTGAAAGTTGCGGTAAATTCCGTTTCTTCTCCCATAAACATAATTGACTCTCCTGTTTACACCGCTATAGAGCCAATCGGCGTTTCCATCCACACCGCAAGTGGCCCCATTCCACTTCCGATGAACGCTGCTGCTATTCCTGTTCCACAGGTAAAACCAGCCATTAACAGCGTCCCGCCACCTTCGGTCGCCGATTCATTCATGATAACGCTTCATCAACCGCAATCCCAAGGAGCAGACAGCAGTAGCAAAACAGCGACGTCAGGTCCGGTCTCTCCGAAATCAGGTCTGCAGACGATAGATCAACCGAAACAGGAATTCTCGGCACAAACTGCACCGAAGCCAGCTCGTCGGACTGTTATTATTGTTAGACGGAATCCGAACGGATCTACATCTGGCGTACAGAGGATTATTGTCCAAGGCGAAAGCATGGGTCAATCATCCACCAGTGCTCTTACGTCCAGCCATATTGACGCACCTAATCACGTAACACGAGCCCCGCCGGAATCAGCATTACACAATACGAACGTTAATGTCGAGGTCAAGAAAGCCGTAGATCGTGTGTCATCATTTGGAAGCTTAGGAATAAAACATGATGCAGACACCGAACGTCGCAATAAAGACACTCATATGGATACCCCGGTTGGAAACATTAATATTAATTCAGCCGTCCACATAAATCCTACAAACAACCACGTTCCTATGGATTCGTTTAATGCTAATCCAGCCGCAAATGTAAAACCTATCAGAGATTCAAATACTCCTACGACATTGGACGATTTTGGGAAACATCGGTTGGTCAGTAATCGACCATTCTCACCAGAAGCATTGAAACCTTTGCTCAATACGATTGTCTTTCCAGCGTCCCAAGACACTGCTCATGCGCAGCATGTCGCATCTAATATACAAAATATCGCGGCCGGAAACGAAGGAATACTGCGCCGAGAGGGCATCCAACGGACACCCATTCTCCAGACGGTGCCACCTGCCGACAGCAGCACCACGTTTCATGTATCAGCAAATGAAACTATCGAAACGCTGTCGCCAAAGGTATCTGGCAAAGACACTAGCAACACTGTTCTACCTCAATCAATTCCAAAGCCGAACGCAGACAATAAGAAAAGCAATAAAGCATCACCTGTTAAGACTGATAAATCCGAGCAAATTAGCGCTAGATCCGATCAGTCTTTAGAGGGAACAGCGTCGCTCAATCAAATCCTAGACAACACACCAACTCGCATATCTCCAGAAATGCTTATTAAAGAGATACAATTCGGAGCGAAAGGCATCGCTGGGAGTGTGAATGTGAATGACCAGGCTTTGCAAATCAGCCAGATGCTCGTAAACTTTCTTAAACAGGGCGGAAGTACCTTAAATGAACAGCCTCTCCCAAACAGTTTAAACGAGGCTGGCGATGTAAACGCTGCGTCAGACTTCAAACAGAACAATATACAGAATATTTCGCCCCTATCTCTAACTGTCAATGACAGCCTAAACATGAAGCGACCATCGTTGGTTGATTCGATACCGGCTACGGTTGATAGCTCTTCGCAAACAGTCAATCAACACGCAAGAATAAGTCTCGTTCCAGCCGCCCTGGCGCCGGAAGGTCATAGCCCTGCGATAGCGGAAGCTCCGGTTGAATTCGCGCCATTCATGTCAAGTAACGACTTTGGCGGGCTTACACTGCAACGTCATCAGACCGCCCAGAGTTTCGGTACCCCGCAGCAACAATTCAATCAAATGGACGCTACACAGGTACTCAGTGCTCTACAGACTGATACAAATACAAGCTCGCAACCAGCAACCATTGAGTATGTTTTAACGAGTTTGCAAAATTTCCTATCATCGAATCTCAACGTTCAGAATGTTTCCTTCGTCTCATCGACGCCAAGAACAACGACGACAACGACCATCGCAGTTACTCCAAAACCATCCTCCACCTCTACTACTACCACCATACCACCACCTCCCTCTAACAATGCGATGAATATCTTAGCCAGTTTAGTTCAGCTGCATGTACCACACAACATGCCGCCTGACGCTATTAGCGTTTTAGAAAATATTAAAAAGCTTCTTACAGACGCCGGCTTTTACGCGACAACGACTACAACACCAATATCAGCATCATCATCAACAACAACAACAATTTCATCAACAACGGCTACTACCACAACTACAACAACAGTTCCGTCTACTACAACAGCTACATCAGCAGCGCCATGCACACCGCTTTCGGCAAACTTTCGGTGCGTCGGGAAAGAGATGTTTGCGGCAATGGAGTCGATGGGTGCCTGGTGCATCGGCATGTGCGTCAAGGACGCCTGTGTTCATACTGTGTGTGAATGCGGATGCAACGTCACACAGACGGTTTCAGTGAAAATAACTACTACGCAGAAAATGCCGACGACGACGACTGACGAACCACCAGAGGAGGAGGAGATCGAACTTGAAGACGGCATGACAACGAGTGCAAAACCCTCAACGACGACAACGGTGGATCCGGTTCCATCGGAACTCCGTAATCTTCTACCCACCTCTCCGTCGCCCTCTGAAGATTTTACTCTTAATCCCTTAGACAAACATAGCGCTCACGTAAGACAACTTAACAAACATGTGGAAACGGTGACAAATGTTGCGTGGGGCTCGCAATCCAAAAAAGATGTCAAAAAAGCAATCACGCAATTAGCAGAGGGCACCGTGTTTACCCCGAAGGTTGGAGCAAGCACGGTCGAATCAACGACGCGAGCGGCTCCCGCTCCGAACTGGAGCGGAATGCACTGGGGTTTTCTTCCACAGCCGATACCCACGGTGCCGGAACCGACGCCTGTAGAGCGGAGCTGGCATAGGAGGCCGCTACGAGAGAAGTGGTCCCGGAGCGAACGCTTTAGCAGCCTGATTAATCAACCAACTCTGGTGCAACCCCAACTGCAGTTGCCGCCAAACATGCCTGCTATGATGTGGATACCGGTTCCATCAATGGCTAACATGAATCCTTTCGGGCAACAGATGAGTGGAATGAGATTTACGTGGGGTAACCAAAAGGCCGGCGGGGAGGGTGGGGAAGGCGGAAGTGGCGGCGAAGGAAACGAGGCGAACGATAAAAAATAGATATTTCCCTGTCTCATGAGGGTTGACATTTTCGTTGTTTTGGAAATTACAGGGTTTGATGATGGGATGACGTCATGGTGCGTTTTTATTTGTGACCTCATCATGTTTGCGTTTCGTACCCACGTTCTGGAAGAGTACGACCCAGCGCCGAGTCAGGCGTGAATCAATCGTTTCTACAAAAATAGAGTTTGGTGTCAATGTAAATGTCGGTGTATTTATTTGTTCTGTCCGCGTTATTTATTGTGTGTGTGTGTTTGTTGTTAAGTGGATTTAAATGTTCGGACATAGATCCAGACATTTTGTAAACGATGAGCTGCTTCAAATAATGCTTAGCTAAATCAAACGGTGAACGTAAACTGTGCTTTCCATAACCTGAAACGAACTTAACTTAACAGTTGCAAACTAGTTTGTATGAAATGTTTAATACTGGTAGATATGTGTACATTTCTGTAACAAGGAACTTGTCTTAATGTATACTCCTTCTCGCAAGTCTAGAAAAAATAAATTAATTTACAAACCTAAAATGTTAAGTATTTTCATTAATAATATTTATAGAACCATATTTCTGATTAAAATGTGTTGTTATAGTTATAATTTAGGTTGTTGTTGTTTCTCGGTGTATTTGAAGTTTTATCCGATCTTAGGTTTAATGCTGCGAAGACAATAACAGTTCAACGAATTTATGTCGGTGTTAAGTCTTTTACATTAACATTATGTTATTATTCAGATGACTTTCAAAGAAAAACTCATCAGATTCTTTTGATACATCGAATATCTCGGTTGAAAATCCTGTTTGGTAATGCTACTTATGAGAAAATATAAAATAAAATATTATTATCCAATTTATTTTGAGTAAACATCTGACCGAGCTTGACCGTATGTCATCGTTTATAAAACATGTCATCTTACTGTGTTCATTCACTAAAACTTATTACAAAACAAGCTTTATGGACTTAAATTTTCATTCAACTGGCTAAGCAATTTAAGACGTATCAGTTCAAAAAATATGCAAGTAAAACTCCAGTCCTCATAGCTGATACACATAACAAATAAAACAGTTAAACAGCGCCTCAGTGTAAATGTATCCCTTATTATATAGAGAATAATAGGTTAGTGTTGATTATAGATCAGGTTTATCATGCGAGGCTTAGAAAACAAAAAGCACAAGCCTTTGCTAGTGCTTTTTCGTTTTTGTGCCGAGAATGATTAACCTGATCTATAATCAACACTTATCTATTATTCTATTTATCCCACTGTTTAGTCAGTAATCCTTTTTATTTAAACAAAATTAGTTGTCATGAGTGTTTGTCGTACTTTGATAATGACTGTAGTGTAACCAAGGTCAGTGTATTACTCCGCGTTCCAAAAATAACCGCGGATCAAATAATCATTTTTTAAATCAGAATATCGTTCTGTGACAAAGAGTCCTGCGTTATTAATTACAATATTATTCATATTGAATTGCAAATCTATTAGTTTTATAACATCAATATAACATTTAGTTGTTATATACGAGGAACTACATTTGTTTACAACGTAGCCTAACAACGTAGCACGTGCCGTTGATTATATTAAATTTAATAAACGGGGCTTTAATCAACCGAATTCGATGTAAAAGTGGGATAAAAGATATTTCTCTCATGAAAATTCGAATCGAGTGTTTTCATGAAACCCTTAAGTGCTACCTTAATAGGAAAGAATTTTCCGCGTTGGCATATACATGAACATCCACAACTACAAGGAGCTAAATCATAAAAAAATGTTGAATGTCGCATAACAAATATAACCAAGCAAGAATCCGTCGACGAATGAACTTAGGGTTTTTGCGGCAGATCATAAAATCGATGATGATCGTTATACGTCACACTACACCATATTACGTACACTAGTTCACGTTCCGCTTTTAGTTGATATGTCAATCCATACACGATCACCTGTTCACCGCCAAAGGGGACAGTGCAGAGCGGGTACGGATAGGCTGGGGTATACAGAGTGTCGTGATGTACGTAACTAGTGTCAAACTAGTGTGAATAAAATAGTTGATGTCATTCGAAAGTGGTGAATTTGACATTTCAACGCGTTGATTTTCTTTGTCACTCAATTTGTTTTCTCACTGAACACATTTTTGTCATGGAATTCGTTATTAAAAATTAATTAAATTATGACAATGACCAATCTTCTCAAACCTCTTATTCTAGTGCGCCAGTTTTCAGCAACTGGTATTGCTCTAGTCGTGTGGTATTTCTTGGAAGATTAGTTTGAATCTAACCGTTTCAATCAATCCAAAAAAAATAATAAAGAAGCTGAAACGTTATACATATTTTAATACGTATTCAGGGTGCCATATCAAAGTTTTTTTTAGGGTTTTACACACGAGCTAGACATAATGTAAACACGCCATTAAGTACTTAATTTTCTCAAATATCTCAAGTCAGTGCTCACTCTGGCCTTCAGAAAATAATAGCCATATTTTTTTTCCTTAAAAAATAATAGCCAAAACATATACGGACTTTTCCGCAAAACGGTACTGAAGGCAAAAAGAAAGAAAAAACAATGAATCTCATTTTATCTATGTTTTATTAAATGTATATCTATTGGATTTAAGTTATAATATATATATCATAGACATCCCTAATTTTAGAAATAAATTGTTCCAATTTAGAAGTATGGGAGAGTACACTAGGCATACATGGGTTAATTCTCTGCGAAGTGTGACGTTCGTAAAACTGTTTAAACGCAAAATTAATTGCATCAATCTGTCCGGGGCGACTGTATCAGTTTTATTATTTTGTTTTAAAAGTTGGTGTACTGTTAACAATTGTAATGGATAGATATATATCTCCTGAGTTTCTGGAGTCGCTATTTTCTTTATTAAATAATAGCATGTCTATCCACAGTATCGGCACTCTTAATGCATACATACGAATTTTGAAAGTGAACAATTACTAAGACACGCATGGGCATGTGTTGTGTCAATCTATAGACCAGTTGACGAGTGACGTCACGCGCACCTGCAAAGTTTAGACTCCGCCCACTGGTTGGCAAAAAGAGGTAGAATTCATATAAGCGCATATAGAGAATGTTGACAAAAGCATCGTTTTTAAGGATAATCATGCATAATATAAACTATAATTTTACTAATTATGTCTAAATAAAACATTAGCACGCAAGGGAATGCATCATTGGAACGATTATATTGTTGTTATTATTTGTTTTTACTAACAACGAACTCGGGAGTGGAACACAATCTAAGAGCTCGATATCTGGTAACCACAAAAACCTCTCTACTTGGCACTTCTTCGCGACCAGTTTTAGTTTAAACATTCTCAGAAATTGAAATTATTTCAGAATAAATTAAATTTAATTAAAGAAAACAAATAAGGATGGTAACAAACAACTAATAGGTCAATTTTATGTACGCAACATAGGGTAACTGATTTGAACCTTTATATGTCTGAAAAACAAAACAACAAAGACCCATAAAATGTATTTTATAGGTGTTTGGAAAAAAAACAACCTTGTTATACATTAATTAAATTCTCTTGATTAATGTAATTGTTTTTATGTAATTGTTCATACTAATTTTGACAATCGTTGTTGCAGCATTTATGTCCCGGTGGTTAATCTGCATGGTCATTGTCAACTGGGTCATGCGAGTTGTGTATAGAGTTATTTCTTAAAAGTTGACCCAGCATTTGTAAACATATTGCAAGACATATACATTTTCAGAAAGGAAATTCATTTCTGCGTTGAATAAGACCAAGATCGTGAAAATCGCTGCTTAATTGATGAAGATATGGCTGTTCAAAGTGATGCACCCCGTTTTTGGGTCATTTTGAGTTGCATACCTTGTTATATATATATTTGATAGTGAATTATTTTTTTCAAAAAAAGTTAATTTTTCGTTATAATATGATTATTTATCATTCAAAATGATGTTTTCACTAATTTATATCATAGCAACACGCTAACCACCTGTGAGTTTGATTGGTGTGGTGACGATGGAATAGGAAGTTTCCTCGAACATATCTTTGATATTGACCTATTTTAGTCCTTAGAGGCATTAAGTAGTATAGCTTATATTTGTTATGTGGACGAACCATATTGAGTATGTTTGATAAAGACCTTTTTAATGGCTAATTCAGAAATGAGTGCGAGGTTGTGCCAGTCCTCACATCGATTTACACCCCAATGCTTTTAATTTGCATTTACAGTTCTAATGTGGTTATTGCAGTTTGTATTATTTATGTCTGTAGCTTGTGTTCTGTTAAAAAAGTTAGAACACGTAATGTTTCTCTTGAAAAGGTTCTGACGTCTTATTGTTTGCTGTATTAATTCAGAACTTTGCCATTTTTCTTAAATTTGCAATTGATTGAGCAACAACGCATTACTTTGAAAATTTAATCACTTTCTCCATGAAGTAAATACACACTTTGAAAAAACGTTTTTTTTTTATAACAACGCTATCGATACCTACAACATCGGCAGAAACAATGCCAACATAAACATTAACAGTAGCAGCTGAAAAATGACAACAATAATTGTAACAACAACAACATTCAATATTAACTAACCTTTAGAAGTAAATATACATGTTTAATACAAATTAATAATTATCACTCTGACTGAAAAACGTTGAACAATATTAAGTGTTTTTAGTATTTTAAATGAAAAATCTATAAATTCTCAAGAAATCACATAATCCTATTATTATGTTCAATGTATGATGTATAATAGAATTCACCGAAATTCAGAAAATCTTATAGATAAATGTTTCATGGAATTACATTAACACACAACCAATGTATTAATATCAGGCGTTTTCATTTTTTTATATGAAATAATTGAACTATATGGCTTTTATTTTATATCTTTCAATCACGTTTTAGCGACCTATCATTTTAACTTCACTAAGTCTTTTTTTAACCAACACGAAACATTTTAAGTCGAACTCGACAGATCATCCTACACATCACTTGACTGACTATTTTGAAGCAAATTAAAACGAATGTGAAATATAAATATTTAGAACGATCTCGAAGCTTTATCTCCTTCATCACGTTGCTATGTTTTGCAAGTTAATCACGTGCGTATCGCGTGACGGCCATTTGAGGGTTTTTAGAACGAGCTTGGCACGTGCTCCTGAAGCCAGGATGAAATAGCGTGATAGTTGCTGTCCATCCAGTTAATGTTCGCCCTAAAATAGTGCAAAATAACCTGACACATCTTCAAACTTTATGTGAACATGAAGCTTATAATAACTGAACGAGGTCGAATGAAGTAGCACTACCATAAAGGAAAGTTTTGAAACAAACTAGATACAACAAGAAGAAAAAAAAATATTTAATATTTAATAACAACCCATATAAATAAGCTATGAAACATTTTGTAGTTGCAGTCGTTTTGACTATGTATCGAATTGGCTAATAAACTAAGGGACAGATAATAGCAGAATAAAATTATTAATTTATATACATATCGGTGCCAACAATTCAATACCCGTAAACGACCGACTTTTTGTTTCCTGCACCCCACACGGTCTGATAGTTGATCGAACAATTAATTCTATCGCAGAACAGGACCTATTAAGTTTATAGCATTTAATTATACAATAAACATTGATTTCCAACATGCATGTTGTTTATTTTTAATCGTATACAGATAACAAAATAAAATAAAATACTTTATAAATTACTATTCTCGAACACTTGTTTAGAAACCAAAGGTATCCTTTCAATAAAAAGCACAGCCGTAAATGTCTCCCACCTGATAAGCGCCAGTGCGTTGTCCGCGCCCTGTTTTGCTCCTTTTGGTGGTTTCTCTTTGAACAATAACTCCAGCTGTATCGACAAGCAAAAAACTAATGTTAATTTAAAGTAACATTTCTACTCAAAATCAAAGAAAATTTCGTACAAATGTTCGTAAAATAAACTTAACCAATTAAAAATCAGTGTTCCTTATGGCAATTGCGGAAATTTCAACGCCATATGTGGTTTGGTAAAATAGATGTTTGTGGATACAAAATGCTCGTTTTTGGCCTGGGGCGAAGCCCCTAGGCCATAGTACTGATACCGATTTCTGAGACAAGTTGACTTGGCTGGCTGCCAAAACCAAATTTGTATAACTCAGATATACCACTTATAATAAGTGCGTGCGCAATAAAATTAGTTCTTTGCAGATCTCAATAACCCGGATTGTAAATACAGAACATCACTATATAACATGGCAGTGTCATACAAAGTGTTAAAAAATATTATCGAATCAAAATTGTTAAGCATTGGCTACGACATAGTTTTTATTGTTTACATATTCATGCGAGAATAAGTTCCTCACTGTACGGTCTCTAACTACCGTTTCGCGGAGTTTGTCAAAACAAGAGAAACTTTTTTGCCATTAATAATAGTTTTACTTTGAACTTTAATACATGTAAAAAAATATTATTGAATCAAAATTGTTAAGCATTGGCTACGACATAGTTTTTATTGTTTACATATTCATGCGAGATTAAGTTGCTAAACTTGACGGTCTCTAACTATCGTTTCGCGGACTTTGTCAAAACAATAACAACTTGTTGGCCATTAACTTTGAACTATAATCTAAACCAATAAAAATAAGTCAGTGGAACTTTAAGTTTCCGTATTTTCTCTTGATTTTTACACGGTTTAAATTAACCTCAGCTTTAATAACAATGAATACAGTAGGGCACAATCGACAGTGACAATTTTCGGATAAACTTCCTGGTTTTGTCAAAGGTAAATTAAAATGAGTTTTTCGTTTGTTTTTCTCATTAAAAAAAATCAAAGTTCGTCTTAAAGGATGGAATTTCATGTTTAATGAATCTATAACACCAATCATGATGTTTGTATGAGCCGTTTTGGCGGTCATAACGACGATTTTAGACGCTGTTTATGTGTCTGTTTGTCTAGGTAGTTGTCAAAATCTTAAACACTTCTCAATTTATCATTTGTTGTTGAACTTTTCTATAATGACAATATTAACATTTCCTTGAACAATTTACGGGCATATATTCCCTTAGACGTATTCTACTTTCATTTTATGTACTTAAAATTATTGTATTACATTTAACAGACTGTGAACTAAGCAAGGTTGTATTAAAAACTAATATCAAATTTATGTTGCAAATCTTTGTGCAATCTCACAATGACAGGTTAGCGATGACAATTCCATGCGAAATGATAGCATTAATGCATATGTCAGGAATGTGTTTAATTAATATGTAAATTTGATTATTTTTATTGGTACATATTTAAATGTTTCTATTTTTGTCAAAATTTTTAGTTTTGGATGTCAATATTAATGGTTGTGTTCATGATCAAGTTTAACATGAAAGCAATGATGATCTAAGATTCATAACAACAAATAAAGAAAGTAGAAAGAGAAAAATATCTTTCTCATAAAGCACGACCAACTACACAAATATGTGGTAATGCTTTTGAAACTTTATATTTTCAATGAATTGTCAGACATGACCAAGAGGTTGCAGCTTAAGAAAACTGATTTAATGTTCTCAGTAAATATGTTTCTGGACTATCGGAATATCGTTTAGATTGTATTGAGATGTAATACTTCAGCAGACCTTTGTTTTCATTGTCATATATTATTTTCAACTATAACACAATCATACATAAATATTTTGCTATATTTTATTTATTCAGGGGCAGAACCTACTACCTGGTAGTTTCAATGATGAACTATCATGATATAGGGCTAAAAGATGGATGTGCCATATCCACCTCATGAAAAACAGATTGGGCAAAAGTGGAGTGCGAACACTAAATTATGTGCTGCTAAATAGCGGTTTTGATATGATTTACAACTTGCATTGTTTACACTGTACCTTCATGTATACCATGTGACTTTAAGATCTGTGTTGGGAGAATAAGGCGCGACACAGATAACATTTTTAAGGATGTCTTTTTTAATTATTTCACCATTTGTAATGGGATCAAGTCGAGAGCTCGCTCATTCGTGAGAGTGTTCTATGGATATTATGATTTTTTTACCAAATAAGTTATTTTCAGTAAAGTGCAATCGCGCGTTTGTAATATGAAGTCCCAACACTGATCCGACATTTTTCTAACCGTTCAAACGCGTCATTGCACATTACTGAAAAAATACTGATTTGTTTAAAAAAAAAATCGTGATACCTATAGAAAACTATCACGAATCAGCCGGCTCTCGACTTTATCCCATTTAAAATAGTGAAATATTTAAAAAGAAATCGGTGAAAATGTTTACTGGGGTGCGCCTTATTCTCCCAACACAGATGGTTTACCTTTATGGTGTTAAGTATGCATACTTTTTTTTAATATTAAACATTGACAATATACTATTCACTATGCATATCTTGGGGGTTCAGATTGTATAATGTACCAAGCAATAATCTTTTTTTTCGTCTTGATTATATAATTTTAATAATATTTCTTGTGTTATTTTCACATAGAGTAAGTTAAACAAGCATTAAGGCAAAACTAAAACATGACATGGTTTTCAATTTCAATAAATTGTTGACAAGCCTATGGTATCTACTGGTGATATGTATTTTTTTATGTGTGTGTTTAAGGGTTCTAATCAGTCATTTTTATTTTAATTATTGCAGATCTTTACAAGTGAATTTGGCAAATCCTGATGCAACCTGAGCTTACCAAGTTTACTGACAGTTAGGACTCTGTGTGGATGATAATATGGACAAGGTGATTTTTCTTCAAAGAATAAATACAATACTTTTTTTATTGATGTGCATGAATTTGAGTACAAAATATCAACAATGTGTATCTTGTGTTGTTTTTCCAATCAGTCTGTCATCCATAGGTAATATATTAACTATGAAAAGGGAATAATTGTTTTCACCTTTTTGTTGTTTCTGCACACCATGTCAGATATATGAACATATATTTTATGCCCCCAACGGGCGGCATATAGTTTTCGCACTGTCCGTCTGTCTGTCCTCCGTAAAACTTTTCGTGTTCACTCTCTAATTCAAGTAGTTCTAATCTGATCTCCAAACTTGGTCAGAAGTTGCATCCGGATAATGTCTAGGTCAAGACGAACATGGGTCATGCCGGGCCAAAAACTATGTCATAGGGTCACTTAGTGCGTTTCAAACATTCAGCATGGTGTCCGCTCTCTAATTAAATTAGTTTTCATCCGATCTTTCCCAAACTCTGTCAGAAGTTGTATCTACATAATGTCTACGCCAAGTGTGAACATGGAGCATGCCGGGAAAAAAAATAGTTCACTGGGTCACTTAGAGCGTTTTAAACATTCAGCTTGGTGTCCGCTCTCTAATTCAAGTAGTTTTCATCTGATCTTCACCAAACTTGTTCACAAGTTTTATCTAGATGGTCTCTAGGCCAAGTTCGAACATGCATGCAAAGAATTGGCAGAAAAAAACATCTACAAACTGCAGCAGATGACATATGTAACAAACAAAATTTAAATATTGAACACCTGTTATGTAGCAAACTAATTGTTAAATAAAATAAAGGCGATGTATACATGTATCTCAAAAACATTTACACTCTTATGCTTTTATGTAGTGACAAAGTTACAGTTGGGGGCATCCGTGTCGTGCGGACACATTTGTTTGATTAATGATAAACAACTCATTCATAGTTATCTAACTGTAAAATATTCTATGCACGATAATAAATACATTGTATTGTATGCCTGCTAATATTGAGGTCTGAAAATAATATCACTAATATTGTTGTAGTTCATTTAAACATCAAGATATGTGATGTGAACGTATGTGTTCATGTTATGTTTGTATTTGATTTATTTTTACATGTAAATGAATATTTTGGTGTTTAAAGTTCAATCTATAGTGAGTTAATTAGTGACGTGTGCAATTAAATATGTAGTGCTTATTGCTTTAATTTTGTTTTAGTTGAAAAGCCTGTATTTGAATCTCTACGTATGAAATGCACTAGTGAATTGTGTTTGACACTTATGCGAAGATTAATAATATATTAACTTCAAATACATTGTTGATCACAAACAGCATGTATATGCAATCCACAAATTACTGTTTCCATAGCAACTGTTAACTTAATGTATTTTGTCTACTTAATTTTATCAATCATGGAACAAAATTGAATTGCTAAATAAACAAAATAATGTCTGGCAGTACAGACACACAACACAAATTGTATCATGAGGAGTTATTCGTTTTAGTTTTAAGTTCATAGCTGTACAAAATGTTCAATTTCTGAATACAAACATTTTTCCAGAAAATGTGCATATATTTATGTATATAATAAACATGTTAATGATGTTCCATATCTGTCCAGAACATATTTTGTTGATTTTCTGTGCTTTTTTTGGCTTAAATTCTTTAAAATAGTAATAAATATGAAAAAAGAACATTTTTAGTTCCCATGGCAACCATGAGTATTTACGGATTAATATTAGTACAATGAATTCCGTACTTTGAAATTAATTATGTTCATCCAGATACGCGATCAATGGAGATATTATCAACACAAACTGATCAGCATAACATGTACCGATACTGGTTGAATAAGGACGTCATTTCATCCAAAACGGGCATTCAGCATTTATGACACACAAAAAGTGACAGACCCAGATGGGTCATCATCTCGTTCCCAGCCACATATCTTCCTCGCCTATATAGGATGGCCATGACTTAATGATCGACTATCCATTGTGACTTTTTGAAAAATGCAGATGCAGCCTTGATTTTTATAAACCTGTTTATAATAATGCATACACATACTATATCAATAAAAAAACTTCCGACAAAACGTCTTCTTAAACTATATATTTTTTTAAGAACTAAACTTCTTCCCAAGCACACTAAATCTAGCCCCAGGCCTTCAGTGCCTACGGCGCTTTGATTATTATTGTTTTGCAAATCTATTCATACGACACATGAACACTAACATGGTGTTCGTGTGTCGTATGAATAAATATATTCGCGGGAATTAATTGTGGCCACAAATAAATAAAAACGAGCATTTTGTATCTACAAAAATCTATGCAATCATACCACATCTAGCGTTGAAATTTTGGCTATTGCTATAAGGAACACTGATTGTTAAGGTGTAAACTTTATTTTACAAAATACTTTACGAAATTTTCGTTGATTTTGAGCGTTATAGAGACTTTATTAACGAAATTTTCGTTGATTTTGAGCGTTATAGAGACTTAACATAAAAAATAAAAATAAATGAGAATAGCTTTGCGATTCTAAGGGTACACGAGTTAATCTTTCTGCAACATCTCGAACTTCTTATAGAAATAAGAAAGCTTTATTTTTTATTGTTTACATTTTCCACAGAGATATTTTAAAACCAAAGGGAACTTACCTGTCTTAGTTCAAACTCACTGTTCACGTACTGAGTAACTTCCCCTATCATCTCACTGATTATGAACGTATCGGCTCCAAACCTAAAAATAATACCCACTTAATGTCTACCCTACCTTAAAGAAAGTATGTATACCATTGAAAAGGTTCTAACTTATCACCAGGAATATGAACCGTAATTAATTGTCGCCATGATTTGAAATCGTAATTAATTGTCGCTACGCATTTAAAACGTGCATACTTGTCGTTTAGATCGTCCCAGTAGTTCATAAGGAAGTGCAGTGCGATCATTCGGCCCAGTGGCGTGCTGGAGAAGTAGTTCGTCACGAGGCGAACATCTTGGAGCTTTATCTTGTCTCCGTCGAAGATCCACTGGGCATATCTGAAGAGATAGAAGGTGGTAATTTTAATATGAGGCTATTCATAGGAGGATAAATGGAGTATTCTCTTGTCGGGTCTTTAAAATGAGGTCTAGTCACAAACGCGCAACTGAAAATTAATGTTGCCGTAAATATCCCCTGTGACTGTCTGAAGATAAGAACAAAGGAAATAACTAGTTTTCGTTGGATCAAATAAAGTGGTCGCCACTTAATGTTTGCCATACTAAAAGTTTCCGTGCATTTCGTAACATCGTGTTATAGTAGCCACATTATAATGTAGAACTATTGAAGCTTTTAAATCCTAATATCCTCACAGAGACCCATTTTGCCCCAACAACAAAATACCAGCCTTGGTTTTGGGGTACATGCAAGCACCTAAAGTAACATCGCGCGCCTCAACTTCGTTATTTATAAACAAACTTACATAATACAATACCATAACGCTTTACCTCCAGAGCAGATAGGGTTTCTGAGTATGCGCCAGCGCCTCTAGTAACATCTCGCGTTCCGCGGGAGACTGCGTGCTCTGAGACTGGTTCCACACATAGTCCCACTCGTCCACACTCCCCTCCTGTACGCCCACAGCGTAGATCAGCTGAGCGTAATCCGTCGTCGGCCTAATTGTTACCAAACAGAGATAAGTTCAATTAATCAGAGGCCGTTTCGCCAGGCTTCGATTCTTTTAACCTCACGACGTTGATGAGCTTTGCAATGTATGTGTCTGAGTTTCATGAAACCATCTTTTATTAATCATATGTTGTTATTGACTTAATATTCTAAAGGTTCAGTTTCGCCACTGTGTGCACCATGTGTTAACAGAATATTCAAGAGATAACCCCTCTGGTCGGGTCAGAAGTGGCGACATTAGCCAACTTTGTATATGCCGTAAGTGATCATATACCTAGACTTAAATGACAGCCTACTTATGCGTGTACGAAGCTTTCATAAGTTGCCTTAATTATTCATACAATGAAAGGGAATTACTGCACATAAGTAGCGTTTTTGGATTTTAGAAATACATGAAACATGCTTTACTTTTAAAAGATAGACAATACCGTGTTCCGTTAATCATCCATTCCCGGAAGCAACGTTTCGCGTACATCACCGCAGATTTTACACCTACGTCACATCCGGTTCGTAAGAGCGTTCGCCGTAAGTACCTTCCGGAAAAAAAAAGAAGTCACATAAATTAAATGGCAAAACATCATTTAATTCATAGTTTTTTTTTAAGAATCGGTGCCAAAAACTGACAAACAAACACGCATTAAATACGTTTGTAAAATTTACTGACAATCATCTAATTCCTTTATTTGTAGGGCTGGAATTTACCATCTAATGCGGTTAAGTGCACACGAAAGATCCCTTATGTTTAACCTGATTTCCTTTTCAATCGGTTGAGTCGTTTTGCATTTAAATACACAAAATTGTCCAGTTAATATATACAATGAACATCTGGGAAGTAAATTTACTAGTGTGAACCCGGTATTGCAGGTATACTCAATTTTAAGTATTCGGTCTAATCCGGTAAACATAAACGATCTTTCAAACTGACGGAAATGGCCGATGTCATTAGATTTCTGTAAACTCACATTTCAGGCAAATCCCCAACTCCATCCATACCGACCTTGTTTAGGACAGGCTCGATGAGCTCTCCGATATACTTCTACAACAGAGTACATATCAATCAGGCTTACTAATAAAATTAGACCTTTTTGCTGCTAAAAATGCAAAGAGTGTGAACATCGATTTGTGTTTCATCTGATCTTGGTGTGTTATAAAAAATCACGTTGAAAACTTTTATCAGTGTTTATGAGTAACGAACAATCCTTCTCAGTTCTTTGGTTTCGACGATGATATAGTTATTTGACGATAATATATGAATTTATAGGGAATGTAAACTGTTTCGGCGGTGATATTATTATGTGATGGATGTGAAAGGATGGGATACCGTGGGTTTCGACGGTGATCAGAACAGTGGAAAGATCTCTGTATATAAACGTGTGTTTTTTTCGCTCCATTATTTGTTTGTGGTAGAAATAGGATGAAACTGATATGATTGTTCTTGTAATTTTTTCGAGAAGAAAAGAAGCCCGACCTGTAGAAGCACATAGGCGGTGGTCTTGGACAGCATGCCTCGTATAAACTCTAAGCAGTCTAGAAACGCCTTCCACGGGACATAACTCTGCTCGTGACTTAGATACGTCGTTATGTTGAACGCGATACCGTAGTCGAGCAGGGAGGCTCTAAGTGACGGTGAATAGAAAATACCAGTTTCATACTTTACTTAACAACACCAAAACATAAAAAACACACATTGCAAAAAAAGAGTTTAGTTAAACTTAACTTCGTACTTTTCGTAAGGTTGTAAAATGACCATATTTTTAGAAATAATGTGTGCGTGTTGACATATTTTTTTAAAGCCCATACAATACTCATTTACAACACTTTTATGTTTAATATATAATTACAAATCGTATAAAACAAAAACAGCTAAAATGTTCGACTATTATAGTCAAGCCTTAGTTTGAACTGGAACAAAATATACCAAAGGTTCAGTATTTTGTAATTGTTAATGCTTGACTATCATTTTCTAGACAGGCGTTAGTTTTAAAAAAACATTCTAAAACAGGTTTAATAATTTCTTAACTTGCTTTATGTTCATACATAACGTTTGAAAACAATCAAAGAATGTTGGAATAAAAACATTATTTACTTTAAATCGTTTACACAATTATACAATCACACTATTATTGAGGCAGATTTATTGTCTTATGTACCTGGTATATTGTGTACATACCGGGCGAGATTGAACGCGTCACCTATTAACCCAGCCCTATTCGCACCGGAAAAAATCTTGTGGTCGGAATTAAGTTGCTCTGACAACCTGTTCCACATGTCGAGGTCATAGTTCACGCGGTAGAAACCCCCATAGTCCACGTTGCCTATAATCCAGCCGTCCCGTGATCTGGGTACCTTACCTTTGAAACAAATAATTATACATGGTAATACAATGATAATGTATGGTCTTGCTTCATATTTGATATTTATGGGATTATCTTTTTCTCCCAAAGAGAGCTTTCGAGCTACTGAATAGGCGAACGTCAGTAATGAAGCTGTCAATTTATGGGGCCTTTTCGCGTTTTGGTAAATTGACAAATTAAAACAAGTTGGTCCAGAATCGCAATTTTCTTTTTAGTTATGATATTTGTGAGGAAACAGTAATACTGAACATTTACCATGCTCTAAAATAGCCAGTTTATTCATCTTTTGACGAGTTAAAAACCTGAAAATTATAAAGCGTTGCAACGCGAAACGATTGAATATTTGTCGTTATATGCCTTGTGTTGTTACACGAATGGTATATGCTTGTGTAGTTAAAGTACGGACGTGATGTATTGTATGTGTTATTTATACATGTAAATAAGAACGAAGCCACAGATGTCAAGCATCCAAAGTTTAAACATAATTGAAAAAAAAACAATCGTAAAATCTATGTGCGATTAATAATTGATCAGCAAAATATTGAATGTAAAACTAAGAAACGTCTCACCTGGACCCATATTGAGCCAATGGAGACGGGTATTGTTCTCTCCCTCCAGGCGATAAGTAAAAGGAATACGCCATTTATACCTGATGAAATGAACAATTGAAAATACATAACCATTTCGATCATATTAGATATAGTGTAATCAAATAAGAATAAAATAAAATGTATAAGTATAATCACTATATTTTAATTGGACACATTCAACGGATGGCGATGAAGGTATATGCATTTCAACAAACTGACACACACTGCGCTTTTTGGATGGCTTATTTAACCCATATTTAAACAAGGTCTTATTTAACCCATATTTAAACAAATATTTCGTTTCGTTGACAACTATAAAGTTATACAATACACAGCAAATAAGAACGCGCGTTTCTTTACCCGAATTCGGATATTTCTTCCGGTTCGTCACCGGATGTGTGTGAATCCATCAGGAACCGCTGCTGCTCAAGGATGTAGAAATCTCCCAGCTGACGAATTGTGACCACCGGATATCCGGTCTGTCGCGTCCACGTATCCATGATGGCGCCGATGTCTATTGTGTTGTTGGTCGTCTGTCGTTTAAACCCGGGTTAACACAAATTGATTGATGTTGAAACGATTTAGGCTTAAACAGTTTCTTTTCTTTACTCGACCGACACTTAGTTTTACCGCTCGATCAAAGTTGATAAATAAACGTTTGAATAATTACATGTACATAGTTAACTAAGTAGTACGTTAAAACTAAGAGCTCATGACGTGCGTATTCTTTGTAACCCGAGGGATGGACTGAAACTTACGGGAAAATAAATCAGTTTGTTTTATCATCGCTATTCAGAGAATAAGGAGGTCGAATGCAGCTACCAACCTTAGAAAATGTAGCCCAAAGCTCATCATGATCGGCATTGTCGAATTTGTACTTTTCAACATACGTCTGCAAGAAAAGAAATATGTAGTTTAAACGATGTTTTACACATATCACATGCGAATGTCAAGATGCTCAAAATATTAAAAATATCGGCTAAAACGGACAAAATGATACTCAAAATAACAAAATGACCCGCACAAAATTTAATGAAATGAGCTGTTTGTTGAATTAATAGAAATAGAAGTCTCTATAACGCTCAAGATCAACGAAAATTTCGTTAAGTATTTCGTAAAATAAAGTAAACACCTTAACAATCAATGTTCCTTATAGCAAAAGCCATAATTTCAACGCTAGATGTGGTATGATTACATAGATTTTTGTAGATACAAAATGCTCGTTTTTATTTATTTGTGGCCACAATTAATTCCCGCGAATATATCTATTCATACGATACACGAACACAATTTAAGTGTTCATGTGTCGTATGAATAGATATGCAAAACAATAATAAAAACGAGCATTTTGTAAATACAAACATCTATTTTACCAGACCACATCTGACGTTAAAATTTTGGCAATTGCCATAAGGAACACTGATTTTAAATTGGTTAAGTTTATTTTACGAACATCTGTACGAAATATTCGTTGATTTTGAATAGTAATTTTGCTTTTACCTTATTTTTAAAACAAACAATTATTTAAACAATTAAAAACTATTACGAATAACCTGCTTTGTTAGAGATTAAAAACCACAATGTTCTTTTGTAATAATCATGTTTTTTTCCATTGATGACTAGGGAAATTCCAGTGATTCGACATTTTTTAGGAATGTTTTTAGGAATGTTTCCGACAATGAACAATAATTTTGCTCTGAAAATACGTCATTATTTTGACGTTTTTATGACGTTGTTATTCTGGTTAACTTCTTCAAAATAGCCCTTTCACTATGTTAATACACTGTGAAAAGCATATCATGAAAGAACCTTTGTTTGGTTATTTAAAAATGGTCTTTAGGCCACTAATTATCATCAAAAATATATTAATTTCTCTGATAAATAAGGAAATTAAATTCGATAATTTACTCAAATCAACAAATAATTAACAATTAAAGTAAATAAGCGTAAAAAGCAGTTGCGTTACCTGAAGACCTAGCCTAAAGCCATCAGGTCCGAGAAATGTCTCAAGCATGCGCAGTATAGCCATGCCCTGAAAAACACAGGGTCCAATGTTAACTGCAAATGGGACGGACATATTTACACACGAGAAATGTTCATCTGAAATGTGCTATATTGATGCTAAAACATTTCGGAATGTATGTTCCTTGCCTTAAAATTCGACGATACATGTTAAAGTATATAAACACAACCATTTGAGGCTATGAGGTTCGCTTTCCCTTGTGCGGAAAAATGATGTCTATAAAAAGGCGCGTAGGTCCGTTTTTGTAACAACTGCTCAAAAAGCGTATCCATATACAACACTTACTATAAATTCGTTATATTTTTCATACCTTGTTATACGAGATTTGATCGAATGACTCCGCTATCTCGATCGGATGGATGATATTGGTGGACACCGGATGTGACGTCACAAGCGCGTCTTTCACCATCACCGGAAATATGTCCTCTACCACAACAATTTCCAGCTGGAAATGCATTATTTATTATTATTTTAAGTTGATAAAATTACGACTAATTATGACAGTATATGTGTCAGGTCAAACCAAAGTATGCATTAAAAGACTCACGCGATTGTCGTTTTATGAATCATGTAATTACATTTACACATAATCGGATCATCAGAGGTTTAGCTTTCAAACGTTACAGTTGATTGCCGATATACAAAATGCGATTTTTCACCAGATGCAATGAAAACTCAAAGTGCAGCGTTGAAGTAACTGACCACGTGACACTCACCACGTTCCAATCCGGGTAGGCGTGGTCCATGGAGAAGTACATGAGGATGCTGGCAAAGCCCTCGTTCAGCCAGAGGTCCGACCACCAGCGCATGGTCACCATGTTGCCGAACCACTGGGGTAATAATATACATGTCTGTGCAACATCCAATCTATAATCTTCATACCCAGTCTTCATAATGTCAAATACGCGAAATATTATACACAAATACGATCATTATAATTAGGTTTGTCTACGTATTTGTTACTTTTGATGTTTAGTATTGTACAAACTGCTGACTAGCGATTAACACTCGTTGTACATAAAAGGGCCCTCATATAAAAATACACGTTACCAGGCATAACACAATAAATTCTTATAACAACGCAAAACACTCACGGTGTGCGAGATCTCGTGCGCGATGATCAGGGTCACCATGTATTTGTTGAAGCTCGACGACACATTCGGGTCGTACAGAAGCGCCGTCTCGCGGTAGATTACGAGACCCCAGTTCTCCATGGCGGCTCCGCTGAAGTCCGGAACGGCCACGTGATCTGTGTGACAATAGAATAGGTCTAATGCGATAGACTTATGCGTCGTAAATGTTGTGTTTGCATTTAATTTAATAGAATGTGCGTTTGACTTTAGCTGCAATTTCTAGTTTTTCGTATTTATTTTTTTCATTTTTTAGTGTGGTGTGACGTGTGTGGTTTGGATGAGGCTGGTGGACCAATGCCTATCCCCGCCTGTCTTTTATGGTAATCAAAACCAACTCTGGGAAACTTCTTTTCTTGCATCGGCTGAATTTCTTGAGTTTACAATAACCACTTCTATTACAGATAAAATCCTTTCAGATCTAGAAGGATGTTCATTTTGTTACTGTTAATTTAGATAACTGAAAGCTCCTACATAATTTTGCTTATGTACACGTACGTGTTTGTAGTCAACAATGATGGACGTTAAAATGAATAATAATGGAAACAATGAGAAAATTAAAAAAAATAAATCTCGATCGCTAATCGTCACATGATTTGAAATCATAGCAAGGATTTCATTAGAGCTTTAACTCGAAAGAGATAAATTCTAGCTAAAGAGATTGATTATATGAAGAAGAATATGAGTAAAGGGTAATATTTACCGGCTTTAATCATCACATCCGGCATTTGAAAGTAGTCCGTGAAATATCCATACGAGTTGATAGCGAAGTTCAGGGCATAGTGAGTCAGGTTAATTAGATCAGGCTGCGACCATATCCGTAACTGCGACACACAAGAAAATGATTACAAAACATATTGCAGGTAATACAACTTAATTTTTTTACCAGTTCACATTAGAGTTTAGCGATTTTGTATATATATGTTTTGTTTTACTTTTCTCTAACGTACATGTACACGTGTATTGATTATTAATAAAGAAGAACATATGTTATACTACGCTTTATTAGTAATTTATATTGTTTTGTTCTAGACATGCTAATTAAGTCGATACATATTAAATAGATTTGAACTCATCAACGACATCATCGTTGGGTACCATTACAATTTTCTAACAAGTGCTTATCGGGTAAACGCAGTCCCATGCGACTAATAATTTGCAGCTGTTCATATGAGCTTTGCATTAAGACGTTCATTTTAACTATATTACATCATTGATGACACCATACAGCCTCGTACCGTATAATTTCCGTCAAGTAGTCGCTCAGTATACCGGAAATCTGACACGACGAACGCCAGTAGGTACGTGGACATAATGGGCGTGGTCTGGAACACGTCACGTAACCGGTTGCAATCGCCGACGCATTGCGAGGCGATCACTGGCATGTTGCTTAGGGCTGTGTACTCTGTTCGACAGAAAACAAGTATGGTTTGAGAAAAAGTATGATCACAATTACCAGTATCATCTCCCAGCTCTGTTTAAGAATCATCAGCATAGACGTTGTCATCGTAATCATTGACATACCAATACTAATCTGAACCGTTCTCCGTGAATAGGGGGTTTAATCCATGTGCGTTAAGTGCCGTCCCATATTAACCTGTGCAGTACGCACAATCTAATAAGGGACTAAACTTTCCGCCTAAAATGGATTTTTGCTAAGAAGAGACTTTCTTGAAATGACAAATATCATACAAGCGGTAAGTGTCGTCCCTGATAAGCCTGTGCGGACTGAGCAGGCTAATCGGAGACGACACTGTACCTACATCCATAAAACCCCTTTTTCACAGAGCACGGCCCATATAAAAACATCATATACGTACAAATATTACACTGTTTATCAATGAACTGCAGTCAGAAATCCTTCAAATGAAATATCCCGACGACATAAAACTTACTGACGTCATGCGTGATTGAAACGTTAAACGTCGCCTTCATTGCGGGTTCGTCAAAGCAGGGAAACACTTTTCGGGCATCTGTAGACTGCAGTTGTGAGGCAACCAGTTTTCTGAAATGACACAAACGTGAATTTAGTCAAAGCGCTGTTAGGGTACAATGATGGAAATACTACATATTAAAGCAGTGACTTTGAAACGTCAAATGACGCAACGCAACATAAACAACTTTCAAGTTTTACCAAAACGTTAACGTAAATCTTAATTGTGTAAAAATTCGGATGTGGCCCTCTTAATCATTTCATTCTTTAATTTATTAAACTCGCGTAGTAACAATTTTCCTGAAGTCGTATCTTAAAATATTGTTTGTCTTGATAACTCGTGACAGATCCTTTCTCTCTTTTCTTTGCGCCTTCTTTAGTTTTCTCTCTCTTTATATATATTTAACATAAATTTTCCGTGAAGAATTAATTTTTATAGGACTTATATAATCAAGTTCTCTAAGTAAATGCCGATTAAAAAAAAAATCGCCTTTTAAATATTTGAACGTGTGCAAATACAGAAAAATGATAATGCAAGAGTGAGCGTACCGTTTTCAGCGTCTCCTGAAAAATATCAACTTCTGTCACACTCAACATAGTACTGCTAGTAATTTGAAACTAGACAAGCTTAGTAACAGGGGCTCGTTATCCAGGAATTGTCCGCTTGTTTCGCGTTGTTTGATTGACATCTGTTTTTCTGCCATCATTTCATATTTGTATGACAATCTTGAAGACAATTTTCGGGATCATATATCTTGCTTGAGAGGTTAATGACTTGAAACGTGAGACGATTCTGAATTTCTATAAGTGATTTCATAAAAACAGTTATCCTTTTTGTGGAACATGTTGCATTTTGTCAGAAAAAAGACACATGCACTTATTACGGCAACTACAAACATGTGCGAAGAATAGCTCAGTACAAAGACGTACTGTACAATTCCTTTAATTATTGCCTAGTTTGTGTGTTCACCGGAATGAGCAATTACAAAACATAACAGTTTTGTTTGATTCATTAAACATAAAATGTTCATGGTCATAATTCGGTTGAAATTTTATATTAATTAATAAATTTAAACCATGAAAGGAACCACATGTGGTAAATTTTGCGTTTATTATTATTGACTTCCTGTTTGTTTATGACCACAGAGGGTGTTCTGTTTGTAGTTTTCTCACACATTGGGTATAATTGTTATTTATATTCAATTAATAAAAAAATCCCGTCGTAATGAACACACCATAATCATTAAAATTATTTTCCTATGCGAGTGTCTTTTTTAATTTTATAATTAAAAAAAATCTTTCAAAACCAGTGTATTTTAAAATCAAGGATAATTAGTCGCTTGAAAATTCAGACGTCCTTTAAGTTTCTTTATGTGTGTCACAATGACAGTAAATATCATGTACCAAGTGAAGTTACTTATAAATAAAACATGTATTTATTAAACGTTCTGCCAAAATAGAAGTAATAATTTTATGCTTTCCAATGGTTTATAGAGAAATATCAGTGAATTAAAACTGATAATTTCACTGTTTCAAATAATGAAAATTATCAGTGAAAATTATCGATAATTTTCACTGTTTATGTTAAATGACGTCATTTTTTTTTGACGAAATGACGTCATTTTCCCAACGAAATTATTAAGTTAAACTCTTTAACAATGTATATAAACTGTGAAATAAAGCATAAAGTAAAAGAAAATTTGTTGGGTTCGGTGGATTATCGATTATAATTCACTCGTGATCATATCAAATATATATTTTCACTCGTGGCTGCGCCACTCATGAAAATATTATTTTCTATGATCACTCGTGAATTTCAATCGATATTCCACCGAATCCAACAAATATCCTCTATATAATACGCCTTAAAATTGACAAAAGTCATTATAATTTAATTTAATTTTAAAGGTTTTGATGTAGGCCAGGAATTGGATATAGTTATGAGGGCAAAGAATTAAAGCCCCAGTCCCAGACAGATGCCGGATCGACACGGTCCATATCCGGCCTGGTCCGGCATGTAACCATTGTAGCCGTCGTATAACTCCGTGTCGATCCTTGTAGGTCCACGAACGTCCGGCATTTTTCTTGGGGATTCGGAAGGTCAACACGGCATTTTTTGGGAAGTTTAAACTTGCCGTGTTGATCCGTGACAAACCGGGAAGATGACAGCATCCGGAGTGGTCCGTGTAAGTGCCGCGTAGAGTCCGGAGAGAGCCGTATAGGGTCCGGCGACAGCCGTATATATGCTCTGGTTGTCCGCGTGCATGATTGACTGTCCGGGAACAAAATTCAGGCCCTAGACCATTAAGGACCATGGCGGCAGTTTTACGGTTGTCGCCAGATCCTTCGCGGCGGTTACACGGAATACGTCGGTACAGTTTGATTGTATCACTATCATCACTGATCAGCAAGGAGCTACGATAGAGAATAACGGTTCAAACACGGACATAAACAGTGGCAACGCGACGCATACACAGACGATGCCGGATTGACAGGGTGCTAACAAGAACCTTTAGGGTGTAAACACGATTAAAACACGGATTATCACGGCGAAACACGGTATAATACGGAAGATGGCGGATATTCATTTAAAGATGGGCACTTCGAAAATCGCTCATTTTTGTATGCGCTACCGACGATACAACGTGGGCTATGAGATTAAGACCGAGGACAAGCTGATGCTGATGAGATGCCAGATTCTACCGCAAAACGCTGAGGTTGAAAACAGTATCCTGATTGTTAAAGCGAAGCTAAGACGGAGAAATAGAAAAGTCGCGAAAAAAATGTTTCTACACCTTTGAAAAGATTGAAAAGGAGAACCATCTAGGTCTGCCAGAAGACTAGACCTGGGTCAATACGCACGACTGATGAACGAACTGAAGAAAGAAGACGCCAAGGGGTCTTTTATTTCCTGCGAATGGACTTTCAGATGTACCAAGACATCCTGACACGCATTGAACACATAACCAAGCCGAAGAGTTCAAAATACAGGACGTCTTTCACAGCTGGCATTAAGATAGCAATAGCATTGTACCTCAGGGGACAGCTACTACTCTGTGTTGTATGGATTACGGGTCGCACCCAAACCGTAATTTAGAATTTGCTGAGGAACTAATGCCCTGTCCTGAAACTCAAGATGAGTGGAAGAACAAAGCCAATTAGTTCGGGGACCGATAGCAGCTGCACAAATGTGTTGGTGCCTTGGACGGTAAGCACAGAGCCATACAGTGTCCTCGGTGTGGTAGCTTCATGTACTACAACTACAAAGGTTACCATTCCATAATCCTCATGGCCTTGGTCGACGCCGACTTCAAGTTATTTGTGCTTAAGTGTTCAACAGTGAGCTGAGGGAAACTATCGACAATGGAACGTTCGGTCTACCTGATCTTGTACCTTTACCGAACGACGACAAACCTATGCCGTTATATATTGCTGCGGATGACGCATTCGCTTTCAAGAAGTGGCTCATGAAACCTTTCTGTAAGAAAAACCTTTCACATTTCAAGAGAGTCTTCAACTATCGACTGCCAAGCGGCGACGGATTTTGGAAAACGCGTTCGGGATTTTTGCTCATCGCTTTCAATGTCTACACACTTAAATGTTGCAGTCTCCAGAGACAGTGACGTCTATTGTGCCACACTGCATCATCTTACACAATCGTCCGAGAACGCGCAATGGAAATGAGCATGTTCGTGAAGCAGACCAGGAGGACAACAATCACAACATCATACCAGCACAATGACGAAACGACAACCCGCTCATAGATGTTGTGTACTTTCGGCACAAACAACTTGTTTTCATACTTTTTTCGGTACAGTGTCGATCGTGTTTGGTTCGTGTCGCCGTCGTGTTTGTCCGTGTTTTTGTCGTGTAGGTCCGGGATGGTCCGTATAAATGCCGTGTTTATCCAGGACTACCCGTGTCTCTTCCGTGTTGGTCCGTAATACTCCGTAGCTCTCTCGTGAAAGCCCGTGTGGATATCGTGTTGATTCCGTGATGCTGCCGAGTTTGTCCGTGTTGGTCCGTGATGATGCCGTGGTGCAACTGGGGTGGTGGTCTTTAAAAGACCGTCGACGCTCAAAAATGCTAAAAAGCCCACGGTTCGGACTGCAGTATCCATCCGTGCTGATTTGGAACTGGGGCTTATGAGAGTATCAATGTACATCAGTATATTTCACTTGAAATAGGGAAACGTCAGTCTGTGTTAGGAAATGCCATATTTTCGCATGTACACAGACAATTCTGACAAACAGTCTGCGCGAAAAAGAATACCCAAGACAATTGCACTATCAGAACTGTGTACGCAAATCACGAAAACATCCGTGTATTTCAGCCATTTAATAGTGGGCCATAATTCGCCCGGGAGCTTCCTTTCCTTGCCCACGATGTGACAGATATGTTTGCGTAGTCGTACTCTATCGCAGTCCTTGAAAATGGATTACGAAATATATCATGCATTACTATTTATTGAATAACTTTGATAGTGAAATATAATGTAAAAACATTAAAAAACAAACAATACAATTGAATTAATTCAAATTACAAACTGAAAGTGATATTATGGGCATCTAACAGTTTATAGGTGTCTTTCGCAACCGATGTTTATTTTTGGTGTTTTCACTTCATATACACTTATATTTGTTAATGCAGCATCAACATACTAAAACAATATCCCGGAAAGAGAAAAATAATGCATTTGAATATCAACCGTACTTTCGTTTGACAACTGGTCATGCATGTACGATGTGATACTAAATTTAGTTTTAGTGCAGATTCGTTCATACGATACAAAGACACAATTTTGTTTTACGGATCATTTTGGCTTACAAGAGTAGTCACGTAAAATATCGAAAATAAAATATATTTTTTATAAACAACTGGTAGCAAGATGAGTTGCAGATAATTGGTCAGTAACCACATTTTAACTAACTCTTTTGACCTGTTAATTCTTTTCAGCTCAATTCAACAGTGAAAAATGCCCATAATATCACTTGAACTTGAATTTTAAAGTAACATTACTTCTCAAAATCAACGAAAAATTCGTACAATATTTTGTAAAATAAAGCTACACAATTAAAAAAACATTGTTCGTTATGGCAATTGCCGAAATTTCAACACCAGATGTGGTCTGGTAAAATAGATGTTTGTGGATACAAAATGCTCGTTTTTATTATGGTTTTAACATGGTACCATTTTAGTGTTCGTGTGTCGTATGAATAGATATATTCACAGGAAATTAGCATGGAATTTATTGTGGTCACAAATAAATAAAAACGAGCATTTTGTATCTACAAAAATCTATGTAATCATATCACATCTAGCGTTGAAATTTTACCTGGCTTTGGAATGAGTGTGAGGATGCTTTGTTTTTGAAGTTGGGTTAAGTTTCCAGTTACATATGAGTGGTTAATAAAATTCAGATAATATATTTGTATGTCATCCCAAAATACTTTGTCGAATTCTGCTGATAATCCATCTGAACCAGGACTTTTGTTATTACCCATTTCTTTTAAAGCAGTAAGACACTCGTATTCATTTATTAGGCCTTCACATGATTGTTTCTCAGCTTCTGTGAGTTGTTGTATGTGTGTTTCAAAATAAAATTGATTATTACTATTGTTGTACTGTAAATGTGTTTTTTTACTGTAAAGGTTTGAATAAAATTTACTCTGTTCGTCTAATATAGTTTTTGTGTCTCTGATTTCTGTGTTGTTTATTTTGAGTTTATGTATGGTTTTTCTTTCATAATGTCGTTTTTCTAAATTTGCAAAGTACTTAGAATTTTTTTCATTTTGTTCAATGTGTATAGCCCTTGCTCGAATTAATATGCCATTTATTTTCTCTTCTATAATATTTTCATATTCTATTTTTGTTTCTCTAATTGATTTTATAATGTGTTCATCATCAGCTGTGTGATTGTTTAATTGTTTTTCTAAAGTCTCTAATTTTTCAATAATTTGATGTTCTTTCTCCTGCTTTCTTTTTTTTGTCACAGATGAAAATTTTATACTGACGTTTCTCACAGTCCCTTTTATCAGCTCCCATAATGTATTTGGATTACTATTTTTGTTAAGTTCTACTGCTGATTTTATTTCATGTTTGATTTGTGTTTGATACTCTTCTTTTAGCAGTATAGTATTATTTAATTTAAAGTATCCAGGACCTTTGTCTTGTATTTTGTTATCGATAGTTATTTCTATTATTGAATGATCTGTTTTGTAGCCTGGTTTTATTTTGGCTCTATTTATTATGTTACATAGATTTTCTGAAATTAAAAAAGTAATCGAGTCTACGAAATATGGCTGGTTTTCCATTTGAGTGCCATGTGTAACGTGTTTGCTCCGGATGAGATGCTCGCCATATGTCAATTAAGTTACATGAATTTATAATGTTGTTTATTGTGTTTCTACATTTTGTATGTGTGTCTTGTTTACCGTTTTTCTTATTTAATATCATAACTACAACGAAAATTTGCGAATCTGAAACATTCTTTTAATTGTGTCCATTTACCGAAACATGGAAAGGTCCCTTTACAATGAATAACAAGAATATCAGTGAAACTGATGGATGCTCCCCGATGATGCGCTTTGTCAATCTATGTGTTCATAACTCCCTTAAAAAATCTAGTATTAGCCTCTGTGGCCGTGACCTCGACGCCAGTGACCTTAAACCTCATCAAAACGTAGAGGTCCGTGGAAGGTACCTACGTGGCAAATATGAAAAAGATCGGTAAAGTATTAAAGGTGCTATGAGAAACTGTAACAAAAGTGTGAATATATTAATAGCCTCGGTGACCTTGACCCCAGTTACCTCAAACCTCATCAAAAGGTAGAGGTCGATGCAAGGTACCTACATGCCAAATATGAAAGAGATCGGTAAAGTATTAAAGGTGCTATGAGAAACGGTAACAAACGTGTGGCGGAAGGAAGGAAGTACGGAAGTAAGGAAGGAACTTCAAACTGGCAACGATATGCTCCCTGAAAATTTTCGGGGAGCATAAAAAACCTGGCGGTATCGCCTTGTAAAGTAGACCGACAGCAATTCATTTATTTCAACTCAATGAAATACATTTCGATACAATCAGTACATATCGGCTAATTTCCGTTAAAATGTCAGGCAATGCAAATTAACGTCCTTTGGTGACACATATTAAGTATTTTAGAGACATTTCTGACAAACAACCTGCATCGTTGAATACATAGTACGATTGCAAAATAACAAATTCAAAACTAATATCTTTACTCAGAACCGATTACATTGGCATAGTAACTAGACTGGTGCGTGTCGCGAATGAACATGTTCGTGTTTGTCCGTCTTTACTCGCCGACCCATAACGCTCGTGGGATTCCTGACGAAGGAAAGTAACTAGATCAGACTACCATATTTGCAATTCAAAGAGCTGAGTCGTTGCGTTGCGTTTACATAGCGAATATTTGATCATTGGAATTATTAACATATTTTCTACTTGAACTTTGATTTATCTGGCATGTTGGACTCGCGCTGTCAAGTCAGGAGTAACGCAATCCGCTGTTAAGTCACACAATGTTTCGCGGTCTCATAAACGGACAGCGTAGCACCTAACCCATTTATGCCTAGCGTCTAGAAAAAATGCCTTGGCAAACAGCGTAGACCCAAATGAGACGCCGCATGATGCGGCGTCTTATCAGGGTCTGCGATGTTTGCTTAAATGAATTTCTGTAAGAAGTATTCTAAATATAGAAATAAGTATACTAGAAATCCCTAATTTTGGAAATAAATTGATCCCATTTAGAATGATGGGAGAGTCAACTAGGCATAAATGGGTTAAACAGACAGACTATGTCAATGAGGTCTATGTGGTCTGGGGCTGGCTGCATAGAAAGCAAATCCCGTTTCTGCATGAAGCGGCTCATATGCAACGCAATAAATTGAGCAGCGTTCTGAGAAAACTGGGCTTAATGCATGTGCGTAAAGTGTCGTCCATGATTAGCCTGTGCAGTCCGCACAGGCTAATCAGTGACGACACTTTCCGATTTTATGGTGTTTTTAGTTTAAAGAAAGTCCCTCCTTACCGAAAATCAAGTTTAGGCGGAAAGTGTCGTCCCTGATTAGCCTGTGCGGACTGCACAGGCTTATCTGGGATGACACTTTACGCACATGCATTAAGCCCAGTTTTTTTTCAGAACAAGGCTCAATTGACAATTACAAGACACAATCTTCAGTAAGGATGTAAATGTTCTATTATGAAATAAATGCGAGGCAATAAATAAGAAAAATATTAGCCACATATAGGCTGATTTCTCTTCAAACAGAAAATATCAGTCCAGGGAAGTAATTGGCATTGATGAGAAGAATATGGGCGCATTTCTGAAGTTACTGACAAACGCACTGTAACGTTTGGATAAACAGGGCGATTGAAAATAAATCTTTTTTTATTAAAATTGATTTCATATACATAACCAAACAGACACGTGAGTGTCCAGGATGAAGATGTGCGTGTTTTCCCTCGTTATTCAGCGGGCCACAAGGCTCTTGGAATCCCCTTCTTCGCCACGTAACCGAATCACACCGTCATATTTGCATTTCACAGAACGAGTTTGCTGCGTTTACATAATGAAAATTGTAAAATTTGAATTTAAATATATTTTATTACGGAATTTGATTTATAGAAACTATTCGAATGTTAATACTATTTTCAAAACAGGATTTTGTTTCAGGAAGCCAAGAATAGGATGCCAACAAAACGTTTAATATGATTATTAAGCAGCTTTATCTTTGATTCTAGTAAATTATGAAAAGCATATTCAGGCAAATAAATTGTGTCTTGTTCTGTGAAAGCTGGTCATAATGCATGTGCGTAAAGTGTCGTCCCAGATTAGCCTGTGCAGTCCGCACAGGCTAATCAGGGACGACTCTTTCCGCCTAAACTTGATTTTCGGTAAGGAGGACTTCCTTGAAACTAAAAATACCATTGAAACAACTGGTAGCAAGATGAGTTGCAGATAATTGGTCAGTAACCACATTTTAACTAACGCTTTGGATCTGTTAATTCTTTTCAACTGTGAAAAATGCCCATAATATTACTTTAAATTCACATATAGATTTAACACTATATACACAATTCAAATTTGTTTTATGATAGCCGGTAAAGGTAAAGTACCCAACCTGGTACGTGTCAGCCACAATTATTTGCGTATTTTCCTGTCGTTACCCTGCGACCAAAAGGCCCATGGGATTCCCCACTTGGAAACGTATCCAAATAAGACCACCATATTTGCATTTCAAAGAGGGTGTCTGTGGAATTACATAGTGAATATTTGAATATGTAAATGTATTTATACTTGAAATATGATAAAACGGACACGTTCGGACGTTTAGTTTATGCAAACACAAAACAACAGCTTAAAAGAAACCGGACACGGGATAATTGGATGGCTTCACAAGACATTTATCACGTCTAATGCACGCGCCCTCTTGTTATAAATTAATACTTTTCAATAGCATAATTACGACCAACAAAAAATGTATCACACTGTATAATTAAACCACAACACCAAGAAAACATATTTCTCCGTTTTGAAATTTATTTGTTAATACAGGTTCGTGCTTCTTCTGCACATTGTGACTGATTATATTCAGCTGTAAAAGAAGAAGTAACTAGTATTGATTATTTCAACATGTCGGCTGCTTTTAAGCACGCGACGAAAACTGTGTTTAACCATACTCAAACATGCGCGTGACCAATCAAATTTCGGTTTCAGACGAACACCTCCCGTAAGATTAAAGTGTTATCTGAAACTAAAAATTGTAGCTTGACATGACATATTTTCGATTCTAAAACGTTTAAAAAAAATATCAATATTTATAGCAATTTCCAGCATGCTTACAACATAGCAACCCCTGTTACTTGGAAACATTCAGCTTAAATAGTTTGGTAAATTTGCATATCTTAAAATAGTTTGGATAAAATTTAAAAAGTACCACTGCCAAAAAATGCAGTAACAAGAGATGTGTTTGTCAGAAACACAATGCCCCCTACTGCGCCGCTTTTTTTACCTTTGACCTTGAAGGATGACATTTACCTTGACCTTTCACCACCACCACTCAAAATGTGCAGCTCCATGAGATACACATGCATGCCAAATATCAAATTGCTATCATCAATATTGCAAAAATTATGACCAATGTTAAAGTTTTGGTAAAAGTTTTGGACAAACACACTTACAGTGACACACACACACATACAATGACAGACAGGCCAAAAACAATATACCCCCGATCATTCGATCCGGGGGCATAACAAATCAAAAGTTGCGTTACAACATTCGCTATATAGTCACTCTTTGATCGACTACGTAAAATAATTACTGTCAAATATGATTAATATTGGAAACAAATCGCATGCAAAGTACTTTTGGAAAATTACACTTTTTACAAACGTTTTTATTAGATTTAAGTCTACTGATTGAGTGAATACAGGTCTCGGAATTCGGAAACAATATTTAGTCCCTTGACAATTATACTAAAGTAGATTTGTGTCTTGAGTTTCACGTGTGATTGGTTGTGACAGTCGACCACTTCTGACGCACGGAGACACGCGATTAAAGACAGCATAGGCAGCAATTTAACCACAAACAAACTTGTTTACGATTTGTCATATGTCGTACGTTTCGTCTGCCTTTTCTCTGGTAAGTGTTTCTATATGTCTACATTTTTTTAGTACCGGTATGGTTGCAACGTCACCCAGTAAGACTCTTTATACGACGAAGGAAAATATACATATATTTAACTTCTAATGAAAGCATTAGAACGTAAAACACAACATGCGTGTATCAACAACACAATAGCATTAAGTTTTAAAGGCGACGGATGTACCAAGCTGTTTTGCAAATGCTGAGGAATGGCATCCATTTCATCTTAGTGGTCGGAAATTTGCAATTGCACGTAAACAAGCAATACAAAAGGCCATAACATTCGTTTCGGGACAATTAGAGAAATTGCCTTTAAGTTTTGTTATATCTTAACAAATTTTAAGGCCAAATTCATATGTGCCCCTTCGTCGGTTCTTAAGCAGTTTCTGACCGACATCTAGCCCGGTCTTTCGTTTTGGTATTTATCCGGCGTTTTTCAAATATCGTGCATCAAATTCTCGCTTAATGGAGGCGGACGTTGTCTTCAATTCAAATGGCAATAGTTTACATGAAGCTCAACGTCATTTATTGTTAAAACTATAAATTGATCAGTTGATTAGAATATTATAATAACTTACAATGCAACTGCTATTAGTGTGGAAACGGTAGGTAGCGTGCAAATTCTACGCCTAAGGTCATGCTAATTGCTAATGAGTAACTGTCATGTGTCATATAGTATGCATACTACGAATAACGTTTGGGGAGTCAATACATGAACCGTGCTCTATGAAAAGTTTTTTTATATATGTGCGTAAAGTGTCGTCCCAGATTAGCATTTGCAGTCCGCACTAGCTAAGTAGGGACGACACTTTCCGTATTTAACAACATTTTTGCGAAGAAAATACTTCCTTTAAACAGAAAATACAATAAAAGCGGAAAGTGTCGTCCCTTATCAGCCTGTGCGGACTGCACAGGCTAATCTGGGACGACACTTTACGCACATGCATTAAACCCCATTTTCACAGAGCACGGCTCAAATGTAAGAGGTCATGATGCATGCTATTAAGGATTGTCGACTCACTAGTTGGGAGTCCAAATATGCCTCTAGCCAGTAACAGTATTTGGTTTTTACTGGTTAGGAGCGGAAAATCAGTTGTAGTAATTGTTCACACTTTTTTGTTTCCTGAAAGAAAACCTCAATGGAGTTCATATATATTCGCATTTCTCTCTTGCTAACGTTTACTGAGTTACATGATTACTTTGTAATGGATCTGTCTTCAACATTAAATTCTCGACGACTATCATGCGAAAAAAAACGTGCACGTGTCGAATGCAAAACGTGTTAGGCATGATTTCGAAAATCAGTGCGTAATGTTTGGAAAATGAGCTTAAGCATAACCACAACTGTATGATTGCATGCAATGAGTTCACGATTTCATGTGATACAGGATTAGTGCTTGTTATTTATGCTAATTGGTGTACATTATGTGTTTTTATGTTCTATTAATAAAGTTAGAGACAAAAATAAAGTTTAGTTAATTTTGGAATTGCTTTTTGAGTTTTATAATGGAAAACAAATAATTGGTTAATAACATATAAGCAATGTATTAACACAAACACGTTGAATTGTTTAAGTAATTACGGTTTGGGTAGCTGTTTTGACTTTATCTTTGCTTTCTGCAATAAGTGGTGTTGTCGTTTGAGTACGTCAAAATGAACTTAAAAGTATATTTTCTTGTAGAACAATATGTTTTTGTACATCATAATCATGTAAACATGAGCGTATACATTTCTTACAATACAGAACAAACAAAGAAATCAAAGTTAGACACTTTAGTTAGAATTGATATTAATTAATCTGCATTTCAAACTTTCAATGGATCATTTGGAAGTCTGGTGAACTCATTTTGGCGATGCCTTTTGGCCACTATTATATTCATATATAGTTTAAAAGTCACGTACAAAACGTGGATGTTGTTGAACAATTTGTTAAGCGTTCACATGTATTTGCCATTCGCTGATTCGTCTTAGACTGAGTTCATTTATACACATTAACGACCTTTACATGACGGTATTAAAGGTACTTCAATTCTGGACAATTGAAATATCATGTTCGCTAAAAAATATCAGTTCTTGTCACTTGCATCCTAGTTACACGTGAAGACTTTGTTGCTGATTACGCGATCATGAATTTAATTGTTGTTGTTATATGTGTAAATTAAAGTATTATTATGGGAATCTAACAGTTTATAGGTGTCTATCGCAACCGTTGTTTATTTTTGGTGTTTTCACTTCATATACATTTATATTTGTTAATGCAGAATCAACATACTTAAACAATATCCCGGAAAGAGAAACATAATGCATTTGAATATCAACCGTACTTTCGTTTGACAACTGATCAGGCATGTCTAATGTGAACCTAAATTTAGTTTTAGTGCAGATTCGTTCATACGACACAAAGACACCATTTTGTTTAAGGGATCATTTCAGCTTACAGGAATGGGTGGGTCACGTAAAATATATAATATAAAATATATTTTTATAAACAACTGGTAGCAAGATGAGTTGCAGATAATTGGTCAATAAACACATTTTAACTTACACTTTTGACCTGTTAATTCTTTTCAGCTCAATTCAACAGTGAAAAATGCCCATAATATCAAAAAGATACATTGTGTAAAGAATTAAGTGCACACTTAACTCAATCAATAATTTCGAGTTTGTTTTTCAATAAATCGTCATTTATAATAAATGGTACACACAAAACTTCAAAAGAGTGTTCACGTGTTCAAACAATGAGTTACTGTTATCACTTGTAAGACAAACAATTTCGCAAATAATGCCAATATTTTTCAGGTAACTAAAGTTAATGACAATACTTGTGTATCATGCCATTTAGCTTAACAATAGTATTTCATTTAGATTTTAGATTAAGCATATGACAAACGTTTACTGTGTGCAGCTCTTTGCTAAAATAGCCCCGGTAGACTGATGTACATACATATGCAAGACGATAATTTATGAAAGTACAACTAATGTATTTAAGGACAATATCTCAAACTTTGTTCAACGCGTTTTCGTCTGCATTCTGGTTACAAATGAACAAATATCATTCGGGGTTATGAAAACAAAAATAAAAATAACATATACAAATAAATAATATACTGGCTGTTTAAAACGTAAATATGCGAGACAATACTTATATCGGCTATTAGATATGCCTTCCATGGGATGCGTTGCTGGGATTTTAACCTTATATAAGGCTATTTGTCGAGAACAAGCAGATTATTGGTTGTGACAGGCAAAACGGCGACACGCGATTTCAGGCGAAAATTATAACAAAATATGCATATGAAGATGATATATGCAAAATTTTCGTCGTTTGTTCCTTCTCTGCGTGCGAACGGAGCATTCATACTTTAATCTTGATGGACCCCACGTTTTATAACAATACAACTTGTAATCAGCGCATTACAAAGTTGTTATTATTTGACGGCATTCAATCGGGATATTTAGTTGTTTTGGTCGCGGCATTCAATCGGGATATTTAGTTGTTTTGGTCGGTATGATGACCACATGGATGTCGCATGTAGATTTGGGGTGACTAAAAATATTTTTTGTCAAAGATAGTTAAAACGCCTTCGTTTACAGCTTTTACATTATGTCATTTCGGTCCTAATTATGTTGATCGAGTTTCATTATCACTTTACATTTTAAGTGAATTTTCCACGAGAAAAACATGCACGTGTTTCTGTAAAACGTGTTTGAAAAGGTTTCCAAAATAAATGCGCGTTCTAAACGTGACGCAGATGGATGATTGCATGCGATGTGGCTATGATTGTAATTGACACAGGGTTTGGCGATTGTTATTTATTATAATTAGAATGATATCAGGTGTTTCTATGTTCGAATAATTAAGTTGAGAGTTCCGTTAAGAGACAACAATAAATATTAGTTAATCGTGGAATCCGCTTTGAGATCACGAGTTATATACAAAACAAATTAATGAATGTATTAATAATTTACTAAGTGAAAGTTAAACCTGTTGCTTGACATGTAAAAAATCTGCAATTTTATATGTTATTATACACATTGGCTTTTGTGTTAATAAAAGAAAGGCATTATGTACAACAAAAATGTCAATTTGACATTTTTCATCATTTATTAATATAGCATTGAACTGGTTGAAAAGGTTGTGTTTTTCCATTGCGTTTACATTTTTTAACTTTAACAACCTTACACTCTGCTAGTAAAACAAAAGAAAAACTTGTACTGCGTCTTTGTATTACAAAATTTGTACGTACATGTATTTTTTATAAAATTGAAAATGTACTTCCCTTTTCCCAAGAAAAAAAGAGTTTATAATTCTATCCAATTTTAAGAAAAGCTTTTACTAATTTAAAGATACATTCGAAGTAGAAAAGACTACGCGGTCCCCTTTCATTGAACTCATATTAAAAATGTAATTGTGTTTGTTTGTATTCAATTGACTTTATCGTTCTTAAATTAAAAAATGTATTGGAGTCATCGTATTATGACGAGAATTATGGTAAACATCATTTAGTATCTAACATTTCATACATTGCCAAAGAATCTTGTTGTTTAAGAAATAATAACAATTGTCTGCGAGGCCATTATATTTTTCCATATATTTAGTCGCTTTTACTTCGATGGTCTTTTCAGAAATCAATTTGCATTCTAAAAGGTAAAAAGATGTAATAAAATTGTCTGAATAAATTCACAAATGCATCTTCTTATATTCTTTGCTCTTTCGTATTAGTTCTTAATTTAAGCACTTACATGTCTGGAATATATGGGTTTAAAGATTTTATATGCTGGGAACCTACGTGTATCAGAAAAAGAATAGAGGTTCCTTCGTTTTAATTATTATATGTAACATTATCGTCAAAGATTTAATAATTCTACCATCAATATCTACAAATAAATGGGAACACAAATACGAAACTTTTTTATTTGGAAGATGCGAAATTTGCGACAATAGTAAATAGTGCATCACAGTTACTGTGTCTGTTTTTTTTTCAATTCTTTCTTTTCAAATTAATTATTAAAAATTCAATTCTTAATTTTAATCAAACGAGTGCATGTACATGTATGTATGTATGTATGTGTGCCAATCGGTCACAATCACGAAACGATGAAACAATAACACTCAGCTGGCATTTTCAAGTTAAAGACGTTCGGTTTTTAATATGAAGTTGTTCTGACAAAACTGGGCTTACTGCATGTGCGTCAAGTGTCATCCCAGATTAGCCTGTACAGTCCGCACAGGCTAATCAGGGACGACACTTTCCGCCTAAACTTGATTTTCGGTAAGGAGGAACTCCCTTGAAACTATACATACCATAAAAGCGGAAAGTGTCGTCCCTGATTAGCCTGTGCGGACTACACAGGCTAATCTGGGACGACACTTTACGTACATGCATTATGCCCAGTTTTCTCAGAACGCGACTAAAGTATTCATGATCTTGCTCGTGTACTATGACTATTCAATGTCGCCATGGGGATTTTTATTGTAAGATCTCAACACAAGTGTCAGCTATTTCGTTCACAAATAACATATATTCTAACAGCAATTTACCTTGTTTCCCCAGTTGACGTTTTGTACGAACTTAGATAAATCCCTTTGAGATCGCCAAAGATATAACCTTGAAACTTCCGTATGTAGATTACGTGTTCACCGACCGGAAGTGCCGTTTTGAGTTCGATCACGTGTATTTCTTTGTCAAAGTCATCAAAATGACGGATGATTCCGATGCTGATTTTACCAAGGTCCTTTTCGTTTGTGTAGTCTGACGGTTTATATATGTATACCTCCTCTTCAAAAAGACGGAGCATATAAAATTTCACATGAAAAATAACGTAACGAGTCTCTGACGTCACGTTGACATAAATTTTTACGCTTCCAGTATAGTTACCTTCGTCGACATATACATCTAGGTCAAGGTTATAGTGCCTGGGTATGATGTTTGTAGGCAACCGAATATCTAATTCAGGATTCATGGACACCTTAGGGTTCGCTTTTACAGAATATGAGTCATCACTGAAAACGTTATGCGAATCGGTCGCGACGTATTTATTGTCTTCTTCGTCGTCATGTTTAACTTCCAGTTCGGTTGCGCACGCGCAGTCCCGGAACGTATTCGTGTCGGCATCGTAGCTTAACGTGTTACCCGGAGGTCGGACAATCCCAGGCCGTTGAAATACCACAAACGCTACAAGTAAGCCTACGAATGCCGCACTAGCCAGTACCGTTACGAATAGGTGGTTTCTTTTAAACATACAGCCCTTCTCGTCTCCGGCGATCGCCACTATTGTGTCCCGCCCTTTTACGGAGCACGTTCCGGAAACCGAGCGTGACAGGGACGCTGCCACCTCTTCCTCTTTGGAGAGCTTCCGGGTGGCATTGCTCACTTGCAGCCTGGTATTCGCGTGATTTTGCATGTTCATTTCACGATTATAAATGTTTTTTTTACGCTTACTGTGAAGAAAAAATACTTAAAAATAATTGATTATGAGACGTTACACAGATCTTTAGTTTTACCAGTACTTACGTAAAGAATAAACTGCTTAAATAAGTCCTGAACTAAAAAATGACATAAACTTCTGCTGCGTTTTTTAGTTGAGTCTTAAAATATGCAATAAAAGGTAACATCTGTCCGATGTTAAAGCGCACAAGTCTCCATTCGTTTTGTAACATAAATGCGTTAAAGATATTCCGTAATCTTTTATATAACATTCGTTATTTGAAGTGAACTGAATTTAAGAGAACCACAAATGAACCAATGGTAAGTGCAAAAAAAAAATCAAAGAAGCTTTCTATAGTTTAAGCATCTTTTAACAAACACTCATTTTCAAAAAGTCGTGTACATATTATAAAATGCATTGTATGGTTGTCCAACAATTATTAGTGCTCATTTACGTTATCTATAATTCTTAACAGCTTGTTCAATAATATTGTGGTCATATATATAATAATCAGAACGTTATCTCATTCTCATATCCACAAATAGCTAAGTTTATTTTTGCTAAATAAATATGAAGCATCACGTTTTTCTTTCTCTGTAAATGATATCTTCTTTCTACATTTCACATTTAATTCTTGATTCATCCACGAATAATTTAATTGTCCTCACAGCTTTCCTTTGCATTATGATTTTACATCATACCCACTGTAGTTAATCGAAAATGTTGTTCAAGAAATATAATCATTGTTAGTAAGATATCCAGCGGATAATAAAACAACAGTACAACACGCACACTGTTCTGGTGTCGTCTGTTTTTTCAGGGGGAAAAACGACACCCTATAGCGCGCAATAATAATGATGCTGATTATAGTGAAGCGTAGCCGAATATGATAGAAAGAGAACAATGGCATATCAATAATCATCAACGGAAAATGATGTCCAATTCGTTCTGGCCTATATATGCTCCTTAAAGGCGCATACAAAGACGTTTATCACAAAAACGCATTAACCCATTTATGCCTAGTGGACTTTCCCATCCTTCTAAATTGGATCAAGTTATTTCCAAAATTAGGGATGTCTGGTATATTTATTTCTATTTTTAGAATATTTCTTACAGAATTTCGTTTAAGCAAACAGTGTAGACCCTGATGAGACGCCGCATTATGCGGCGTCTCATCTGGGTCTACGCTGTTTGCAATGTCCTTTTTTCAGGACGCTAGGCATAAATGGGTTAAAGCAGGGTGTTATTAGATTTTCGTCTTTTTTATTAGAAAGAAGACAATTAATTACTAACAAAACTATACTATTACAAAATCTTAAATAAGCATTATGTTAAAGAAAGTTAAATAAATAATATATTCCCGGGATTCGATCTCGAAAATTGTAGGAGACTCGAGAACGCGCCACCACTGTGACTTCCAATCTTTCCGTTACATTAAACAACATTTTGATAGTATTGCTCTGTACAAAACTTTTATGCATTTTTGCTTTATGAACTATACATCTGTTATTGTAATGACAATGTTGATCATATGCATACTGAAGAGAATGATATGTCTGCTACACATGCATGCTTAAAATATAAATGGCGGGAAGAGGGTAAAGAAGAATTTGTGAATAATTTTGAGAGATTATATGAAGCTTTCAGCAATACAGTCACCACAACGAATACCCTTGGAAAAATTGAATGACTTTATCACTGTATTTAAAACTGCGGGCTCAAAAATGCGTGTAAGTGGAAATATGTGTAAAGCAAGGCAATCTGCGGGTAAACAGCCGGTTTGGTGGTACCGCGAATGTGAGGTGGCAAAGCAAAATAAATATAAACTATCAGGTCGGTTTTGAATGACAGACACTCGAGAAGATTTACATGGTTATATTCATGCGAGAAACGAGTTCAAAAACTTATGTAGAAAGAAAAAAGAAGGTTTAGAAATAGTAGAAGAGACGACGTGGTAAACGCCCGTACTAGCCCAAAGGAATTTTGGAGGCAAATAAAATATTCGAATGGTGATCATATTACAAAAAAGGTATCGACAGTATTTCTGCAAGTTCATGGGTGGACTTCTTCGAAAACCTTTACTAGGCAGACAATACATCCGCTTCCGTCAACCAGAATGAGTTTGCAGAACTGGCCACCCACATAAACGCAGACGTTCTGGACCGTGAGATATCTGCCGACGAAATTGAAGTGAGCATTCGTTCGTTGAAAGGTAACTGTAGCCCAGGAGTAGATGGATTATGTATTGAGATGTTCAAACATACCTACCAAATCAGTGTGTCTTATTTGAAAGACTTATTTAATGCTATTTACGACGCAGTTAGTTTTCCCGCGGAATGGAGCGAAAGTATAATAGTACCGTTGCACAAAAAGGGAAGTAGAGACGAGCCTAATACTTAAAGGGCCATATCGCTTATAAGTAGTATAAGTAAAATATTTACAAATATATTAAATAAAAGTCTGACTAGTTGGTGCGAAGAAATGATGTAATTATTGAATCTCAAGCTGGTTTTCGTAGAAATTATTCTACGGTGGACAATATATTTAACCTGCAGGCTGTTATTAAAAAATACTTGTGTAAGAAAAGGGGGAGAATGTACGTGTTTTTATTGACTTTTTCAAAGCATTTGAATCGTGTGTTCATGTCAATGTTTGGCGTTGTTTGATCAGGAAAGGTATCAAAGATGACAGCAATTTTTTAATATATTTAAATCTATGTATAGCAACTTAAGGTCGTGTGTTAAAGTAAAAGATGGCTTAACAAGATTCTTTTATTGCTCGATCGGAACGAAACAGGGCTGTGTCAGCTCGCCTTTGATTTTTTCACTGTTTATCAATGATCTAGCAGACTATTTGAAGCTGAAATGCGAAAATGGATTCTTTATTAACGATAATACTGATGACATATATGCCTTCCTTTTCGCTGACGATATAGCCAGCACGGCCGATACAAAACGAAACCTACAAAGACAAATAAACTGTATTGAACAATTCTGCTCCGTTACCAGGTATCAAAGATGACAGCAAGTTTTTGAATATCATCGCTGTTTTTCGAAAACCGCGTAAGTAAAAAACTATGGTGTTTCGCAACGGAGGCGCGCTAAGATCCTATGAAAAGTGGTTTTATAACGGTGAACAAATTGAAATTGTGCAGAATTATAAATACCTGGGCGCCTTTTTTACGCCAACCCTGTCATGGACCAAAACCCAGGAAATATTAAGTCTACAAGCTTCGAAGGCGGTGGATAACATATACAGATTTCAAAAACGATTTGGATACTTCCAACCTAAGGATGCTTTTAAACTATTCGATGCAATGGTGACCCCAATTTTATGCTACTCCTCAGAGATATGGGGTTTCGATACAATGAAACTATTGAGCGTGTACACTCCCGGTGTTGCAAATACGTGGCGTGTTTAAATCAAACTTCCTCGCTCTGAGTGAATGTGGACGGCACTCATTAAATGTTACTTATATGTCGCGTTGTGTGAAGTATTGGACAAAGCTGACTCGATTGGAAGACCAAAGGTATCCGAAAAACTGTTACCTGATGCTACGTAAATAAGACACCGACGGCAAGGCAACATGGGCAACGTGGGCAACGTGGGCAACGTGGGCCACCGGAGTTAAACAACTTCTGTTTGAAAATGGCTGCGGGTTTGCTTGGATACCCGGTGAAATTGGAAATGTCAGTGCTTTTATGAAACTCTATAAAAGAAGACTTTAAGATTGCGCGCTTCAAAGGATGCAGGATTTTATTAATACATCTCCAAAAGCGCTACATTATAAAAACTTCAAAACTCTCCTGAATACAGAGAGATACCTAAACATGGATTTACCGTATATTTTAAAAAGGACGTTATCAAATGTTCGTTGTTCAAGCTACGAACTACAAATTGAAAAGGGCCGACATATGAATATAGATAGAGAATATAGATATTGTTACTTTTGTTTAAAACGCAATGTTTATGTAATCGAAGACGAATTCCATTTCGTTTTGGTGTGCCCATTATATGATGAGTTAAGACATAAATATTTAATGGACATTATTGGAAACCAGTATATAACTTTAAATCTGTTTTATACAATGATGTCGGAATATAACAGAAAGAGCGTAATTGCTATGGCAAAATATATGCACGATGCGTTTACTACTCGGAAGACGTTTTTGCTTGATACTTAATTGAATATAAAAGTGTTTCTTGACGCTATAATTACTTTTATTATGAAACATATAACTTGAATTACGTACTTGTCAAAGATATGATATGATATGTTATATATGTGACATGCTAATGTCTTTGTTTTACATGTTCTGCTCGTTTATAATATAATTATAAATTAACATATCTCTGTCACCACCATTGGATGATTATTGAACAATTGTATTTTGGTCCGGAGGCCTTGCATTACAATAAACCATATGTTATGTTATGTTATCTAATTAAGAGATCGAGGAAAAACACCCAAAACGTGTCAAAAGAAGCATACTCCAAATCTCCTCAAATTCGACTCGCACAACACATTAATTTCAGACGAAGACGCGTCCCTGAAAATCACAAATTAATTGCGTTATTTGTGGAAAGTATATCAAACATACTTTGTTTCGGAACTCTATTATTTCAATCTGTGTCAACGTGTCTATACCACGTGATTTTTTAAGATCTGTGTTGGGAGTTTTTAAACAACAAAGTATTTTTTAAGTAAAGTGCAGTCGCGCGTTTGGACGGTTCGAAAAATGTCGGATCAGTGTGGGGACTTCATATTATAAACGCGCGGTTACACTTGACTGAAAAAATACTTATTTGTTTAAAAAGAACATGATACCTATAGAAAACTCTCATGAATGAGCGGGCTCTCCACTTTATCTCATTAAAAGTGGTAAAATAATAAAAAAGAAATCATTATAAATGTTAACTGGGTCGCGCTTTATTCTCCCAACACAGATCTTAAAAAGTCACGTGGTATAGGCAGCGTGTAAACGTACGACTAGCTGTTTTTGTCGTTTTTCGTTGTAAAAATGTTGTTTATCGGTAAATTAATGACGATTTGCAGTTGGGACTTAGCAGGATAATTATACAGCGTGCATGTATGCCCACAAAAATTTGTTGTGCGCTTACACACATAAGGTAGTTTAAATATCCATTTTTATGTGAATGTTTTAAATTTTAATATTGTACAAATAAAAAAATAAAACCGTCAATGGAAAGTGTTAACCCATTTATGACTAGCGTCTAGAAAAAAGGAGTGATGCGGCGTCTCATCAGGGTCTGCGCTGTTTGCTTAAAGGAATTTCTGTAAGAAATATTCTAAATATAGAAATAAATATACTAGACATCCCTAATTTTGGAAATAAATTGATCCAATTTAGAAGGATTGGAGAGTCCACAGGCTTAAATGGGTTAATGTTTGGATTTCCTTTTTTGCGATGGGTAGTTTTACAACATTTTGTTTAGTCTTTGTCTATAGAAAAATAAATGTGCTTTCAGATTCATAAAATATTATGATATTTTTTATATTTGTTAACAAATTATGTCCAATTTTAATTGTATCGTTACGTTCAATATATTTTGATTAAATTGTCGCGTTTTTAGTTGGTCGCGTTAGCGGCCGACTTTTTTACAGAGCATATTTTGCAAATCAGTATGTGCTTTGAAGCCCCGCAACTCACTATGCTAGGAAGGATTACCTCGCCTGACTGCACTGCAGACGACATATGCTTTTACTCTACTTCTGCAGCGAGTGTATATACCAGCTTGTAAGAAGACATTGGGCAGTCTAGTGTTTATCACTGAAATCTGTACATATTGGCTGCTTTCAGGGAAAACGGGGCTTAATGCATGTCAAATAAGATTAGCCTGTGCACACTGATTAGCCTGTGCAATGCGCACAAGCTAATCAACGACGCCAACAGCAAACAACTTCAGTGCCTTCAGCGCTTTGATTAATAATTTTGCTAGGCAATTCGTGTGCACGTGCGAAATGCTTAGTAAAAAATAAAACGTTTTATGCCAAGTGAAAAACAAGCCAACAAACATGACTAAATAGGTAACGTGACATAAATGTCATTATATCTGATAGATATCCACATCTTCACAACATAAGTAAAATAAATATACATTTTTAACAATATCCATATCACATAGAAAGCAAGGCATTTGGATTTTGTTTTTATTTAACTTGTGTAAACGTGCAAGAATATTACGCTGTTGCCAATTTAACAATTAACAAAGACCCTAATGTAAATGCTTTTGAATTTTGTTCATTATGCATTTAAACACACATACTACTCACACTTACAATCATTATGTCATTATTACATTTTTTTCTCGGTATTCAATATATAGTTGCAATTCTCCGCATTGAAGTGAGCATAGCCGTGTATTCAGTGACGTTAAACGCATACATGGATTTTGACCTGTCAATTCGGGAACGCACTTAGCGTACGTTATTTATATGGGACAGACATGTTTCCTGGTAAATCATATTCATATGTTTAAATATAATATAAAGCCATTGATTTTTCTCGTTGAGGTTTACACTTGAGAGAAAATAAGATCTAATAATGCGGTGGTTTTAAAACGCCTGTACGGATCGGACCCGCTAAAACGGAGACACTTTTCATAGCAATCGTTTCTTATATGCGCCACCAAGAACCAGACCAACCAACCGACCGACCGCTTGACCGACCGATTGGCCAAAGACCTATAATACACAGGATAGGAAACCGCGCGCTTTCTCGCAATAATCTTGCGGCGGGGTCACGTGGTTAGCTACGAGCGCGTACCTTTCAAAATGGCCGCGCGTGTATGGAAACCGATCTCGCTTCGCCGATGTCGGTTAAATAAATTACTTAAAGAATTATTTTTAGGCGATTATCACGTTGTGTTGTTAATTATTTGAAGTTGAGATTGTTTGTTACAAATAAAATGTTTAAGATGCTTTGTGTATTTGTTGTGTGTGTGTGTATAAACAAGTGTTATTTATCGGCTAAAGTTTGCCGATTCAGCCGCTCATATTATGTCTTTGATGAGACTTTTTACTTGTTACAAACAATTCACGCATGTTTTGTTGTGTTGTTTTTCATAACCGCAACATCAAGCAGATTATATTTTAATTATTGTAATTTCAATTAATACATTTTAAAGATTCTCGCGCAATTAATCACCGCTGTTTGTAATTGGTCTCAATAGGTACAACTCTACATTCGTAAATCATAACATTATATTTAGTATGATATTTTACATACGCCTTCCATTTGTTGTTCTTGTCTAACTGAAATCAGTGATAAAAGTTGTTGTTTGGATTTAAATTAAATTAAATTTTGTGAGCTGCAATTATGTCACGTAAAGAAGATCCGAACTTTTTATCATGGGAGAGTGATATTGATCTTGACGATCTTTTAGGTGATTATACAAACGATGAAGAGAATGTTAATATATCTAGTGTCTCTAAGTCTAGTTCAAGTGTTGAGAAATGTCCTAACATTTATGTTTGTCCAGAGTGTTCACGTGAATACAAGACTGTCGCAGGGTTCCGTGGTCATGTTACAAAGAAACATGATAAAAACTTGAAAGGTATGGAATGAAAAACAATTTCTTGAAATATATGTTCTTTGTTGTGTTTAATTTAAATAATGGATGTATGTCTTTCGCCTACAATAGTAATAAGAAAACTTTGCTGGTTTCAAAAGGTTCATTTAGCTATTAAGTATTAGTGCTGTCTTCAGTATAATACTTTAAAGTGAACAACACAGTAGTCAGGAGAACATAATTTTAATTTTCTTTCATATTATCATGAGTATGAACAGTAATAAATTTGTACGAGATAGAAATGAGCCTTGTTCTGAGAAAACTGGGCTTAATGCATGTGCGTAAAGTGTCATCCTAGATTAGCCTTTGCAGTCCGCACATGCTAATCAGGGACGACACTTCAGCTTTTATGTTATTTTTTGTTAAAAAAGTCTCTTCTTACCAAAAATCTTAACAAGGCGTACAGTGTCGTCCCTGATTAGCCTGTGAGGACTGCACATGCTAATCTGGGATAACGCTTTACGCACAGGTATTATGCACAGTTTTCTCAGAACGTGACACATATAAACTATAGATACTATTCTACATGCAATGCAAACTACATATAGAATACTATATACATAAAATCAACATTTAGAGAACAACATAGTAATTCTATACATAATATATTATAAAATCAGATTACAACATAATAATTCTACTTATCACATGTTTGACTCGCATAAAGTCATTACATATTTTTCACATTTCACTAGTGTAATAAAATTTTTGCATTACGTTGTTTTTGCGTACGGACATTTTTGGCATTTGCTGCGTTTGTTACTATCTGGGAAGCAATGCTTAAATTGTTCACTTCAGGAATCCATTCACGAGCTTAATTCCAAACTTTCATGCTCCTTAACTGAAACACCCTCCTTCCTTATCGAATTCTCATATTGTCTTTTTAATTTCCATACAGTATTTGTTAAGTCACTAATTTCTCCTTTTTGCTCCTTTAGTTTAAGGCACAATTCATCCCGGGTCATATCTGAGTGTTTAAAGCTGGAATGGCTGAATTTCCTAGGATGAATTATTCTATCATCCAAGCGCTTTTTCCTTTTCGCAAGTGCATAACTGTAATTTTTGCATTTGATGCAATTTAGTTTTCTTGGTGTTAACAATTCACACGATGATGACCTGATAGTTGACGAATAACGTGTACCCCCAGATGTCACAGCTCCAAAGTCTCCTTCCCTGAAAAATAAATAAAACATTTTCATGAACCATACTGTGTCTGCATGTGTGAAGAGAGGCTTAATCAAACAAGCATGCATTGTATATATGAGTAAAGCATAAAGCTGAGTCATTAGAGATGGAAAATGAAAGTAAGAGTTGAACAAAATTGCATCCATTTAGTTCCTTGTTTGAACTTGTGACTTTTTACAGTCATTTACAGTGCTGTTTAATTACCATAATGATTTTCGTACAAATGTTACAAGCTTCATAAGTGAATTAATACAAAATAAAAATGTACATTTAAATTGTAACGTTGTTTTCTATGGCCTAAAAGATTTGTTTTCTTTCTGGTGACTATGCCATGTCATGACAGCCTCAAAATTTAGAAAGAAATTCATCCATTGAAGTTTTCGACATGCAACATTATGCATAAAGCAAAAATACTTTAAATGCATGTTTTTTAAAACATTTTTCTGTTATAAGTTATAACACTAGCTTTTCATATCCCCTAGCAGAAAAAACTTTATTTCATACAATTTGCATGACAAACAAAAAAGTTTTACATATAAAGAAACAAGGCCATGTAATGACAGCCTTCAAATTTAAAAAGAAATTCATCAGTGTAAAATATTCAACATGCACCATTTATTTTATTATGCTAAAAATCTTTAAAAATGCATTTTTTATGTTATAACACTTGCTTAACATCTCCCCTAGCAGAAAAACTTTACTTCATGCAAGTTGCATAAGAAACAAAAAAGTTTTACAAAAAAAGCCAAAGCCATGGCATGACAGCCTTAGAATTTAGAAAGAAATTCATCCGTTGAATATGTTCAACATGCATATAATATAATTAGCTCTAAATCTTTAAAAAATGCATTTTTTCAAACATTTTTTCTGCTATAACACTAGCCTAACATCTCCCCTAGCAGAAAAACTTTACTTTATGCAAGTTGCATATGAAACAAAAAAGTTTTACAAAAAAAGCCAACTCCATGTCATGACAGCCTTAGAATTTAGAAAGAAATTCATCCGTTGAATATGTTCAACATGCATATAATATATTTAGCTTGAAATCCTTAAAAATGTATTTTTTCAAACATTTTTTCTGTTATAACACTAGCCTAACATCTCCCATTGCAGAAAAACTTTACTTTATGCAAGTTGCATAAGAAACAAAAAAGTTTTACAAAAAAAGCCAACGCCATGTCATGACAGCCTTAGAATTTAGAAAGAAATTCATCCGTTGAATATGTTCAACATGCATGTAATATAATTAGCTTGAAATCCTTAAAAATGCATTTTTTCAAACATTTTTTCTGTTATAACACTAGCCAAACATCTCCCCTAGCCAAAAAACTTTACTTAATGCAATTTGCATGAGAAACAAAAAAGTTTTACAAAAAAAGCCAATGCCATGTCATGACGGCCTTTGAATTTAGAAAGAAATTCATCAGTTGAATATGCTCAACATGCATATAATATATTTAGCTTAAAATCCTTAAAAAATGCAATTTTTCAACACTTTTTCTGTTATAGCAATAGTGTAACATCTCTCCTAGCAGAAAAACTTTACTTTATGCAATTTACATGAGATACAAAAATGTTTTACAAAAAAAGCCAACGCCATGTCATGACGGCCTTAGAAGTTAGAAAGAAATTTATCCGTTGAATATGCTCAACATGCATATAATATATTAAGGTTAAAATCTTTAAAAATTCATTTTTTTATACATTTTTTCTTATATAACATTAGCTTAACATCTCCCCTAGCAGAAAAACTTTACTTCATGCTAGTTGCATAAGAAACAAAAAAGTTTTACAAAAAAATAATTTATAAGGTTTGTTGCCATTTGTCAAAGTGCACAGTATTGAAATGAACCATATCGGTTAGCTAAATGGATAATACTATCAGAGCAATAAATAAACTGCTCCTAACAAAAAATACCTTTGCTTACATATTTTTCGAATGACGAAATTATTCCTAAAAAAACAACATCGTCGACTTAAAACATCCGTGATTGAAAGCGTTTGCAAATCGTACACTTTAGTATTTATGTCGCAAAAACCCTAAATAATGTCCTTTCTTGCTTCCTTTGTATTCTTACATAACAGGCGACTAACCGGAAACCGACACAAATTGAAATCAAAACAATGGAAACTTAACTGCAATTGAACTAATTCTAAATGATAAATCAGCTCAGAGTTAGTCTAATCGGTCGCGAAAAATAGCAAATAAGACATTGAAATTATAAATATCAACAAGAATGTGTCAAATACTTACCAATTCAAGTCAGGAGAATATATATCTAGCTAAATGTAAGAAAAATACGATGATGAATGATGCACTCGATTAAACAAAATGGCGATAAACGGCGGATTTAATTCCATTTCCGGCATCTCCAAACTACGCGCACCTGACTCTCGCGGAATCACGTCTGCTGGGAGGCAGTATAGAAAAACGCGATAGGCAAAACGAGAGTTTCTTATCCTTCTATATATAGGTCTTTGGATTGGCCGACCGATTGACCGACCGCTTGACCGACCCATTGGCCGACCAATTGACCGACCGATTGACCGACCGATTGACCGACCAACAAACCGACCAAATGACCAACCGAACGACTGACTTACTGATATTAAAACCGACCGTCTGATTTACCGATCGATCTTTATAATTATTGAATGCCTTCAATGCGCCTTTTGATAAATGGTATTGGCTCAATACCCACATTAATGCATTTTTAAATAAATGAACATCAAAGATTTCTTATGCATGATAAAATATATTACATAGTAACAGTATACATATCGGCGGCAGATTTACCCCCACTTTATCTAGTGAAGCGCGGCATCCTGCGAATCAAGATGATATCGATCCAGCTTTCAATCATATAGCTGTGAACAGTATTTCACATAGTCGATTGATTATATCGAGCTATCGATACGGGGGGGGGGGGGGTCGTCAATGCGTCACACCTTGGTAGCGTAATATTGACTGTAATTTATCGGTTGTCACAAAAAGTTGCATCCACTGTGAGCGCTGACTTGTTGCCGGGTTATTTCCATGCCGGATATTTTGTGGTCATAATTTGAAGATATTAGCGGCGAAAAGGTAATACATGTAATAATTTTTGATAATATATTGTAGGTATATTGGATTTTAATTGTAGCATATGTCTTTTTGTGTAAAATATATATAAATATCAACTCAATTTAGAAATTTGTATAAAATACACCGGGTCAAATGGACCTTTTCATATCATTAAAAGATGTAAAAATGAAGCGCAATAAAGTGGACTTATATGCATTGCCGTGCATGTCTTAAGGCTACTTGTTACTGGTATCTTGATATTGTTGTTGTTGTTGTTGATTTTATGCTCACTTAACAATATATTCCTTTAAGTTTGTGAATATTTATTATGTATGCAAAACGCTGATTTTGCATGATAGTTTCTTTAAAATGTGTGTTCATATTATTTATATGGACATGTGTTTTATACAAAACAAAGAATAAATAATTTCATTGTATATTTTTATGTTAAGCAAATGTGGTATGTACAAACACTGATTTTTTTCTGTTAAGCAAATGTGGTATGTACAAACACTGAAATATTTTTTTTCATTAGTAGCACATGACGATACTTTATAGCGTCATTTTATTGCTAGAAACAAAATCATTTTAGCTCTCGGAAAAATGTTACAGCAAACGTTTTTCATTCCACACTACGGCGATGATTATTACATACTCTATCAATAAATCATATTAATAATAAACAACCTACAAACTTAACCCCTGAATCGTTTTACTAAACTTCTATTCACCTTTAAACATATCAGCTTTCAATTCCCCTCCATATATCGCCATATATCACCATATATCGTAGTATAATCTTCACTGGCCTTGTCCCAGAATTATTAACTCTTTTATGCCTAGTGGACTCTCCCATCCTTATAAATTGGATCAATTTATTTCCAAAATTAGGGATGTCTAGTATATTTATTTCTTAATTTAGAATATTTCTTACAGAAATTCCTTCAAGCAAACAGCGCAGATCCTGATGAGACGCCGCATGATGCGGCGTCTCATCTGGGTCTACGATGTTTGACAATGCCTTTTTCTAGACGCTAGGCATAAAAGGGTTAATATGCGTATTTAATAGAAATTGATATCAAGTTTTCATCAGAATACACGTTATTGCTTCTACGATTTGAAAACAACAAGAAACATGAGCAATGCTGTACATCATAAAAAAGATATGTTGACAATAAATAACAAAAATGTATTAAAAATCATTTCATAATTGCAAAACATATACGATCACTTTTGACAAAAGTACAGACAATATGACTCTAACTAGAAACTATGTCACGTTTTTTGATGCATTACAAAAAAGGAAATAACAACTTATTCGCATGTTGCAAATATGTAGATGTACTGAACAATGCAAAACGAGAGTATAAAATGTAAAACAATGCGTATCTTACCTGCGATTGTCTATCAGCATATCAACTATTTTTATTGGCATTTGTTTACGATCATTACGATGCTGTTATTGCTGATGATGATGGTTTTGCTGACAACAGTGTTGATGTTGACCATGATGATGTTGATGAAGTCCGATTGAAGTTGTGCTTGTACTTCTACAACTTCACTGCCGTTGCTGCTGCAGATTATGCCATTGTCGATAATGCTTTTGATGATGATGAAAATGCACAATTGATGGCGCCGTGGCTGATGATAGAGATTATTATGTCATCGTTGATGATGACTTTGATAGTGATGATTATTAATATTCAGATGATTATACTCACTTTTCAACGGTAAATGTGATGATGATGATGATGATCATTAAGTTGTTGTTGATGATTTGTTTGTGGTATTGATGCTAATAGATGTACATTAGATATTGATACTAATGTTAAAGCTTAGTTACAAATACTGTTTATGATGATATGCTGTAACGCATATGATAAATGCGGATTCTTATTTTTCACATTTCATCGCCTTACATATTTTCCGAAGTAGTTAATATCTCTAATCAATATGTCACACTTGCATGCGAAATCCCATTCATGGGGGCTTGCAAATGATGATCGCATCGGTAACGCCCGGGTTAATCGAACAGCATGCCTTAGTAACGCTCTAAACACGATGATAAACAGTGATTTGGAATTAGCATATAGTTGGCGGGCGGACTTGTTGTTTTAAACTGGTATTTACGTCAGTTTATTAAGTTGGATACCCGTTTTCCCTCAGGCATATTGTGTTTGGCAATTTAAAAATGTACAGATAATACTAACAAAACACTAAACTGCTTAGCGGTAAACGCTGTATAATAATAAAAATTATACATAACATTTTGTCATCATCATCATCATCATCATCATCATCATCATCATCATCATCATCATCATCATCATCATCATCATCATCATCATCATCATCATCATCATCATCATCATCATCATCATCATCATCATCATCATCATCATCATCATCATCATCATCATCATCATCATCATCATCATCATCATCATCATCAT